>NC_143201.1:21597857-21909285 GCF_051530095.1 Phoenix dactylifera | reverse complement strand
CGACTACACGCCCATCTCGGAGCTTTCCTGTAGAAAGGCAAAGCATCAGTTTGTGCTGATAGAGCTAATTAATGGATACATTTTATGCAATATATGGACCGAAGGTAGGAGGCAGGGGGGAAATCCATTAGTTCGAATAGCAAACAAGGCCAGCCATATTAGTCTTAGTTAGCAACGCCAGAAAGCATGCGGAAACAGGAAATTGCCGCTCAGATTTTATTGAGAACAATGTAATATGTACCTTGGTAAACAGTACCGAAGCCACCAGCACCAAGTTCTCTGGAGGCACTGAAGCCATTAGTGGCCTCCTCAAGCTCCTCGTATGAGAAGATGGGGGTCTGGTATTGTAAGCTGCTCAATTCAGGGTCTCTGTAGGAGGATGGCTCCGAAGAGGGAGTTGGGCCGAGCAGGATTGAAGAGGTCGAATGCTGCTTCCTCTTCCTGTGCTCGTACAATATTAAAAGGCAGAGCAAGCCTACAGCAACGAAGCCACCCACGCCTGCACCAACTCCTGCTCATGATAATAATAATATCTACATGATCAGTAAATGAAAATAAAAGGAGAAACGTTGATTAGAAGAAAATTTTTGCTCAAAGAAAAATCACTTAAGTTTATATTTCCTGTCTTCCATAAGTAGGATGATGCAACGCAGTTAAGCAGATTGGTATGATGGTATCTCCTTTGCTTCACAAATTTTTGACTATGAGAAAAAAATTGTAGTTTAAACATTTAGAATAAATTGTTTACACCGAGTTGAACACAGGAGGATTTTTATGGCATTACGATCGTTATAAACAATTTATAGACATTTTTTAGAAAAAAATATAATAAATTTGGAGGCTTTGGTACATTGGCTTATGTTTCAGAAGAACTGATGGTAGAGTAAAGTTTTGTAAAATCCCAAGATACGGCTGCCGAAACTTTAACTTTAGACATTCCAAATATCGTTTTACCAAACAAATGATATCCCGTGATGTGTGGAAAACTGCAATCATTTGAAGGGATTAGCTGCGTTGGAGTAACATGTTCATTACCTGCTAAAATCTTCCACTTCGTATGGCTTTTTTCTGCAGCATCAAATAAAGCACCCCAGCCAGAGGTCAGTACAGAACTAAAATAATTTAACAAGTTTCACCGAAACAGATTAGCAAAACCTACAGGTTCCTACATAATTGCCACTGATTTATAACCTTGAACTTCTAACTAAAACTTCTTAAAATAAATTGATTGGTAGAAGCAAGTTGCTACCAACCATCACATGAGGCACGATGCTGTAGATGCTTAAAAATATCATGAAATTTGGCAAATAGAAGGCTCCAGAAATCTACCTTGGCATTCGTCGTCGCCAGGACACATGGAATTTCCTGTGCAATTATGCTTGAAGCAACCCGAATCCAAGTCAATGTGCAGCAATAGATTCCAGTTGGAACTGGCAGACTGTAGAGAAAGGTCGCCTTTGTAATTGAATAATAACTTCCATCCAAACGATGGGCTTGGAACGGCCCAACACTCATCCGGACCCAATCCTTTATCCTTTAATTTGTTGGAAAAATAGAGCTGGCATCCTTTGCAAAGACTAAGATTGTAGAGTTCGAGGAAGATGTCGGTACTAATATCATAACCATTCGGATTGCAGTCGAAGAGGGACTGGTTCTGGCTTACAGACTGGGGAAGGAATGGAGTCTGGGATAGGGCAATAGGAGGATCAAATTTATAAAGGAAAATGCAATCTGGTATCTGCAAGTGGTTGCCGAACCCTGGGACTTCAATTATGATTGAGTGATGGAAGTAGTCGATGTCCTTCACGATATACGAGAGCTCTTGCCCATAAAATTGGACGATTAATGTTCTGGAGTCCTCGCAGGAGATCCTATGAAGCCCACTGCATTCAGGAGGAGAGCTGTTTGTGTAGAAAGGAGGTCTTACTTCAATAGGAGGAGAACTCCTATGAAGCCCACTGCATTCAGGAGGAGAGCTGTTTGTGTAGAAAGGAGGTCTTACTTCAATAGGAGGAGAACTACCGCATGGTGGACTCCATGGGCATGGGCAAGAAAGATTGGGGAAAACGAAGAAGATGAAGAAGGGGACGATAAGGCAGGAAAAGGAAAGAGCCATAAGAAATTAACGCTACGAGCCTTGCACCACACCGCACCAGCAACCCCCACCCCAGTTTAAGCTCTATATTTACCCAACAATAAGGCTGCAAATGGGTCGGGTCGCCCCATGACCCGATCCAACCCGATCCGACCCGTATAGATCCGATCCGATCCGAATTTTAGGACCCGTGGATCCGGATCGGGTCCTAAAATTGAATCCAAATCATTTTTTGGGTCGGATCTGGGTTTACCAAACGGATCTGATCCGACCCGAATGGATCCAAAGAGAGAGAGGAAAGCAAAAGAGTGTCTTTTCTTTTTCTTTTTGTTTTTTTTTTTTGGCGTGGGTTGTGGTACTGTTGGTCAGCGTGGGAGGATAGCAAGTTAGCAACAAGCATAGGTTCACAGAATCCAAAGGAACGTCGGCCCGTCAGGATTCTCTCTCGATCTATTACACTGTTGATACCTCTGGTGTCTCGGTAGCTGCTTTTTTTTTTTTTTCCTTCTGTTTTTTGGTTTTTGTTTCTTTTAACTTTTGAAGGGAGAAAGTGTGGGAACACTGCAGCTGAATATGGGTCATGAGCCAGTTTTCTGTAATGGAATTGGATTTTGGAAGAAGGTCTGGGATTTTTTTTGTCCTCGTGAGAGGGGAGCTGGGAGACACCGAGTTCCGTCCAATCAGTCATATAGATAAAAAATAGTGTGATATGAAATTTGGCTTGTAGACCGACTTAGTTAGTAAGTCATGGGTCATCTGTTCAGACCGGAGCTCAATTGCAAGTCTTTCAGGTCATCGGCCACCCAGCACCTCATAATTATGATATGACCAAATTAGATTTGCCCAAATTTTTTTCTCAAAAGCACAATTGGATCCGATCGGATCCGGCCCCGACCCGACTCAGACCCGGACCCGACCCGACCCGATCTTCAACCAGGACGGGTCCGGGTCCAAAATTGGAACCCGAACAAAAAATCAGGTTGGATCGAGATCACCTAGAACTCGACCCGATCCGATCCATTTGCACCCCTACCCAACAAAGACTAGAAGTCTAACCAGTTTATATTCTCCTCGCAAGACCAATTGTCGACTTGGACTGACTAAGACGCGTGGAAAACCAAGTGGTCGGGCCCCAGGGCCATGTGGAAACATATTGGGAGGTTGACGGGGTCGCATCTTTCGCGCCAAAGAAGTCGCGTTCCAATGTGTGCAGGCGGATGCATTGCAGAGTTTTGGTGCTTTGATAGCTGTGCGTTGGGCGATCCAACGGTGAAATCGCAAGAAAGAAGGTGAATCCATCTTTCTCGCGAAAGATACAACCCGACCCCGTTGGGAGGGCAAGAGACTTCCATGTAGTCGGAGAAAAGCGGCATGGAAGGCTGATGTAAACCGTGAACATTTTTTCTTGCTTGGGGAGTCGGGTTTAAAACGAAAAGGCGAGCTTCGGAGCTTCCTGGAAATTTCGGCTCTGCTTTTAAAGAATATTCTTCAAGTTTGATAAGGAAAGATAAACGGAAACGCTGCAGGTTTCTAGTCAACTGAAGACTTTGGAAAATAACAAAATCCTTCGCGTCAATAGAGAAGGACAGCAGTACACAACAATACAAGGAACGCATGGATATTGTTGCTGGTGGTCCAAACCGAGAACGATTGACACGACGGTGTGAACGGGGTTCCGCCTGAGTTGTCTTGGTTGGTGCTGGTTGCGCTCCACCTTCCGCCAAGGAACCTGCAAACAAGCCTTGCACCACCACCAGGGTGGTGATGGCCCTCCGACGGTCAAGTCAGAGGAGATTGGAGGAGGAGAGATGATAATCACAAGTGGGAGAGAGTGCTCTGGGAGGTATTGCTTACCCCCCCTTCTCCCCCCAGCCGCATATATACCTGGCTGGGAGGTCTCTCAGGGGGGTTTGTCGTCGTGGGGCACGATAGAATGGCCACTGACATGGCCGTTACGGGGCGTCGTGGAGCAGCGCTGGGTACGGTCATGGCAGGGCGTAGTGGAGCTCCGCTTTGTACGGTTGATACAGGAGATCGTGGGCAGCATCGGGTACAGCCGTTGCAGGGAGTAGTGGAGCAGGAGGCCGCGGCGTGCCTCTGGAGAATAGCCTGTCGTTATCAAAAGATCTCCGACTCGGGGTCGGAATGCTGGATCATAGGGCAGCCGACCCGGGGTCGGGCTGCGGAGCCGAGGAGGTCCGACTCGGAGTGCTGGATCATAGGGCAGCCGACCCGGGGTCGGGTTGCGGAGCCGAGGAGGTCCGACTCGGGGTCGGAGTGCTGGATCATAGAGCAGCTGTAGCTTTCCTGGATACGCGTGCCGATCACGTGGGGCATGGCGGCTCAATTCCCCCATAACAGATATTATGGAGGAACACTTTGCTATCCATAGAACTACCAAACATAAAAACAAATCAGAACAGCACCATGAGAGATGATCCGTGCGTGCATCAAGTCTTGAGTCAAAGTCTTCCTGGTTGTCCATAAGCTCCAAGCCTCCTCACATCATTTTCCAGAAAGGAAAAACCCCATTTTCTCTGACAGAAAAGTTTGCCTAGACTAATGTCACCTTAAAATCCAAGTCTTCGTCTTCCCACTTGAAGTGAGGAGAAAAAAAGAAAATTTAATACCATAAGAAGGTTTCTGTTCATTGAACCTTCAAGGGATATCGAAGTCTTCGGTGAAGCTGTAAGATAAGAAAGAAATGGAAAGAATGATCCGAGAGAAGAGTTATGAGGACCCCTACAGATATGATTTTACTCTCACATTGATTATGTGCTCTTTGTGGTTATGTCTTTAGTCCCATATTCATTAATATTTCTGCATGCATCTCCTTTAGTTAATATTGCCATATTATCTTACTAGTTAATCCCCTCTTCGAGGATTTTGTCAAATACACATCTCAAAAATACTTATAGCCTAATTTACATGTCAGAAAAGGAAAATTACATGCAAACAAATTTTTAGACACTCTTCAAATTTCAAGAGGATAAACAGTCAATCGTAACTTAGTGAAACCAAGTTATAGACAAAATTGAAAGCAGCGCAAATGAAGGGCATATATGTAAACTTTGGTATTTTGAAAGGGCATATATGCACTGCCAACTTTTTGAAGGATAAATATACAACTACAAGGAATTCCCGAGAGCTTTAAAAAATACCAAAAACATTAAAAGACAAGCAATATTAGGCAAATTAGTCCCTCACGAGTATTATCTTAGGTTTAAGGCATGGCATTGTTAGTTCTTGGGTAAATGCATAGTATGCCTCAGAAATTAACTCATATTAAGGTGTCTTATTTTTTGTTTGTCTCATCTAAATATATTTATAAATTGTTGAGGGTACACTACAGGAAAAATGACCTATCCCGACGCTTTTTTGGACCTTTGGCGATGCTATTTAGCGTCGGCTAAACTACCTGCGATGCAATGCCAAGCGTCGGCAAAGCGTCGGACATACCAGAGTGGCAAAAGTTTTTGCCGACGCTGGAGGAAAGCGTCGGCAAAAACCTGGCTTTACCGACGCTTATATAGCATCGGCGATAACCCGACGAACAATTTCGTCACGGGTTTCCTGATGGTTTTCCCCGATGCTTTGTAGCGTCGTAAATTGCCGATGCTTTAAAGCGTCGGAAATTCCTCATTTGCCGACGCTAACATAAGCGTTTGAAGCGTCGGCATAAGCGTGCCGGTGGTGCCATGACATTTTTTACCGACGCTTAAAAGCGTCGAAAATTATTTTTTTTAAAATAAAATAAAACACCAATCCACATTATAAAATACAAATTACAAAACATACATTATAACAATATGAACCTGTATTACATTGATACATTGACACAAACACTCAGATCATTCAAAATATGAATATTGTCATATCTGATTAAAAATTTGCTTAATAAGTTTCCAATTACAATGTACTCTAAAAAATAAGAAACATATACATATCAAACTCATAAAAGATAATCTAGAATGCATCAGGGACGGGATTCAGCTCCATCATCATCTCTACAAGCGTTTGAAGTATCAGGAATCTACAAAAAAAAAAAAAAACCTTAGAAGTTAGGAATAATGTGATACATTAACTCATATATCATAATTGATAATATGTAAAATATTTAAATATATATAGTTATTTACCTGAGAAGGAAGAAATCGTTGTAACATGGATGAAATATTCGTAAGCCGAGACTGCAAATTTGCTTGATTTTGCTTCAGCTCTTCAATAGTTGCTTGAAGATGACGAACTTCTGCAGTGTTACTAGATTCTCTGGCATTTCTTGTATATGTGCCCACTGAAGACAACTGAGTGGGGGTAACTCCAACGCCGTAACCTCTCACTCGACCATAACGCTCTGGGCCCATCAATTCAGCGAGCACTTGAGCTTCAATATGATTGGTCGCGTCGGATAATGATGACCCCCCGACGCGCTCTGAAATAAGATTTGTTGCCCTATCCTATATCTTTCAAAAAAAAATTCAAATTAATGTATGCCAATAATAGAACCAAAAAAAATACAGCACAAGCCAAAGATGAATACATACAACTATATCTCTTGACTCCTCCCGGACAAAGCTGCCATCTCGGTGGGTGTGAGTCATCTTATAAAACTCCACCCTACCAGGCTCCCTCCCATTATCATCCATCTACAACAAAAAGTATATTTTGAGTATACATGCTATATGATAGAATAATTTAAGATAAATTTAAAGAATTTCAAAAAAGCTTACGAATTCAGCTCTACGCCTCGCATAACTCATGGAGCCTGAAGTGTGAGGAACAGTCTGTGATGCTCGAGCAGCCCTACCAATATTGGAATATGTCTTCCCCGCAAAACAATAAACAATGTAATTTATACAATGTATAAATTTCTAATCTATAATAATAGTAAATATAATCTAAGGTATTGAAAAAATATACACAACCTGAGCTCTCTCGGAAAACCAGTAGTGGACAAGCTCCCTCCACTGATGAGAGATTACATCTGGAGGACAAACACGGGCCACCTCCTCTTCAGTCATGCCCTCGTGCTTCCAATCCGCCTTTAGTTTCGCCTTATATTCTTTCCATTTGCGGTTGACGGACTTCAGCACCCAATCATGGCTATTTGCAGGAAGGACAAACTTTGTCTACATCAAAGTCAAAAATGTTATATCAATGTTAAATCAAAAAATAATTGAAGATAGTAAGCAAATTCAATTCTTTACCTCAACAACTCTAAGAAGCTCAATCTTATACGAAGGAAGCATTTCATTCCATTTCGTATAGTTGAGCGGACACAATTGTTCCTTCCGCGCAACCGATCCTAAAAAAGTGGATAAAATGCTTGCTGCATTCTTGATGGGCTGCCCTAGTTCGTTGCAATGGACGACAATCTTCTCATCCTCAGGTAGGGTCCATACGTCTCGTGCTCGAGTGGGCCCTCGTGTTCTCCTCACTTTTCCTAGTCCATCTATAAAATAAGAAGTCCATTAAAGGCAAATGATTTAAAATAGTTAGGTTTGCTGGAAAGAACATTGGCGTATCACTGCTATTGTAGTAAACAGCATAGGTACCACTACAAGAAAATTCATCTTTTCCGACGCTTTTTATAATCTTTGCCGACGCTTATAAGCGTCGGCTAAAGTTCCCGCGACGTAAACAGAAGCGTCGCAAAAGCGTCAGCGATACCGGAGTGGCAAAAATTTTTGCCGACGCTAAGATAAAGCGTCGGCAAAAACAGGGCTTCCCTGACGCTACTAAAAGCATCGGCAAAAACAACATTCTCCGACGCTTTAAAGCGTCAGGAAAGTCCAAAGCATGCCCAGTTCTGGGTTTTCACCGACGCTTTAAAGCGTCGGCAATGTATCTTTCCCGACGCTTTTTTTTGCGTCGGCGTAGGCGTACAGTTTACCGACGCTTTAAAGCGTCGGTGTAGGCGAGCCACAACTTTTATTATTATTTGCTGTTTGTTGAGCCTTTGAAATGGTTACATATATTTGCTGTTTGTTGAGCCTTTGAAATGATGAAATGATATTATTTTGATGTTTTGATCATTTTATTATTATTACTGTGTGTGGCTGTTGGGATTCTTACTGGGCTAGAAAAGCTCATACTACTCTTACTTTCTTTTTCAGAGACACTGGATTTGTAGAGTCCATCGGGTGGGACGAGAAATGAGATCAGCATGGAGTCTGACTGCTAGATTGATAGAAATTAATTTATTTTTTGCTTATGGACATTTGAATTTATGTAATCATTCAGTACATTTTGGTTGGTTTGGTTTAATTACATTAATCATGGAATTATTGGAATTAATTGTTTGTCTTAGGCCTTGCATGATCTTTAGGGCACTGCTCTAGGGCTCATGCGGCCGATCGCGTGCCGGACCCGGGTGATGGGTTCGGGGCGTGACAAAAATGCATTGAGATGGAAGAGGTGCAGTTAATGAACAAGGTGATATTCTTGTCTCGTTAGTGTGCTCGAAAGGGAGAGATGCAAGATTGCGTTCTCATATGTTCAGGTGGATCGTCATGGTGGAGTTGTCGCTAATGCGAGATAGTCGGGACAGAGATCGAAACTTGAGAGAATTTGGGACGGAGATCTAATCTGAAGGGATGTTCCGCGAATGAATTGGAGTTCGGGTTGTATCTCTCGCACAAAACATCAACCATTCCATCGCATCCCCCACAAATCTCAAAGCACTCCAACTCCACTGACCTGCTTGCATGGATCTCGAAGCGGTCATCGCACAATCCAACGGCAATTTGCATAAAGAAAGATGAATCCTTCTTTCACACTAGAGATACAAACCCTCCCCATGAATTGGACCGGCACGAAGTTCTAGAATTGTCAATTTGTCTTGGAGAAAGAAGGCGTCCGAAATGGCAAGGTGATGAGGATGAATGGGAGAAGACAAGCGGTCTGGGTCATACCTTTCACATGAATCCACTATTTGATCACCCACTGCACATATATCAAAGTGATCCGAACTTTGTCATTTATCCATCTACATAGATCTTGAAAGCCACCAGCGAATGAGCCAACAGTGGATTTGCATTCCTTCTTCCGTGCGCGAAAGGAGGGATTTTAGGTGCATGACTTCAAGGACAAACTCTTATTTTGCTCAAATAAAACACTTCCATTTTTTCTTTGAGGAGCTACAGGCTTAACTACTGCAAAAGAGGAAATGGATCGGTTTTCTCTTTTGAGGAAACTATATTAACGGTCTACTAGAAAGACCGACAAAGGGGCTAGAAAGATCTTGGACTTGTTAGCAAGAGAAATCTAGATGCAAGACTCATGCTGACGAAAATATTTCTTTCATCATTTTTTTTTTCTGTTTAGATAGTATGATTATATAATGCTAGAATAAATACAATCAATAGCATGAGCATATAACACATCGTGCAGCTGAGAAGGAGCTCATTAAGTCGAATCCTAAATAATAGAAACTGAGTGATTAGCTACAAAGAAAGCTATCCAAAAATCTACAATCATGTTAGCTTTCCTAAAAATATAAGTAGCTCTGAATGACTGCGGAGTGGAGATCATCCTTCTCAAGTCCTCCAGAGTATGATGGGAGCCACAATGATAGGCCAACAATCTAGATAACTAACTGATAACCATCTTCAAATCCCTCTCAAGGATAATGTTGGCGGCTCTCAAGATCATCACTACATAGACAATGCCTTCCCAGGCTTCCCTCACCTCCACAGGACAAATGATAAACTCAGTTTCGAACTGCTAGGAGAAAATAGAGGAATCTTAAAATAACATAGACTTAACTTGCAATATAAGCTTAAGATAAAATTTGTTAGTAGTTTTTTGTTTGGAACCCTAATAAGTTTAGATTTTTCTTTTCATGGATTTCTTCTATAATTATAATGGTTAAATAGCTTTTCCTTTGAAACATTTAAATTCTTATTTAATTCTTATCTTTCCTCACATGCCACCACATGAGGTCGTTGTACTAACAGTGTAAGCTTGAGAGTTTCCATTCAAGATAGTAGAAGATCAACTCCATTCTAACCATCGCCAATAACATTTGGTAGTCCATCTGCAATCATATAAGAAAGAAAAATCCTATGAAAATAGAAATAACAAAAATCTAAGGAACCATATGTTGGCTGCATATCATTTCCTATGGAGAGAAGACTAGAAATTAATATGTAACCACATCCATACCATTCTTTTACATGCATTGCAACCGCTTAAATCTAGTTAGAAAAGGTATAATGTTTACCAAATCCAGGGATAAGTAATTACAAAAATATGGCACAATATTGCATCCAACAACCTATACGAACCATGTTACTTCAACACATGGCGACACAAATCATGAGGCACTGATGCAATTGATAAGAGGTTGTTGGATTTATTCCATGATGATCACACTTCTTTGTGATCGAATGGTCTCATCTGTCATTTTATTGTCCAAGGATCTGCAATATTAGGGATTGTGACGTGGGAATTCTGTCATCCTAGACCATGGTAAGAGTTTCTCTGTTGGTGGCTCAAAAGTTTTGGCTATTCGCATGTAGAAAACTTCCAAGTGAGAGCATCCATATTTAGTTATTTACCATTGATGATCCCTTTCGTCCAAGCCTATTTGTAGGGGTTTCCATGCGGCCACAAGGATCTATCATCAACTACTCTAAAATATAGAGAGCGCATATGTGCCATTTTCAGTTCTGATTTCAAGACCTTTTTGAATTCCATCCCACAATTAAACACTCCACATGACAAAATCATGATTAAAAATTTCAAAATTTACAAAATTTTATGATTTTGTAGTATATCCAATTACACCATCAAGAAAAGAAAAGATACAGATCCTCCAAAAATTTGCTATCAACAGTGTAAAGGTACATATGAAGAACTATCAGAAGTAAACATAAAGTGACTTTAGAAAATAAGCTCTTAGCTGTTGCTTTAATTATCTTCGGTTAATCAGTGAGCTGGCCTTCATTTGACATGGTGGCTCTGTGCAGTCTCCTGCATCTCCCCTTCTTTCAGCCTCATCACATTTTTCGAAAAGCTGGAAGACTACCTGCATATAGCTTTTATGAACATAAGCATATGCCATAGAGGTTTAGATTCATCTTTGCAATTGTTGTTCCTATCAAGGGTTGCACATATACTTGAATGAAGCACACAATTGATTTTCTCTTTTTGAATTCTTCTTCGGACATGCTCGCACTGCAAACTAAGCTTGACACTCTCCATTTCAGAGCTTTGAAGTAACATAATCACCAGATGACTCAATACTTCTTTGACTGTCTTAGATACGGCACCAGGTCTAATAATATAGTCCCCAGCATTGCACAAGCAGATAATAGCATTTGTTAAATCATCTTAACTCATAGGATTAGATGAAGTTCTGAATGAATGCAAAGGAGAACATAGATACGGCTTTGGAGGCATTTGCAAGTCACTGATGCTTCCTCCCAACATATCAACTACCCTGCTCATTGAAGGTCGATTCCCTGGCATCATCTGCGTGCACCACAAAGCAACTAAGATTATCTTTCTCGCCAATTCTTCTGATTCTGTTGTCACTTCAAGAGCCTGTAAATCTCCAACTTGGTCCAAATGATCATAAATCCAATGTGGAAAATAAATTTCACTAGCATTCTCTACACTTGCTTTTACATTCTTTCTTCCTCCAACCATTTCTAAAACCATCATTCCATAGCTATAGACATCTGACTTAGTAGAAACAACTCCAAAGTTCCTAGAGAAGACTTCTGGTGCGATAAACCCTATGGTTCCTCTAGCACCTGTCAGTGAAAGGATACTGTCCTTCGGAGGGCATAATTTAGCTAACCCAAAATCTGCAATTTTAGGACAAAATTCTTGATCTAGAAGGATATTGTGGGGTTTGATGTCGAAGTGTACTATGCGTGTGTTGCACCCGCGATGTAAATATTCTAGCCCTCGGGCAATGCCAATTGCTATTTCGTACAACTTTTCCCAGCCAAGAGTAGTTTTCGGGTTCTCTGAATAGATGTACTTCTCCAGTGATCCATTGGGCATATAGTCATAAACGAGAGCCCTTTTAGACCCCTCGAAGCAAAAGCCAATTAGACTAACAACGTTAACATGGGAGGTCCTACCAATGCTGGCAACTTCATTCAAAACATAAATATAGCTTGAAAATGCCAATGCTTGGAACCTCAAAGGTTGTTATGCACACAGTCAGACATTTGAGGCAAGAAATAAAGAGCTTTTTAAAATTTAAACTCTCAGACTTCTATGATCCAAATAACAAAAAATTGAGGGCCTAAAAGCCATAAATTTGATAGGTTTTTAAACTTTATTTTGTGCTAGAGAGAGGAAGAGATAGAGATTTGAATAAAAGTTTTTAAGGCGCTTAATAACTAATATTCAAACTCCTGAAGAAAATTTTCCACTGTTTTATGTTGCTATTCTCACAAGTTAGTTTTCTACCATTACTAAGTCTGAGCAGTCATATTCACTTTCTGAACTACAAAAAATAACAATAAGATTGAGGCTATTAAATATTTTTTTGTGAGAAAAGAGGCAATTAAATAATACTTATTTTTTCTTCAGAAAAAGGATGAATACTTCAATGCATCAACCTTCCTCTCATTCCTTCAATTGAACATTATCAGCAAAGATACTCAAACCCACCCACTTCTCACAAAACTCAACTAGTTCGAAAATCCCTCTTATTAAGAGAAGCAGAGTGATCAGGGATCCACTTCTTTTTAATTAACTAGCTAAGCCATTATAACTGTAGATCACCATTGTACTAGCAGTCAACCTTGTGTTTATAGCTTTTGAATCTACGAAGTGAATTAAACCCCCTCAATACAAGTTTTCTTTTAGATTTTTCTAGAATTCCAATGAGCTCAAGACAAAATGCCACCATGGCATGGTATATTCACCTTGAAGAACTACCATACATCCCAACATCAGTGTGTTCCTCTTTGTTAAAATCCTCTCCAACACTCTTTATGTCATATAACAATAAAAGTGACAAAGTAGACCATATCAAGAAAAAAGGTGGTGTCTGTTAATCAGTTAAAGAAAAAAGAAAAAGGAAAAAAAATGCAGCTTTACCAGACATAAATTATATACAATTTAAATCATTTCGAAGCTACAATTT
This sequence comes from Phoenix dactylifera, assembly GCF_051530095.1. Taxonomy (NCBI): domain Eukaryota; kingdom Viridiplantae; phylum Streptophyta; class Magnoliopsida; order Arecales; family Arecaceae; genus Phoenix; species Phoenix dactylifera. The sequence continues at coordinate 21,896,077 of NC_143201.1, read as the reverse complement.
TGTCATTATGCTTTCTCGGTCAAGATTTCCTTGAAAATAGAATTATAAAAACTAAACCTACCACTATGGAGACAATCATTTGAAAATTAACAAATTTGCAGCATATTCTCTTCTGATTAAGTTCCCTCTAACTTCTGAATTTACAGAATCAAACCCTTTATCCAGATCACTTTATCTGCAGCACACATACAAAGCAGTAATAGTTGGAAAGCCCAAAAAGCTCACCACCCATGGAAGCTTTGAGTAATCATTATTGCCGCCCAGAGTTTAAGAAACCCTTTGTCTGGTGGAAGACCACCTGAAGTTATGAGGAAGCTGACATAAAACTGATATTGTGATTAAGGGCACTACTTGAAGGTGCTGATGTCACAATTGAGAAGTTCAGTGGAAAAGATTGACTCCAAACCACCAGAGTGGTAGCTGCAAAAGACTAGAGGTTCTAAACACAAGTCAAGTGCATGGTATGTCGTATCGTACTAGTTCGGTACCGGTACCGGTACAGGTGGCGTACAGACCTTCGATACGCTAAAAAAACTCCATATCGTACCATATCGATACTCTGCTAGTGTGGCATCAGTACGGGGTCTGGTACTGGTATGGTGAACCTTAGTCAAGTGTACCATTTTTTTTTTTTAATCTTTGCTTGAAGCCTATACCCTATAATCCTAGAAAGCCCTTCCATCAAAATACACATGCACCCAAGGTCCGCAATCTCGATACCGAGTAACGAATCGGTACCTTATCGGTTCGGTACGGTATGGTATAGTACACCTCTATATCGAAATAGCTCTCTTATCTATTTTCTCAATTTTCATCTCAGTAAGCCTTGGTGCAGACTAGTACGCATCTAGGTACAGGTCGGTATGCCTTGATACGGGGCAGTACGCGACAATACGGACGGTATAGGGCTTGTACCGACTTAAATATGTGTTTTGTACCAGTTTTCTTCCGGTATGGTATGGTACGTCCCATACCAGGCGCTACGGCAGACCTTGCATGCACCCATAAACAAACACACACAAGCACGTGCAGACAGAAAAAAACACTCGCTAAAGGCATGGAGAAAACTCCTAGATGTTGTTAGGTTATAGTACCAGTTTAGAATCATTGTAATGTCCGTGAATGACGTCTGCTTAAAAAGGCCTCTTTTCCCACAGTTGCCCCTTGAAAGTTGTGTTCACAGTTTCCCTAAGTACCAATCATTAATATCCGATTTTGTTTGGCTCCTGCAACTACCGCTAATATCAAGCAAAAGTACTATGTGTCGAGAACAGAACTATCTTCAATAATTTCCCTTGCCTATCTGGCAAACTTGCATTAATAAACTATGTGATCACTTATTCTATCTGTTCAATACTAACCACCAGATGAGGACATAACATGGCCCAGTTGTTCTGAACCAAAATCACAGGGAAGTCCTGAACATACAATTCAGTAAAAGGTTTTAAAGCTAATTTTTCATAGTTCCAACAATACAAAAATTGAATCTTTCTTATGACATAACAAATATCAATCTATGCTTGTAATGGTTGATTTCTAGAAACCTAGCCATCATAAGCATGAAACTACTGTAGGGTCCATGTTTGGGTTGACGCGGTAGAGATGGATAGTATACCTAGGGGTGTCAATAGGCTGGATCTGGCCTAGGCTCAGACTGAGCAAGGTATTGAAGGCTCAGGCTTAAGTAGGATCCAATCTGCCACCTGAAATGGATACCGGGTCTATGAAACAAAAGAGAGACCCATGTGTTGCAGATTTTTAAAGCTAAACGGTGATGTGGGATCAACTGGAACTGATGCAGCAAAATTCAACTGTTGATGTTAGCTTTTATACTGGTCTGGTGAAGAAGCTTAACAGGAATATTTTCACCATGGTATAAACCTGAAAGGGCACAAGCTGAAACAACGATAGAAGAAACTTGAAAGGGCATAGGTTTTCTTCCTCAAACAGGAAGAGCATAGATCCTTGAGAAACACCTGAACAGGAATAGTTGAGTCTGTCCTGATGACTTTGTGCTTGCTGATATACCTAAACTTGACATCAAACTCATCCTCAATCTGGTGTCTCCACCAGTACAAGATTTGATGTGTCTCAGGTACAATTTCACTATTACAAGAACATGGGACGCATGAATCATAACTTCCCCATAAAAGGCAGTACAATAATCATGATATCTCCTACAAGAATTAATTGCTCAACTCTGACTGCTAATCAATCAGATCCCTCAAGGCCCCCCCTCAAATGTCATATCTATTTCAAGAGCCCTCCTATCATCTAAACTCTGCAAGAACTCAGCTTCTATCATAAAACAATATGGAAAAGATTTTAATCTTGTTTTTCCTTGTCTAGAAGATTATTTATTGCATAAACTTAATGTCGATCGGTACTCTTATCACTTAATCTGCTGGTTAAGTTGAGTAATTTCTCCCTTTTTATTATGCACCGTAGATCAGATAAAGTGTCTTTCTGCCCTCCCATATATGACAAATTATAGTAGGATCAGATTTATGTGATGATAAGTCTACTCTCATCGGTTGTAAGTTGGCATAACATTGTTCTCGTCAATTAAAAAATGGCAAGTTTGTTTTTTTTCACATGATATACCTAGATCTATTTTACCTTTCAGATTCCAACTTCTTTGGGCTTATAATAATTTCAGAACCATTACCCAAAATACAATTTTCAATAATCATTTAAAAGATTCATTCTGACTCATGTGATAAATATTTAAATATGGACTTTAAGCACCTCCTCGAATCACATGGTATCTTATCATCATTATTTCTCAATCAAATGATGCCTAAGAACACAAGCATTGCATGTTGTTGAAAAATTAAGGACACTATACATCCTGGCCTTATGAGTGGAGGAGAAGCTATAGAAACCGATATCTATTAATCAATTACCAATTCTTTTAGTTTGAATTTTATTAAATAAAGACAAGTTTCTTTGTAACATTAAACTTTTAAGACTTTAGGGAAACAAAGCTAAAAGCTTGATGACTTTAGAGCTGTGTGAAAGCTGTGAAACCTTTTTCAGCTTCACGAAAATTGAAGCCATCTTTTCACTCCCTCAATGAAGCTTTAGGTTTATGTTGTTGGAGTGGCTGTTTTGTAGATGTTCCAGCAAGAAACTGAAACTGGTTTCATGGTTAAACACTGATTGAGAAAGCTTCACATTTGAAGCATCCATTTAGAAACTTCCATGAAGAAGGTGAAGCCCTTTCGTTTCCAAAGGAATGCATTGCCTCTGCAATGTTGCCACCATGGATTGGCATGGCCATTATCATCCCGTTCACCAAAGGATGTCAAGGAGTAGAAGAGGTTTAAAGATAAATAGGTACCTGTTTTTCTTTATAAAAGGATACCGATAAAGATTTTTAAATTATCTAGAGATTTTCCTTTTGGTCTTCGTCGTCTCAGATACAAGAAGTAGAGAAAATGTATGAACCATCCCTAATGGGTTGGATCCATAAATGGCCCATTATATTTGAATGTAAGGTGTAATATGAATATTCAGCTTTCAACCTAATTTGGATATGTTTAAGGAGTTCATCATGGATTTTTTTTTTCTCGCACCATATATTCTTTACTGTACACTTGATATGTTCCCAGAAATTTATAGGAGAAGATCAGTAGGATGATATGGGAAAGCAGGACATCAATCTTATGCTATTAACACCACTTCCCAAACTGGTATAGTAACATGATAAAATTACAACACTGATGATTGAAATACTGAAGGATATTATATGAGGATGTTCATCATAATATAGCACTATAGCTCATTTACAACAAGGATTTGCTACAACACAAAACGGGGGGGAAGGGGGGCTGAATTGCATTACTCAAAAAGTTCATAAAGTAAATATAATTTCCATTAATATTTCAGATGTAAAATTCTTACAAGAAGTTGACTAGGAAAACAGAAGCATACCTACTAGGATCAGCTCTGTGTTGGATATGTTGATCTCTGCAAGAAAAATACTAAATTAGCAGAAGACTGAAAGAGTCATTGAAATGCAATAAATCTAGCTGTCTTATTCATTCCTTTACATGATCTTAATTCTTAGGAGTGAAGAGCTGTGGCTGGTCATATTTGACTTGACAATACGATGATATTTCACTATTGAATCAGGGAAAATGAAGTAGTCAGGAGTGTAATTCCCTCATCAACCTAGAAGAACAGGAACATTGAAGGGATTGGAAAAGCTCTAGAATCTTCAAGGACCAAACTAAGGACTGGTTTAGTTTTGTTGCTATATATGAAAGATAGGGAGTTCTTTATAAGAGCTACTTTATTATATAAGCTTATATCTTTCTGTTAGCTCGGTATATACTGTTCCCTTTGATTTAATGGAAGAAATTAAAGACCTTACCCTGTAGATGTAGGTAAACTACTAAATTGCATAGATTATGTATTTCCAATCATCATACTGTTACTTCTTCTTTTTTTTTATTTTTTAAGGTATACGTGACTATGTAGAAGTGTTCGTTTGAATTACAAATTGCTTGAAGTAGCATTGCATACTAGGATACGGTTTGAGAGTCCAGAGTGTGTTTCCTCTCTCTCTCTCTCTCTCTGTGTGTGTGTGTGTGTGTGTGAGAAAATGAATTTCAATCTTGGTAAAAAAAAATTATGTGGTGAATTAATAAAATCAAATATGAGTTTACTTAAAAAGATCAGTTGACAAGCTAAAAGAAGAGAAAAAATAGAAAGGCAAAAAAGAAGTGTGGTAAGATCTTGTTTAAGTAAACTCTTCTCCAACAATTTCATATTTCAAGGAAGAAAGAGTGTGCATAACTTTCAGAACATTTAAACAACACGGCTATGGCAGTTTGTTTCTGACCTGAATTAATTGAGCAGATCATGCTGCTTCCATATACAACATATCTAGATATTGATTTTGAAAAAAGCTGGGAAACCTAATGAAGGTTAGCATGGAGGCAGAAGGGAGTTCTAGTGAAAGTTTAGATTAAAAGCGTAATGATAAATAAGCCCTAGGCCTTTGAAGTATTTGGATTTGTAAACAAGGATTGCAGATTATAAATAAAGGATCATGAGAATCTGATATATTCTATCAAGTCCTGCATCAAATCAAATGCCTAATCATGGAGGCAGAATTTGAAAATTTCTTAAGATGAATGCCATCATCACAACTCAACAGACACGAACTTATTAGTTATCAGTGCCACAAGAGTTCAAGTGAATATAAGATGTAAATTCCATTAACCAATTCTGGACGATGTAATAAAGCTGTAACGGTCTATTCGTTTTGTAAAACGATGCTCCTCTCTTTGAGTTTTGTTTAGGTTTCACTGGGGATTTTTCTAAAGATAATTGTAAAGGGTCCAGCGCAAATAATTGGAGATTAGGGAGTTGATGCTGGAGATGGTTTTTAGCAAATGCACAGATTGATTGAATGCTGGATAACAGTTAGAGATTGTCTCAGAGCATTATAATGAGGATTTGAGCTGACTGCAGTAAACATGGTGCCTTGGATCTGTTTTTTAAAAAAAGAGGTGGAAGAATAAGCTAACATGGACAGAGTAGTGAAGGATGTATCTTGAAAAGCTGAACATTAGGGATGTGGCCTATTGGTTCCATATAGGGTCCACTCATCTTTTTCACATGGCATGCATATAGATTCAATGAATGTTGATAATTTTTGAGTGAGTTTATTTATATGAGTAATAACAACTAATATGAAATAACGCGTTCAAGACACATGAACTAAGATGTTTAACAGAGTATTGTGAATGATGATCAATGTAAGGCAATAGATAGTGAAGTCAGCTTTAGGAATTTACAGACCGAGGAACAAACTGGCTGGCTTTTATGTTAGACATGAAGCACTATAGATTACTAGAAGGCCAATACTTATACAAGTTATTTTAACAATTGATACAATGTTTACAAGATACTTTTCTAGAACAGCTTGTTTATCTATGGAATCAAGATCTCTTTGTTTCCTTGCCAATGCCATTATTCTAATAGGACAAAGATGTCATCACACCTAAATATAGTTGACATACTAGTTTGCATTGTGGATATGGGCCAACTGATTTAAACTTTAAAAATGAATGTAGATCGATGACAAAAACTTTATAATGATTCTTATGATTATAAACTTGTCATTAAATCAATATCCTAGTTTAGAAGCATATAATTACAAACATTTTACATAAGTTGAGCAGATAGTGGCATATGTCTTCATGACTGCTGTAAGACTTTTAATTTCATGCACAATAAGAGCCTTTCATGAGCACACAGCAAGCTTTTTGACAATCAATAGTTTATCTCCGTATTATAACTTGGAGAACTGTAATGAACTTAGGCATGTCAATAGTTATGCTATCAGATTTATTTTAATATGTCTTTTAAGGGTCAAAAAGAGAAATAGATACAGAGAACGCTCATCCTTTTGTTATTAGCACCTGCAGAAACAATCTCAGAAGAGTAGCATCATTTATGTCTCATGACTTCTTTGGTACCAATCTATCTAGCAATGACAAGCAAGCAGTTGATCAAGAAAGCTCCCTTCTTGTCGCTTTCTGCTGGCTCCAAAATTTAGTCTGATCATGAACTTCATCCACTATTTTACTACATTGAATTCTGTCAAGCTTCTTAAGAGACACGGATCCCCAAGCAAGCCATTTGACACCCTCAGTAGAACTATTCTGAATCGGCCCCCATTTCTTTGATTCCTCAACCAGGACCTTTGAGGTCAAAAAACATTTATGCATACTCGCACTTCAGTATCTATCAGAGTTTTTCCTTTGAAATCCTGATCCAAAACATCAAGTGCCCCTCGGCCCCCTGTCTTGCAAGAACCAAAGCTCTTTGCCGGCTTAGGCATAAGTCGTAAGCCAAGCACACGGGCATTTCCCTTCTTAGCAAAAATCCAGCCCCAGAGACCACAGATTGAACCGGTAGCGGGGGGCACGCACCGATTACAAGTGTGATGGCCTGGTCCACTGGACCAGCCCATCTTTGAGACAAGCCCAAAACCCCTCAGCGGGGGAAAAAAAAGAAAAAATCGAAACAGGGGATCGCGATCCCTGCTCGATCGGCCCGAACGGCCGCCGTTGAGGCGTGGCCGGCGCAAAACCCCCAGGGCCGGTGCTAACGGCCAGCGGCCGTTAGGGGTTATTGCAACCGACGGACGGCCGGCCGGTGCCACCATTCGTCCGAGCTTATCCCCTCTCCCAAACACCTATTTAGACCCCTCTTTCCCTCGATCGACCCGTTGCCGCTCACCTCCCCACCTCCTTATTCCTTCCTTCTTCATCTCCGGTTGTCAGCGTGCCACTTCGACCAAGCACCGCCGCCCGCGCTCCATTTCTCCCTCTAGTTCGGGTGCCTTGTTCCGAGAACCATTCTTCCTCCTCTCGCCGGGTTCCACTGGAAAACGCCACCGCCGACCGTGAGCCGCCATCCGCGCCCCTCGCCGGTGAGTCCCCTTCCCCATCGAAACTCCCTTGGGCCGTGTGGGCTGCCACCGAGGCAGCTAGGCGCGCTGCCCTCTTCTTTTCTTCCCCCGTTTCGGCCGAGCACGGCCATTCCCATCGGCCATCGCCGGCCGCTCTCCGCCACCCGCCACCACATCCGGCTGCCTCCTCGCCGGACCACCCTGATCAGCCCAGTCCGTCTCCTTCTTCATTCGCTCATGAGTCGAGGATTCGGGTCTCAGCAGAAGAAGAGGGAGAGAAAGCCCATCATTTTTTTTCTCTCTGTTATTTACTCTCTTCTTTCTCTCTCATCTCTCTAGACCTATGAACCAGTAAGAGGCTCCCAACTGTCTACCCTACGAACCCGGAGACATCCTAAATCGCTGCAGTGCTCGGACCATCTGCCCCGACCTTGTTGAATATTCCGATCTCCTTGTTGATGAACTTTGTTAATTGAGTTTAGCTCTGATTGAGTCTGTGTCGTTTGATTTATTAAACGTATCGTCTGAATCAAAAACCATCCGATTAAATTTTTATTATTATTTTTAATTTAATTAAAATTATCAAATAGAAATTAATTTTACCGTTAATATTTTAAATAGGCCTAGCGAAGCCTGATAAACGAAAGAAGTAAGCAGGTCTTATATTTCTTTTTTTTTCAAATTATTATATTTTATCTGTGAATATATCATATTTTTCTTAAAATTATGAATTGGCATATGTGTTATAAAAATCATGTTTTACTATGAAAACTAGTTTCATAAATATTTTAATGAACATAGCTTTGGTATTAAATATAAATTTAATTATTCTATTTAGTATTTTTAATCTATATATGTGTATCTTTTAGGAAAAAGATATAAGTATTTGAAAAGGCTCTCGGATAGCTGTATGATTCCAAGAACTGGGAAGATCGACGCCCAAAGCTAGCATCCATATGAAACATAACTCTGTCAGTGGATATAAATTTGGCATACGAAATATGAATCTTTATTAATTATGAAATATGGCCCTGTCATGGATATAAAGTGATTGTAGCATAAATATTTATGAGCAATATTTTAAATTATGACATGGCTAAATAATAGAAGAATGGTTATAAATGTATTTGATTTTATAACCATGTTTATGAAATATTAAAAATTTATATATGCATGTTTGGCTTTATGGCTTGTTTCATTATATTGTACTATAAAATATTTTACTTTTGCAATAACTATTATTTTCTTATGCTCTATTCGATAAGGTAGTGTAAGTTTTACTTACTAAATGGTGTCGCTCATATATTTATATTTTTCTCTTTTCGCACGAGTAGGATTATGATGGTTTAGACTTGGAGTACGCACTAGCAAGCTTGGCGATTATGTAGTGAAGCTTTAGATTTTTAGTTGGTCATGGATTTGTAGCTTCATAAATTTTCTAAATATTGTATGAGTTGGGTATTAAAGTAGATGATGTTGACTTTGTTATTTGAATAAGATAATGAATTTAAATTTTTATATTTGGTTGATATAAATATGAAAGCTAAATGTTTGGCTTTGTGTCATCATGGGTAGTACCCCTCGGTAGCATAGCCATGCCCAAATTTGGGGTGTGACAAAAGGCCTCTAACTTTGTCCAAAAGAGACATATCACTCCCTGCCCCTTTTCAAAAGATTGGGTATGATCTAAACTCTCTTCCCCTGTGGCAGCAGGCCCGCTGCAAATCTCCTCGAGCAACAATGTTCCCAAAGTGGAAAGATTCTCCTTCATTCTTAAATCCTTGCTCTCATAACCTGATGCCACCATGGCCTCATTTCCTAAAGTCAATCTCTAGTACAAGAATCGTTGTCCCCCTTCAGCATTTCATTCTCGCTTACCCATTCCGACTCATCATCACCAGGACCAATCTTAATCGAAGCTGGTATTTCCCCCTCAGCATTCACTTCATCACCACCCTGGCTAAGAGCCAACCGCAACTTCCTAGTGGTCTGCTCATCCACATACAGTGATTTGCCGCTAACATGACTAAGGCCCTGTTTGGGGAGCTGTTGGCAGTAGAGCTGTTGGAAATAGAGCTGTCTAAAGTAGAGCTATTATAAAAAGTTGTTTGCTGTTTGGTAACTACATTCGTAAAGTGCTGTGGTACTTTATTTTGTATTTGGTAAACAAACTGAGAAAGTACTTTTGTGTGACAAAATTACCATAAAGGATATTGCATAGTATTATACAATAGAACATAATAAAACATAACATAAATTAATACATAAATATACGATATAGTATAATATTATTGTAATATAAAATAATATTATGTTAATATAGCATAATAGTAATATAATTATTAGAGTAAATTAATATTTGGTAATATAACATAATATTAAATTATTTAACATAACATATTAATGTATTATGATATAATATATTATATTTATAGTATAATACAATAATAAAAGTATAAAATATTATAATTATTAGTATAAATTAATTTCTCATAATATAACATAATATTAAATTATTTAAAATAACATATTAATGTATTATAATGTAATGTAATATAATACAATATTTATAGTATAATACAATAATAAAGGTATAAAATATTATAATTATTGTTATAAATTAATTTTTCATAATATAACATAATATTAAATTATTTAAAATAACATATTAATGTATTATAATGTAATGTAATATAATATAATATTTATAGTATAATACAATAATAAAGGTATAAAATATTATAATTATTAGTATAAATTAATTTTTCATAATATAACATAATATTAAATTATTTAACATAACATATTAATGTATTATGATATAATATAATATGATATTATATTTATAGTATAATACAAAAATAGAGGTATAAAATACCTTTTCTTACAGAAGGGAGTCTGACGACTAGGGTTCTTGGCTCCAGCAGATTTTTAGGTTTATAAAGGGACAAACTATGTAATTATGTTATTTTAATATGGACATTTTTGTCAAAAATACAGCTTTCCGAAAAAGCTGAAACAGCTTCCACCCAAAAGCTCCAAATTGCAGCTTCCTCCCAAAAGCTGTTTTCTGCTTCCCGCAAAAGCTGAAACAGCTTTTTGAAAAAGTGCTTTCTGGCCCTCCAAAAGTACTTTTAGATGAAAAACTGTATTTGATAAATTTTTCAAAAAGCTGTTTCAGCTTTTGCGGGAAGCTAAAAACAGCTTTTGGGAGGAAGCTGCAATTTGGAGCTTTTGGGAGGAAGCTGTTTCAGCTTTTTCGAAAGCTGTATTTTTGACAAAAATGCCCATATTAAAATAACATAATTACATAGTTTGTCCCTTTATAAACCTAAAAATCTGCTGGAGCCAAGAACCCTAGCCGTCACACTCCCTTCTATAAGAAAAGGTATTTTTCTTTTCAATTTTTGTATATATCTCTTGAACCACATTTTAGAAGAAAAAATTTTTAATCCTTTTCCATACCTTCCAAAATCAATCTATTATTTTTTTTTTTACATCAACCTCGCGGCCCACGCTGAGGTCCTCCTCGAGCGTGGACCACGAAGAAGAGCCCCTGGACCGCGAAAAATTATTTTATGGAAAATTATGGAAAATTATTTTATACTAATAATTATAATATTTTATACCTTTATTTTTTATTATACTATAAATATAATATCATATAATATTATATCATAATACATTAATATGTTATGTTAAATAATTTAATATTATGTTATATTATGGAAAATTAATTTATACTAATAATTATAATATTTTATACCTCTATTTTTGTATTATACTATAAATATAATATAATATTATATTATATCATAATACATTAATATGTTATGTTAAATAATTTAATATTATGTTCTATTATGAAAAATTAATTTATACTAATAATTATAATATTTTATACCTTTATTATTGTATTATACTATAAATATTATATTATATTACATTATATTATAATACATTAATATGTTATTTTAAATAATTTAATATTATGTTATATTATGGAAGATTAATTTATAATAATAATTATAATATTTTATACCTTTATTATTGTATTATATTACATTACATTATAATACATTAATATGTTATTTTAAATAATTTAATATTATGTTATATTATGAGAAATTAATTTATACTAATAATTATAATATTTTATACTTTTATTATTGTATTATACTATAAATATAATATATTATATCATAATACATTAATATGTTATGTTAAATAATTTAATATTATGTTATATTACCAAATATTAATTTGCTCTAATAATTATATTACTATTATGCTATATTAACATAATATTATTTTATATTACAATAATATTATACTATATCGTATATTTATGTATTAATTTATGTTATATTTTATTATGTTCTATTGTATAATACTATGCAATGTCCTTTATGATAATTTTGTCATACAAAAGTACTTTCTCAGTTTATTTACCAAACACAAAATAAAGTACCACAGTACTTTACGAATGTAGTTACCAAACAACAAACAACTTTTTATAACAGCTCTACTTCAGACAGTTCTACTTCCAACAGCTCTACTGCCAACAGCTCCCCCAAACAGGGCCTAAGCCTTCCAGGTCATGGCTAAGAACGTTTCTAGACACAATCGATTGGAATTCATGTTCTAGGTCTGGTCTTGGCTTTGTGACAAGTTAAGCTCCCTCTTGTGCCTACAAGTTTAGCTCAAATCTGTTCTTCATGATGTAAACAACACTTCAAATCAGATCTTCGCCAGGCTATTCTTATGCTGGTGGCATCAACGATATGGTGCTGCTGGGACGAAAGAAACTGAAGGATGCTCCTCAACAAAAGCTCGATGGAAGAAAAGATGCTTTTGAAAGTGTTGCATTTGTTTAAGGATAGGTCTATCAGAAAGATTTGTTTGGTTTTGCTACATTGGCTCGAGAGCTCTTTAAAAGATGATATAATCCTTTGTATTTTGTTTCTGTTTTGACTCTTACACAGCTACAGATTGATATCTTCTCATCTTCTTTTGGGTTTTATTTATTACAGCTGATACCTATAGTTCTGTTTTGACCGACTCTATACTTTCTTCCTGTAACTCACAATCTTTGTAAATACCATTTCCTTTAATAAAGTTTTGGATGGCTTTTGCCTCCCTTAATATCAAAAAAAAAAAAAAAAAAACAATCGGTTGGAATTCTAAGTTCAGTAAACTTACCAAGATCGACATCATCCTTTGATATCCCGTTCTCTCTTGTCGTTATTGTTGTTGATTCTGCTATATATATATATATATATATATATGTGTGTGTGTGTGTGTGTATCTTTGTGTGCTCGCACACATACACACACGCGCACATACAGGTATTTCTGTGTGTATTTGTAAATTTTTTAATCATAAAAAAATTCAAGCAAAGAGTAGTGAAATCATAACGTATTTGGCTTCACCAAATTCATGTCCGTGTTACTTGTGATATTTTTTTCCAATAAATACTTATTATGGCTTAAAATTTTATTTGAAGCTTAATTATTATATAACTTTTTTATACTTTATGTCTTTAAGTTCCAGATATTGGTCAAAAAAATGTCTTTTTTTATATAGAATTTTTTATATTTTTATATCATTATTTTTTTTGTAATTCATGAGGTAGCATTTTGGATGCATTAAATAATTTTAAAAATAAAAAAATTAATGACATAATTGTTAACTACACTATTTCTACCTATATACTGATCTGATACGCGAGTTTCTTGGGTTCAATAGTTAGTATCGGCGGAAATTGAATTGAATTTGAGTTTGGATTTGGATCTAACAAATATATTCTTGATTGGATACGGTATGGCCTAATCTCATCAGAACTGACCCACCGGAAAACCTATTTACAATATAGGCAATTAAAAGCCTTGTCGCTCACCCAGCATCCCCTGAAATCCCACAACTATATCGAAGAATAAATAAATAAAAATAACAAACAATCCAATAAACGAATAGACAATAGCGCTTTTGGATCGAGTCCAAATCCTCTCAAGTTGGAGGACCGAACCTGACGGTCTGGTTCCACCATCATAGCCATCCATATATTGCATGACGGCACTGATGCATCGGAGCCTATGCCATACATGTGCCAGCAGCCTCGGTCTGATGCATCATCAGTTCATCACCGTCATGCAATACCATGGTGCAGGGCGCTGGTTTTTAACTTGGAGACTGCCCAAGATCTTTTTTCCTGTTCTTTTTTGTAATTTTTGATGCAAGTGTTGCCTCAGATTTATATGATCAATAACCACATACCTCTATCGGATGAAGAACACGAGTCAAGCATCTTGGCATCCGAGCAGAAGCAGGTGTGTTCATCTGGGGACTCCTCGTTGTACCCACATATCCCACCGGAGGCGGTGCATCTGCTGCACCACCCGCTCCCCACAGTCCACTTCAGGGAGAACCCCTCCTGCATCGCTCCCCTGAAGCTCAGGTCACCGTTCACCAGCCGGTCCCCCGCCATCAGATCTATCGGTATGACTGCAGTCGAGCTGCACTCCATCGACAGATCTAAAGTGCTGCCATTATCGAACTTGTAGTATGAGTGCTGCTTGCTTGTGTTAAAGGAGCAGTCAACGCCATGAAGTATTGAAGTCGAGGGAGAGGAGGTGCAGTTGCTGTACAAGGTGAGATTCCGGTCCTGGTCTGTGTACTCGAAGAGGTCAAGATTGATGATCGTGCTGCCATGCGGTTGGGGACATGACTGTTGGACGAAATCTGCGTCGACAATGGTGAGGACCTGATTCATGGAGTCAATATTCTTCACTTGGAACCATTTGTTGTTAACGTGGATCATCAGAGTGGAATTGGTACAGGCGAGGTCAAGCCCCGGGTAACCACAGTAGTTGTGCCGATCAGCCATGCGAAAAGGGAAGGTCATATTGAACGTGATGGCTCCACAGGTGTACCGAGTAGGAGTGCAATCGATGTACCGATCGTAGGTGGTTTCGGAAATGGAAGGGGGCAATGAAGATAACGCAAGGAAGTGGAGGATTAGCGGAAGAAGGTGAGAAGAGGATGGAAAGAAAGAGCTTGGATACATTGTAGGGAGAGCCCGCCTCATTCACAAATAAGCTAGCGCAAGTGCACATTTGGTAAGCCGATCAGGAGCATTATGAGGATATATAACGATGAGGACTCTTCTGGTTCATTCTCTTGAAGAGGCAACTCGGCAAGTGCAGACTCTTCAAAGCAGATTTTCTTGACTTGTGCGATAGTTTGTTTGGAAGTGCATTGTGACGACGATAAGCATCGATTGCCGGATCTCCACGCAAACCCGCTGGAGGCGTCGGAAAGGGAGTTGGAACGAGATGCTTGGAGGAAGCCTCGCTGCGAGGGAAGTAGAGAAGCGAGGCGCTATTTGAAAGGAACGTAAAGGATCTGCTGACCTTTAAATTTCGGGGACCAGTTCATAATTATTAAGCCCTCCTGACTGAGACTTTATCACCCCCACGGATTGTAAGTGGGTCCAGCCCACTTGAGGAGGCCCAATAGCCCATTAGGGCTTGATCTTTGTTTTTTTTTTGTAGGACCACATGGGAGAGCGCATGAACCTGGGAGGAGCTTGCGGCTGAGAAACAAAACAAAGACGCGGAGAAGGGGAGGAAAAAAAAAAAAGGAGGAGGGGAGCGCGAGCGGAAAATCCAAAATTTTGCCTACGCCGTATGGAAAAAGAAATAGGTTCTCTTCTTATCCTTTTTCTTGGGTGTGATTTTCACACGGAGATTTAACAAATTAGGTTTCTATCTAAGAGTTGTATTGGATGCTATAAGGAGTTATAGTATTCATTGTTATGGATCTCATTACATTCTTGGATTCATCACACTATGGTGGTTTGGGTGAGATCATTGTTACTCTTAGGGAGGTGATATTAGAGTTTTTCCAATTTGTTGTGAACTTAAGTTTTGGGCATAAACTTGAGGATTGTAAACTCTATATTTATTATAGTGGATTGATTGGATTTGCCCCGTAGTTTTTTTTCCTCTACATTGGACGGTTTTTCATGCAAATTTTGGTGTGTTCTTCTTTTGCTCTCAAGGTGTTTAATATATTGCCTGTGTAAATATTGCTTCTAGTTGGCTTTGGTTTTGGCTTAGTTTATTCCGCAATATTCCTATTTTAGACCCAACAAGTGGCATGAGAGCTGAGGTTGTGTGGGTGTGGAGATATTGTGGGAGTAGATGGAGAATTCTTTTAGTACCATGATGAAACTTAGTGCTTCTAATTATTCTATTTGGAAGCCTATGACGGAGAATATCCTTTACTGTAATGATTTACATGAGCTCATTGAAGGTGCTAATGCTAAGCCAAAGGATATTAGGGATAGTGACTGGAAGAAGATGCACAAGAAAGCTATTGGGTATATCAGACAGTGGATTGATCTCCGTGTGTTCCATCACGTATCTCAAGAGACAGATGCCTATAGTCTTTGGATAAAGTTAGAGGATCTTTATGAGAGGAAGACGGCCCAAAACAAAGCCTTTGCAATTTGGAGGCTTGTGAATTTGAAACTGAAAGAGGGAAGATATTGTTGCTGAGCATTTGAGTGAGTTCCAAGACTTGGTAAATCAGTTGACCGCAATGAAGATAGTGCTAGATGATGAGTTGCAGGCATTATTACTGTTGAGTTCATTGCCTGACAGTTATGAGACTTTGGTAGTGTCACTTAGCAACTCTGCTCCTGATGGGGTGCTACAACTTACTCTGGTGAAAGATAGCTTGTTTAATGAAGAAACAAGAAGAAGAGACATGGGTAAGGACAGTGCACAGGCTCTTGTTACAAACAGAAGAAAAGGTAAGAGCAGAGATTTTAAGGGGCGCAATACTTCCAGAAGTCAGTCTAGTACAAGAGGAAAAATCAAGTGCTACTACTGTAATAAAGAGGGTCATATGAAGAAACACTGCAAGGTTTGGAAAAAAAAATTAAAAAAGAAAAAGAATTAGAAGAAGGCCAACAATAAAGACACCACTGCTTGTGTTTCAGATGAAGCAGTAGCAGTTCTCTGTGTGAGAGAGGACCAGTATTGTCATGTTACAGATCCCGATGTGGAGTGGGTAATTGACTCAGCATGTTCCTGTTATATCACTCCAAGGAGAGAGCTCGTCATTACTTACAAAGCAGGTAAATTTGGCAGGGTGAAGATGGAAAATGACAATTATGTTGATATTGTGAAAATTGGTGATATCTGTTTTGTTGCCAATGTTGGATGCTCCTTTACACTCAGGGATGTGCGACATGTTCCAGATATGCATTTGAATCTGATCTCTACTAATGCTCTTGATATAGCTAGGTATGATAATTATTTTAGCAATAGGAGATGGAAACTATTGAGGGGGTCAATGGTATTTGCTAGAGGACAGCTTTGTTGCACACTTTATAAAACACAAGTAAAGTTGTGCGGTGGTATAGTGAATATGACTGAAGACGATGCTTTACCAGATCTGTAGCACAGATGGCTGGCTCACATGAGTGAGAAGGGATTGCAGATTTTGGGAAGAAAGTCTCTTATCCCTTTCCATATAGGTATGTCATGAATCCCTGTAATTACTGTTTACTTGGCAAGCATCATAGAATTTCTTTTCAGAAAGCCTCTAGTAGAAAACTCAATATATTGGATTTGGTATATTCTGATGTGTGTGGTCCCATTGAAGTAGAGTCTTTAGGTGGCCGTAAATATTTTATTACCTTTATCGATGATGCTTCACGAAAGTGTGGGTTTATGTTTTAAAAACAAAAGCCCAGGTATTTCAGTGGTTCAAGCAGTTTCATGCCTTGGAGAAGAGAGAAACAGAGAAGCAATTGAAGTATCTTCGTACAAATAATGGAGGTGAGTACACATCTAATGAGTTTGAGAATTACTGCTTAGAGAATGGTATTAGACATGAGAAGACAGTTCCTGATACCCCACAGCATAATAGTATTGCAGAGAGGATGAATCACACCATTATAGAAAAGGTTAGATGTATGTTGAGGATGGCTAAGCTGTGCTTACTGCGTGCTACTTAATCAACCGGTCTCCATCTGTTCCTTTAGGTTTTGATATTCCTGAAAAAGTGTGGATATGGAAGGATGTTTCCTACTCTCATTTGAAGGTATTTGGGTGCAATGCATTCGCACATGTGCCTAAGGAACAACGAGCAAAGCTTGATGATAAGGCTATTCCTTACATATTTGTTGGTTATGGAGATGCAAAATTTGGCTGCAGGCTATGAGATCTAGAGAAAAAGAAGATCATTAGAAGTAGAAATGTGGTTTTTCATGAAGACCAGACTCTGGCAGACTTTGAAAAAGTAGAGAAGCCCAGTCAAACAGTTGAAGGTGTTCCTGACTTTACATCTATCTCTTTGCCTCCAAAAAGTGCCACTGATGGAGAAGAGATGCAAGTTGAAGACCAAGGTGATGAGCCAGTTGTTGATGAGGACAATTTGTTTGAGCGGAGGGAGCAGCCTACTGCGATAGAGCCTCAGGTTAGGAGGTCTACCAGGGAGCATCGTCCATCAACTAGATACCCTGAATCAGAGTTTGTTTTGCTTACTGAAGAGGGCGAGCTAGAGAGCTTTCAGGAAGTACAGACTCATAAGGACAAGCCGAGGTGGGTGAAGGCTATGTAGGAAGAGATGAGTTCTCTACAAAAGAATGACACTTATGAGTTGGTAGAGCTTCCTAAAGGTAACAGGACTTTAAGAAACAAATGGGTGTTCCAGCTAAAGATGGATGGTGAAAAGCTAGTGAGGTACAAAGCTCGATTGGTGGTAAAAGGCTTCAAGCAGAAGAAAGATATTGACTTTAATGAGATATTCTCTCTAGTTGTTAAGATGAGTTCCATTCAAATTGTTCTGGGTTTGGCAGCTGGCTTGGATCTTGAACTTGAGCGGTTAGATGTGAAGACTGCTTTTCTCCATGGTGATTTGGAGGAAAAGATCTACATGGTTCAGCCAGAAGGATTTGAGGTAAAAGAAAGAGCATATGGTTTGCAGGTTGAAGAAGAATCTGTAGGGGTTAAAGCAGGCTCCAAGGCAATGGTATAAGAAGTTTGATTCATTCATGGTGGGTCATGGCTATACCAAGATAGAGGCAGATCATTGTGTGTATGTCAGAAAATTTTCTGGTGGTAAATTCATTATTCTTCTGTTATATGTAGATGACATGTTGATAGTAGGACAAGATGTTCAGTTGATTTGCAGTTTAAAGGTAGAGTTGTCCAAGTACTTTGACATGAAAGACCTTGGTGCAGCACAACAGATTTTGGGTATGCAGATCTTTCGTGACAGAAAAACCAAGAAGCTGTGGTTATCACAGGAGAAGTATATTGAGCCGGTACTTGAAAGGTTTAACATGAAGCAGGCTAAACCAGTTAGTACACCTCTTGGTAGTCACTTCAAACTGAGTAAGAAGACTTGTCCTTCTACAAAGAAAGATAAAGATAGCATGGCGGTAGTTCCTTACTCCTCTGCAGTCGGAAGTTTGATGTATGCTATGGTTTGCATAGTCCAGACATTGCTAATGCTGTTGGAGTTATTAGCAGGTTCCTTGTAAATCTTGGGAAAGATCACTGGCAAGCAATGAAGTGTATCTTCAGATATTTGAGAGGTAGCTCTAAGATGTGCTTGACTTTTGGGGGCTCAAAACTAATTTTGGAGGGCTATACAGATTCAGATATGGCAGGTGACCTTGATGGAATAAAATTAACTTCAGGATATTTATTTACTTTTGCAGGGGGAGCTATATCTTGGCAGTCGAAACTGCAGAAGTGTGTTGCCTTATCTACCACTGAGGCTGAGTATATTGCAGCTAGTGAAGCAGGAAAAGAGATACTTTGGATGAGATGGTTTCTCCAAGATTTGGATTTGAAGCAAGATGAGTACGTAGTTCATTGTGACAGTCAAAGTGCATTAGACTTGAGCAAGAATACTACATATCATTCACGCACGAAGCACATAGATGTGAGATACCATTGGCTACGTCAGATAGTTGTAGAATGGTTAGTACTACTACAGAAGATTCACACTGACAAAAATCCTGCTGATATGATGACAAAAGTTGTGACAAGAAAGAAGCTGAAACTTTGTGCCAGATTGGCTGGCATGGATTCTAACTAGCAAGTTAGAATCAGCTTTCTTCCTCTGTGAGCTGGAGGGGGAGATTGTAAGTGGGTCCAACCCACTTGAGGAGGCCCAATAGCCCAATAGCCCATTAGAGCTTGATCTTTGTTTTTTTTTTGTAGGACCGAATGGGAGAGCGCGTGAAGAAAAAGAAGGGACACATGAACTTGGGAGGAGCTTGCGGCTGAGAAACAAAACAAAGACAGCAGAGAAGAAAAAAACAAAAAAAAAAGGAGGAGAGCGTGAGCGGAAAATCCAAAATTTTGCGCGTGCCGTGCGAAAAAAGAAATAGGTTCTTTTTCTTGTCCTTTTTCTTGGATGTGATTTTCACACGAAGATTTAACAAATTGGGTTTCTATCTAAGAGTTGTATTGGATGCTATAAGGAGTTATAGTATTTATTGTTAGGGATCTCATTACATTCTTGGGTTCATCACACTGTGGTGGTTTGGGTGAGATCATTGTTACTCTTAGGGAGGTGATATTGAAATTTTTTCAATTTATTGTGAACTCAAGTTTTGGACATAAACTTGAGAATTGTAAACTTTATATTTATTATAGTGGATTGATTGGATTTGCCCTGTGTTTTTTTTTCTCTAAACTGAAGGGTTTTTCACGTAAATTTTGGTGTGTTCTTCTTTTGCTCTTAATGTATTTAATATATTACCTGTGTGAATATTGCTTCTAGTTAGTTTTAGTTTTGACTTAGTTTATTCCGCAATATTTCTATTTTGAACCCAGAAGCGAGGCGCGATTTGAAAGGAACGTAAAGGATCTGCTGACCGTTAAATTTTGGGGACCAGTTCATAATTATTAAGCCCTCTTGACTGAGACTTTATCACCCCCACGGACTTCAAATTTCGGGGAAATGATGATTATTAGTCCCTGTCTAGGACTTATTAACTCGTTGATAGAAAAGGAGAGAAAAACAAAGCAATGCGAAGAGCTCGGTCAATCCGCTATTCTTCAGTTGACGAAGCTCCATTGCATTTCCCAGTCCCTTCCCACCGAGAAAAATTATTAGGCGGACCACCAAGGACGAAATCATCCCATTTTTTCTCCGCAAGACGACATCCTAAGTCCACAATGAATAGTCCTCCCATCTATCACGGACATAACCCCATCCTCAAAATACCCTCTAATTGAGTTGTTAGGGTCCGGCCACCATTCCTTCATTCTTCCTTTCCTACGAAGGTGTTCTCCTCTCCTCTGCTGCAGGAGAGAGAAGAATAAACGAGAGAGAACTATTCATTGGCTCAGGACTGATTGATGGCGGTGGGCTTCACCAGAAGAGATCTAGAAATGTGGATTTTTTGAATAGATTTAAGTGTTAAGGGTTGGATATGGTTTCAAGCCTTTATGCATTTAATAGATGAAAATGATAGTTCTTGGGAGAATACTCTCTATTTTTCCCTTCCATCATTTTTTCTGTTTGGGATTTCTGCCATCCCATTTTTTTATTCCTTATCTTGGATTTTTGGTAAGTGTGCAATGGTTAGAAAATTATTTCTGATCGAAATCTGAATTTCCTAGATGAAATTAGGAAGATTGGTTTGGAGAGATGGAATAAAAGTCCAACCATTTGGGCCTAATCTAGCTTCAAACTCGGGAACGACTCAAAAAACAACATGGCCTCAATATTTATACCTACATGCTCGTATGCTAATGCATGTCAATCTCTGGCCTGATCCAAGGCTCAACTCAAACCTAGCCTGGCCTAGGCCCACTTGAAGCCTTGTTTGGACTTGTTGTTGGCAGTAGAGCCTTTTGAAGTAGGGCTTTTAGAAAGTAAAGTTTTTATAAAGAGCTATTAGTTGTTTGCTAATTATATTTCTACAATGATGTGAAGCTTTAACATATGTTTGGTAACCAAAATAAAAAAATATTTTAGTATGATAAAATGACAATAAAGAATATTGTATAGTATTGCATAGTAAAATATAATACAATATAATATTATATATTATTATATATTAATATATTTTTTTGTATAATATTATTATAATATAATATTGAATACTATAGCATAATAATATAACATAATATGATATGATATGATATAATAATTTATTATTAATAGTACAATATTACTACAATATGATAATAATATAATATAATATTATTACAATTATGACATAATATATATTATAATATTAAATAAAATTATTGTAATATAATATAATGAATTAGAATCTAATGTAATAATATATTATATTATAGTATAATAATATTATATTATTATTAAATATATTATATTGTATTATTGTAATATTATTATATTATATTATATGTTTTTATATAATAATATTCATATGATATAATATAATATAATGTAATCTAATCTAATATATTATTTGGTTATATTATTAATATTATATTATATTATTATTATTATAAGAATATATTATATTATAATTATGTATTACTATAATAATATAAAATATGATATTATTATAATATAGTAATATAATATGATATTTCATTATTTTATTATTATATTATTTATATATATAGTATAATAATGTATTATGATATGATATAAGATGTAATCATAAGATTTATTGGTAGGCATTTTGGTCATAAAAAAAATTATTAAGACCAAAACAACTTTCTGACATTGGCCAGATAGTAATTTTGGGGAGAAGCTCCAAAATATAGTTTTTTTTCAAATAAACATTTTCAGCTTTCTAACAAAGCCAAAAAAGCTTTTCAATTTTTTACCAAGTAGCACTATACTATCCAAAAGTACTTTTAGAGGGGCAAAAAGTGTTTTCTACCCTGCGAAAAACTTTGCCAAATAGGGCCTTAGTAATGACCTAGGTCAGGTTGTATCCTCCATGCGCGAAAGAATAATTCACTTTCTTTTAGAACATCAACCATTGGATCGCATAATAGCCACTTGGAGATCTTTGCAGATGGAGAAAGAAAAATTTGGAATGCTTTAACATCCATGCGAGGTGAGATCCAATGATTGAGGTCGGGAGAGATGCAACCCGACCCTAAAGACCTTCTATGAGTTTCTTAATCATGGAGGACTCGTCTATCCCATGTGGCTCGTTAAGATTTTCATCTGGCTAGTTATAGACAATAAGCCTTTGACCGTGGAGAATGTATGAAAACGCCGACGGGGAGCGACTCAGCCGTGTACCCTCCGTAAGAGATGTGATGAAATTGTGGAGCATCATCTATTCTGGATATGGCATGGCCTGGTTTCATATTGCTGTATATTAGGATAAGCCTTTCTTGCATGGGCCGGACTGTGACACTGCTCTCCAGCATTGTTTATTACAGCTTGACAGTGTTGGCTGATGTAAAAATATATTGGTTGGTGTCAAATTCTCAGAATTAACCACCTGCGCTTAAAGTTCAGTCCTGCTGGGTTCTGATTCTTGAACAGGAGGTAGGGGCAAATTGTCCCATGCATTTGCCAGTGCTGAATTAACATTTTAAAACCTATCATCAAGTAGCAGGCCCTGCAGGGTAATCGAATATTTCATTTCAGGGTGGTAGGCCTAGATCTATTTCGGAGGAGATAAATGTGATTGCCTAAGAGTTGTCTTCTGTCATGATATTGCTCGATTTTTCTTGTACTCTTCTCTGTTTGTATTATTTATGGTTCTTGATATCATAGATTTCTTTTCAGATTGTTAGCGGAAGGCCATGGCAGTTATCGCCAGACAGGATTCTTGTACATCGTTATGGTAGTGTCTGTTGTCTGAACCATAATGTCCAGTCCCAGCCATCTTACCTGATTTCATTTTTTTTGTTTTTGACTTAGTGTCATTGTTTATATGAAAAGTGAAAAATGAACTTCCTGCAAGACTAGAGCATCCATGTCCGCTCTGTGTATAGCCCTGATAGCTTGCAACTGCTGCAGCATGGTACTTGGTACTGACCCCTTGCTGGTAACTAGAAGATAGCTATTCCATTTTCAGCTGTTATTGTTGCGAGTTTAGGAGCTGGCCACAAATTTTAGGGGATGTGTCATTAGAGTTGGAGACAAACTGCAGGAGCAGCAAAATAATTCTTCATTTTTCCAGAGAAAGTGGCTCAATTAAAAGCAAATTTGTGGACCATTCAATATCCAAGAATTGTATCCATTTGAATTTAAGCATGATTCTTTGGTTTATGAATTATGCCTCTTAGATAGTTGTGACTTATGGCTTCAATCTTGCTTTCTCCTTTAAAAGAAACAGCACGACTTGTTTGTAAAATCTTTTAGTAAATATCCCTAAGCATCTGGGATGCCATTTTGTCATTGTTTTTGTCATGGAGACAAAAATTGTCTTACCCACGTCCATTATTCAAATGATGAATAAGCTCATACAACATGGCAGCACGACTTGTTAGTAAAATCTTTTAGGGCTAGTTTGGTTCGCATGAAAAGAAGAAAGAAAAGTGTGGTCAGTGGGAAAACAAAGAAATACATCTTGTCTGGTTAGAGTTTTTAAAGGAGAGAGATGAGAAAGTAGCATTCCCATAGAAATAAGATTTTCATATTTCATAGAAAAAAAATCTATGAGAGATATGAAAAAACTATTTTCCCACTGGTCGGCAATTGGAAAAAAGGTCCCTTTCTTTTCCAAAAGTACTCTTAAGCCATCAAAATCCATGAGTGAGGTCTTTTCCTTTATTAAAAGCATAATAGGTATTTTATACAATTTTTCTAAAAAAGTAGATGTCCAATCAAATATAAGTCACTCTAAAATGTGCAACTTTTCCATGATCAACTAAATATGCTAAAACTATTTTTCCAGACGTCATATTCTCAGAAATCTTCTTAGAAAAATATCTAGTAAGAAAAAAAAAATTCTGCAAACCAAACAAGTCCTTAGTAAATATGCACGGGCCTGGAATGCTATGGCCATGTTTCTGTCATGCAGCCAAAAATTGTCTTTGGGCCTGATCCATACCCATCATTCAAACTATGTATAAGCTAATGCAACATAGCCGAAAAGCTGAGTTAATCTATTTGTCAGTTTTATCAGAGGCCACACTCTTATCCCAAGATGGTTTAGCTCCAAATCAGAAATCAATATCAGATTAAGTATGTCATGCATGAACCTCTCTTTGACTTCAGTGGATCATGATTTGTTATCTAGAGTCGACTCAGATTAGATGGAATGAGGCTTCTTGGTTGATCGCCTTATTGATTGATCAAATATTTTTTTCTCTTGAACATGTCCCTGCTGATTGCTACTACAGACTTGCAGATGATAAGAAGCATTATGATGTGCAGAAGCTTCAAGAGATAGGTGGCCAGAGGTGAAATAGAAGGCTTGAGTATGTAGCTTTTCATGTTTCATTTCATTTGCATGACTCAATTATCTTCTTTTCATTCATAATTCTATCCAATATTGTCTCTTCCAAAGTACATTGCAAACACTATTAACAGATATACTCACTCAATGGACAGCATTTCAAATGGAAAACTATCTTGATGAAAATTTCAAATAGAAAACTTACAAGAGAAAAATTTCGTGAAGGCAAGGGGAGGTAGAACTAGTTGGCACCTCTCTGCCAAGAGCTTGTCCTTTGGGGAGTCGAGCGCACACGGTCTTTTGAGGAAGAGAATCTACCCAACTATTCAATAACAAGTTAGAAGGAAGAAATAATTATAAAAAATTCTCACAGAATGATCGAGAATGGAATTGAAGATTTTATTCAATTCAAGATGCTATTTACAATGACTAGGCACTGCTATTTATAGTTATAAAATCTTTTGACGCTTCCCACAAAAATTGTTCACATTTGGTTATTACAAATAAGGAAAAAATAAGAATATTCCATATAATATTCTTTTTTATAGAAATCAATTGAGTCATCAAGATGTTGGATAAAATCTCTGACTTATCTTGATATTGCTTGATTGGATAAGGTCCCTAGCATATATTTTTTTTTAAAAAAAAAAATTGAAGATCTCTAACTTATGTTGACATCATAAGATCTGCAGGATTATTTTGGGAGCCCTTCTAGAACTAGCTTACATGTTAGCAAAGTCCATGACATATGCATTGGAGGTCTAAGAATGCACATTAACACCATATAATTCCGGGAAGAAAAAAAAAAGACAAGGAGCCAAGCTGAGGGAAGTATCTTAACTTTTACATATTTTGTTTTTAGATCCTCCCCTGAAATTGCATACAAGATAAATTCAGTACCTGACAGTACAAGTGGATGAATTATACACATTAGTAGTCATCATTCTCTTTGGGAAGCATATATAAACTAACAAGAAAAGAGAGATAAATAAGCATGACGGGAACAAGAAACAAACATGGTTGGAACTCCACACAAGTTTACAACAACAAATACAGGAGCTTTTATGATGAAGAAATAAAAAAACGTTAAGAATGTTTTCCTTCCTCAAGTTGATGTAGCCTTGAGTTTGTTCTCCAACACCTCTGAGCAAATCTGCCCCATCATGCGGTAGAAGGAAAGAAGTTCGGACAGCTGCTCTATAGACATCTTCCCCATTACATTCCTCGCAGCCATCTCCCTCTCCTCATTCATCTTAAGTCTCTGCAGATAGGATGATGCATTCCTTACGGTCGCACCCATCTGCTTCAACCTCTTCTCTTGCTGCAAGCTCAGCACTGTGTTCAACTATGAACCAAAGATAAACTAACATAAGAAAGATTTTTCCACGCAATTTTTTTTTTTTTTGTGTGCATA
Source organism: Phoenix dactylifera (assembly GCF_051530095.1). Taxonomy (NCBI): domain Eukaryota; kingdom Viridiplantae; phylum Streptophyta; class Magnoliopsida; order Arecales; family Arecaceae; genus Phoenix; species Phoenix dactylifera. Next base: position 21,869,845 of record NC_143201.1, on the reverse strand, counting down.
ACTGAGACCTAGTGCATTGTTTAATTTCTCAAAATTTCTGGTCTCTCTACTTTGGCATTATAATTACCTCAAGGAATTCAGCTCCAGCTTCGAGTTCTGACTCTTTGGATGGAGGCATGTCTGGCCTCCCATCATACAAATTCTTGGCAATAGAAAAGCTTCGAACAATGATCTTCCTTTTCTTCTCCATTTCTTGATCCAGCCTGGGTTCGTCTTTTAGATTGGCAGAGCTGTTCACCTTCTTCTGATAAGCAATCACCGCCTTAACGAATTCCTATACCAAAACCCCATTGCAAATTATCAGAATCCTACAGGTGAGTTTGCGACAGAAGTAACATTTCCATTCACTTTAGGGTGCGTCTGTCACTAAACTTCAGATTGATTAGCTTGGAAAAATTTTATATGATTCATACCTGATAAGCCTTTGGGCATCCTGGATAATCGAATTCATCCGAGCTAGGCCGCCTCATTCGCTCGGGATGAAATTGCAATCCCATGATAAACTTGCCCTCCTCGGGATTGTGCGCGTCGGGATCGTAGAACCCCTCGACCAATCCATCGTGCGCATGGGCTATCGGGACGAAGCGCTCGGCCAATCTCTTAACCCCCTGGTGGTGATAGCTGTTCACCATGAGCTCCATCTTCCCATCCTCCAACGATTCCCGAAACCAAGAGTGCAACGGAGTGCTCTCCACCACCCTCACCGCGTGCCGGTGACCGTCGTAGTTGCTGTAGTCGATGTGCACCGCCGCTTCCTTGCCATCCTTCTTTCGCTCCTTCTCGACGTCCAGGTACAGCGAGCCCCCGCAGGCGACGTTGAGGACTTGCGAGCCGCGGCAGATGCCGAGGTAGGGGATGTTGCGCTCGAGGCAGAGCCTGGCGAGGCGGAGCTCGATGGAGTCCTTCTCTCGGTCGATGGCGGTGTCGCTCGCGTGGAGGCGGCGGATCTCGTCGAGCTCCTCGGGGGAGAGCCCGGAGATCTCGGCCTCGTAGCAGGAGGGGTCGATGTCCTCCCCCTCGCAGAGAAGCACGCCGTGGATCGGCTCGAAGCTTTCGAGCAGCATGTGGACGCCGGAGACACGAGGAACGATCACCGGTACGGCGCCATAGCCGACGATGAGATCAAGATGATACTCCCCTGATAAAAGGAAAACGATGATACCACATGCAATATTTACAGACGCTTACATATATAACAGTTTATTCCTAAGAATCAAACAAAGAAATCTAATAAGAAACAGAGGCAGGAAGAGAGAGAATTTTAGGTGTAGTTGGATTTTCTTTTACCGACAAAGTCGACGAATTTGTTCTTGCGGACGGTCCGGCGAGAGACAATGAGTACTCTAGGGAGGATCAGCGACAGCTCGGAAGAAGCCATCTAATGTTGCGTTAGGGATCTCGAGTTTTTCTGATGACTATTTAAAGGAAAACGCATTAGCCTTATCGGGTTTTTTTTTATTTCTTCTCCTTCCGTTTCTTCTCTCCTCTTGTTCTATTAATTAATTAATTATATATTTTGATAGGATTATCTTATTTTTATTTACAGCCATACAAGGAAAAAGATGAATGGAGAAGACGTCCATCTAGGCGCCGCGTCACACGTCAGAATAAGGTGCCTGCTTTCTTCCTCCCGATAAGAAGAACACGTGTGGGATGACAATACTTTGATGCTACGTGTCGGATGATAATAAGCTGTTACTGATGATTCGTGTTTAATAGTGGAGCATATCATCTTGATGAGATTTGAAGTGGATTGGGTGGATGAGATGACATGTTGTTGGTCGTTATCTTGGGTCGGTCAAACCGCTAATCGGGAAACTGATTCCGAGGAACCAAAGCATATGCTTTTTTTTTTTTTTAATTGCTTCCGAGTAACCGAAGAGATCTTTGACCAAATATATTTTAGTAGTAATAACGCTTCACGAGGCATGGAATTAAGGGCCGGTTTGGTTCTGACAATAAAAATAAATTTCATATGGGATTACCGCTGCGAAAAATTTCATGAACGAGAGAGACTAAGATGAATGATGAATGGAGGTCCAAAATAGCAAGAGCACAGATGTTTTCGCAGGAAACATGGATTTGGAAAGCTCTCTTAGTTAATTCCCTGAGAAATTTGGATCAAATTGCTGCTGGTTTAAAGGAGTTTAAAATTACGGTCTAAGGTGTTTCAGATTAATGGTTCGAGTGACTTTAGGATGTGGATTGTCTGCAGCAATGCCGATAGATTTTAGCAGCCTCTCATCTTTGTTTTGCACGATAATCTTAAAACCAGTGCCAGTGTTCATGCTTGATTCCACCCACCCGTAAGCAGTGCTGATGACTTACATTTTCAGTCAGACATGACACTAAATTGTATGAGAGTCCCAAGTAGCAAAACTTATTTGCATGACACATTCATTAATTATGGCACTACACTCATTTAGATGGATAGATTTCACATAAAACTGGCAAGACACAGGGCTCCAGAAGAAATTAGCAGTGGCCAACTGCATACGTTCTTTGATGAAAACTACTGACCTCAGAAAGAGATGAGGTCATATTCCTATATGACACTTTTTTCAGGGCTGAATTTCACATAAAACTGGCAAGACACAGGGCTCCAGAAGAAATTAGCAGTGGCCAACTGCATACGTTCTTTGATGAAAACTACTGACCTCAGAAAGAGATGAGGTCATATTCCTAATATGACACTTTTTTCAGGGCTGACCTCTTCCTGGATCACCATATTTTACCAGCATTACCTTAATAATATTGACAGCAAAAGAATTCTCGCAGTTCCCCAGAGGAAGAGACACAAACAGAATTATACAACAAGAACATCTTTAAGCCTTGGGCAGTCCGAACTCGCCCTTATTAGGACCATACTCTGCCATTCCCAGGCCACCTTCATTTTGGTGCTTCACCCATCCTCCAGTGTCAGCCCTGGAGTAGCTCCAATAGAACAAGAGCGACATCACCATGGAAACCAACACCAATGCAGCTGCTGCTGCAAAGACCCCCTTTCGCAGTGCTACACATGATGACAAGTCCTGCTTGGCATAGTAACCCAGGTACTTTGTGTGGTATGCGTTCCTAGCTGACCCTGCCACGAGGCATGCCTCCGCCACCACAAAACTAAACCTGGAGATCAGCATCAACATCATAAAATTGATCTGTTTCGCATGTCAAGGGACGACGCATCAGAGAACGAAATTTTGACTTTGCAGTTCCTAATAGTCGTTACAGAAATTTCTCCCATGCAAGGTCTCTTCTATCAGTTTTCACGATTTGTGTTCGTTTTATTTTTAACGGCCAAGGTCCCATTACTAATCAAAACTAATCGTGTAGAGAAGGGTAGCATCCAGCAAATTAGGGGGCTTTTGATGACTGTTACACAAGGTTTCAGAATAGTATTTCTGGGACAGGAGCTAATTGATAAAATAACCTTTCAGAATCCCATTACTAACTTAACATGGCATACATATAATGTAAAAGAGAAACTCAATTATTTGTAAAAAATTATGTGCCAATTTCATTATTCATAGATTAGTATCTAACGACCAAGGTTAGCAGAGGACATAAAAGAGATACGATGATAATGAAACCCTGTATAAACAGATACGCTAGATAGTCAATTGCCTGACCAAGAGGTGCACAGATCTTGTGAATGACTTGTCAAATGAAAATATAACAAAATTCAAAATTCAGTCAAAAATCTAAATGTCCTTGTCCTATTTGTTTTCTAATAAATTTTTCAACACAAAACAGACATCACAATCCTTTCGCTGAAAGTTGGTTATGCTTAGTTGGCCAAGTGATCAGAGAACAGTATAAACATACACATAAACCTGAAGATGTAATCAATAATGCATGTATTCTGTATATTTCAATAATGTCATCAAAATTTATCTGACGATGCAAGACTGATTTTGTTATTTTTACACTTTGATGTTTCTTTATGAAGGTAATAGAATAAACTAGAATCATAAACAAAAGAATACGCTGACAAAGCCAGTGACACTGCAGGAAGCCAATATAGCATATACTTGACCATCCAAAATTGAAAAGCTCTTAATCCTCCAAGTCACCAAGAGATGGCACGCTGAACTAATAAAGATAACCTACAATTTCAGAAGCTGGGGCTTTTAGCGTTTTCCCCAAAGGAGACTCTTTGGTCCAAGGGTTGGTTTATAGGATCTTATTTTCGGTTGTGAAGGGTAGCCCGAGCTAGGTTAGGCGAGAGGGAGCCCTAACCTTGAGCAGACCAACGTTGAGCAGATCATATCTTGGTTTGATAATATGACTTTCATTCATTAATGTAGGAAATACTAAAAGATGCTCATTCCAAAATAAGTAAATTAAAACAACAAAAGGAATTAGATATCGTTGCATCTCACCCATTAAAATAAACTCTGAATAGAATGGCAAGCAGACCAACTATATACATGGCAAAATATTCTCAGTCGAATCTTCTAAGTGGTATTTATTGCATATCTGCCATGCAGTTTGACATTTACCCTCCCTTATCCCAAGAGAACTAATTTATTGAAAGAAAGAAAATTTACAGAGCAACCAAAATCTGGAAAAATATCACATTGAGAAGCAAGAAGTAGAAGTTTGTCCCAAAGCCACAGGATTGAGAGCTTATTACTAAAAAAATCAGCTCAAGACAAGGTCCATGATATGGGCTGCTTAGTTGCGGGAATCTTTTATTTTTGGGAATGCTGATGGGATCGACAGACCACGACGAGTTCGGAGGCCGAACCCACGTTATCTCGCGACCATCGATCACGTTTCCCACGAAGACGCCGGAGTCGCAGGGAGCCTGGTAAAGGAAAAGAAGAGGTCAGCCACTTGCAGTTCGGGTGCGAAGGAGAAGGAGGGAACGAACGCCATGCACGAGGCCACGACGTCGGAAGTGGGAAACAGTCCTCCGAAGTGACATCCGGCTTTTCCGCACGTCAGTTATCAAGAGGTCACCCATGGGGAATAAATGAGGGGGTGAGATGGTAGCTGAGGGTGTGGTATTATCTCTTGTCTCTTAGTTGCATTGGGGGTTACTCTCGCCCGAAGTAGAGTATTTTATAGTTGCATGCATCGGGTTGCTCTCACCCAGAAAAGTAGAGCCTGTATCTATCTTTCCTAGCTTCCGAAGCCTATTAAAATAAAGATCCCTTCCTTTCTTCCCTTGCTACTTCTCCTTTCCTTGATCTGAGACGTGAAGGAGAGCTGGGTCCTATCAACTGGTATCAGAGCCGGTTATGTCAAATAAAGAAAGGATCGAGCGTCTGGAAGTCGACGTGAACACCATGCGAGAAGAGCTGCACGGCTTAGAAGCACGGATGGAGGAGCGTCTCACTGAGGTCCTGGAGGCTATCCGTCACCTCCAAATTACAGCGCAGTCCCCTCCGCCGTTTGAACCAACGGCATCACTACCCCCATCACCACGAGAAGGAGCCCTTGGGCGAACGGAGGACATCGTGGGGATCCAACGTCATCCCAGAATGGACTTCCCACGGTTTACTGGTAACGATCCGATTGTTTGGCTCGATCGAGCTGAGCAGTTCTTCGATGGCCAAGGAGTACCCGCTAACCGGCGGGTAACCACCGCTTCATTCTACTTGGACGAGGAAGCCAACCATTGGTGGCAGTGGTTACGGCGAATGTCCCAGGATGAGGGAGTTGTAATCACCTGGAGGGTGTTCGAACGGGAACTTCTGGCCCGTTTCGGACCCAACGAGTATATTAACTTCAACGAGAAGCTATCCCGAATTCAGCAACATGGAACTGTGCGGGAGTATCAACAGGAGTTCGAAAAACTAGCTAACCGAGTTCGGGGATGGCCGCCAGACGCACTCATTGGCACGTTCGTCGGAGGACTCAAGGAGGAGATCGCAAAGGAGGTGCGAATGCGGAGACCTCACTCCTTGCGCGAAGCAGTCACGATAGCCCGAATGCGGGAGGAGAGACTGGAGCAGAAGCGGAAGGCATTCCGCGGCGTGGCATCCCGAGTAACCAATGTTCCGAGAACCCAGGGCCCATCCACAACTGCACCGCGGCTACAGGCTCCGACACCCATCCGACGCATCACCTGGGAGGAGATGCAACAGCGCCGGGAACGTGGGCTTTGTTTTAAATGCAATGAGAAGTTCTCCCCAGGACACCGGTGCAAGACCCCTCAGGCTTATTTAATCGAAGCCGATCACTTGGAAGATGCAGAAGGATCTAAAGACGGCGACATCGAGCGCTACGACGAAAATACGACCGGAGAAGAGGCGCAACCGGTGATTTCTCTCCATGCTCTCTCGGGATGGAATGGGCCACGGACGATGCGGGTGGTGGCATGCATCCAAGGACATCCTTTGACAGTCTTGATAGACAGCGGATCCACCCACAACTTCGTGAGTGACCGTGTTGCCAAATTACTTCAGCTGCCCGTAGACGCCACCGTCAAGTTTGGAGTCCGAGTAGCTAACGGAGAGGTCCTACAATGCCAAGAGATATTCCGGTCGGTAGAGCTGGAACTGCAAGGGAAGCGATTCCTGGTAGACTTCTATACATTGCCGCTGGTGGGGTTGGATGCCGTTCTAGGCATACAGTGGCTGGAGAAACTTGGACCTGTGCTCTGCGATTGGAAGCACATGACCATGAAATTCTGGTGGAACGGCCAAGCGTGTGGGCTATCCGGGCAACCGGCGAGACCCACCCGAGCTGTAGACTTCCGGGAAATACAGAAGGAGATCAAGGGGAGTAGCCAACTCTTTGCGATCATGGTCCGAGGCACCAAAGAGCATCAACCAACGACACTGCAAAAGGAATGGCCCACCGACCTCCAGCAGTTGATAAAGGAGTACTCTTCACTTTTTGAGGCACCTAGAGGATTACCTCCAGAGCGACCTTATGTCCATCGGATTCCGCTGCAAGAGGGAACCTCGGCAATCAACGTTCGGCCCTATAGATATGCATATTACCAGAAGAATGAAATCGAGCGCCAAGTAACTGAGATGCTAGAGGCCGGGATTATCCAGGAGAGTCAGAGTCCTTTCTCCTCTCCTGTCTTGCTGGTAAAGAAAAAAGACGGCACATGGAGGTTTTGCACAGATTATAGGGCTCTCAACGCGGTCACCATTAAAGACAGGTTTCCGATCCCCACTGTCGATGATATGTTGGATGAATTGCACGGAGCTTGCTATTTCTCTAAGCTGGATCTTAAGGCCGGATACCACCAACTCAGAGTTCATCCAGATGATGTTCATAAAACGGCTTTCCGCACACACCACGGGCATTTTGAGTACTTGGTGATGCCCTTTGGACTATGTAACGCCCCATCAACATTTCAGGCAGCCATGAATTCCATCTTCAGGAGTTACCTGCGTAAGTTCATCTTGGTCTTCTTTGATGACATTCTGGTATACAGCCCTACTTGGGAGCTTCACATATCCCATCTCCGCACCACACTAAGGATTTTGGCTGACCATTGCTTCTATTTACAACCCTCAAAATGCCTCTTTGGACAACAACAAGTAGAGTATCTTGGTCATATTATATCCGCTGCTGGGGTACAGGTTGATGCCACCAAGATACAAGCCATGAAGGAATGGCCGCGACCCACTACCGTGACAGAACTAAGGGGATTTCTGGGATTAACTGGATACTACCGAAAATTTGTTAAGAGCTATGGAGTCATTGCGGCACCCTTGACGACATTGCTAAGAAAAGGGCAGTTTCAATGGAACCCTCAGGCTGAGCAAGCATTCCATCTTCTTAAGCAAGCAATGATGACCACCCCTGTGCTTGCCATTCCTAACTTCTCAGAGACCTTCATGGTTGAAACAGATGCTTCAGACAAAGGCATTGGCGCTGTGTTAACACAAGGAGGAAAACCAGTTGCTTATATGAGTAAGGCTTTGGGTGTAACAAAGAAAGGATGGTCGACTTATGCTAAAGAGATGTTGGCTATAATGGAAGCGGTGCGGATGTGGCGTCCTTACTTGCTGGGAAAGAAGTTTCAGATAAGAACCGACCAGAAGAGTCTACGGCATTTCCTAGAGCAGCGAGTAAGCACACCGGAGCAACAGAAATGGGTCACCAAACTGCTGGGTTACGAATACGAAATAGTGTACAAACCGGGGAAGGATAATTCAGCTGCCGATGCTTTATCCCGACTACCCGAAGAGAGTGCACTTCATGCTCTCAGTCGCCCCGTATTCGACATCTGGGAGGAGATAAGGACTGCTAATCAGGAAGATCACTATTTGCAGCAAAAAATTCAGCAACTCGAAGCTACACCCGATCGCATGAAGAACTACCAGTTCAGAGGAGGAATTCTATATTATAAAGATCGGGTCGTTATCCCTCCCAGTTCGCCGTTGGGAGCAAGGTTGATGGAGGAATTCCATAATACAAAAATTGGAGGACACTCAGGAACGCTAAGAACCTACAAAGGGATTTCTCAGGCTTTTTACTGGGAGTCGATGAAGAAAGATATCCAAAAATTTGTGGCCGAGTGCGTGGTCTGCCAGCAGCATAAATATGAGACTCAAGTCCCGGCCGGACTACTCCAACCATTGCCGGTGCCGACCCAGGTGTGGGAGGACATTTCCATGGATTTCATTGAAGGATTACCATGGTCTAAAGGGAAGAATGTCATCCTGGTCATCGTCGACAGGCTCACCAAATATGCCCATTTCTTGGCCTTATCCCATCCATACACTGCAAGAGAAGTGGCAACACTCTTCGTCAACCAAGTGGCTCGACTGCATGGGATGCCAAGGTCGATTGTCAGCGACCGAGACCCGATATTCGTAAGTCATTTCTGGCACGAATTCTTCAAGCTTCAAGGCACCACTCTTCGCATGAGCTCTGCGTACCACCCTCAATCCGACGGCCAAACCGAGGTGGTTAACAGATGTGTCGAACAATACCTTAGGTGTTTGTGCAGTCAGTTTCCGAAGACGTGGGAGCAAAATTTGGCTTGGGCAGAGTACTGGTATAACACTACGTTCCATTCCACTGCCGAGATGACACCTTTTCAGGCATTATATGGACGAGCCCCACCAACAATCGTTCGGTACATGGAAGGGCTCACAGCGGTGGATGAAGTTGATAAAACTTTGGCTAGCCGGGACCAACTGATAAAGGAGTTAAAAGGCAACTTGGAGAAGGCTCAAGGACGAATGAAGCAACAAGCAGACAAGAACAGAAGGGAAGTTACTTTTGAAGTAGGGGAATGGGTGTTTTTAAAACTCCCACCATATCGGCAACAGACGATCTTCCGACGAGTGCACCAGAAGCTTGCTCAGAAATATTTCGGACCCTATCGCATTATTCAGCGCGTCGGGCCAGTCGCTTATAGGCTAGCCTTACCAGAGGATGCAAAAGTTCACCCGGTATTTCACGTATCACTTCTCAAACGGAAGCTAGGAGAGGGACAAGTTCCTTGTTCAGGGTCTCCACTCATCCAAGAGGACGGACAATTCGCACTGGAACCAGCCACCATCAGGGACTATCGATGGGTTAAAAAGGGAGGGAAGATCATCGAAGAAGTTCTCGTTCAATGGCGATCATTGCCGAGGGAAGACACTACCTGGGAAGAATATCAACAATTGAAGCAACAGTACCCAAGAACCAACCTTGAGGACAAGGCTTTGGCTGAAGGGGGGAGGGATGATGGGATCGACAGACCACGACGAGTTCGGAGGCCGAACCCACGTTATCTCGCGACCATCGATCACGTTTCCCACGAAGACGCCGGAGTCGCAGGGAGCCTGGTAAAGGAAAAGAAGAGGTCAGCCACTTGCAGTTCGGGTGCGAAGGAGAAGGAGGGAACGAACGCCATGCACGAGGCCACGACGTCGGAAGTGGGAAACAGTCCTCCGAAGTGACATCCGGCTTTTCCGCACGTCAGTTATCAAGAGGTCACCCATGGGGAATAAATGAGGGGGTGAGATGGTAGCTGAGGGTGTGGTATTATCTCTTGTCTCTTAGTTGCATTGGGGGTTACTCTCGCCCGAAGTAGAGTATTTTATAGTTGCATGCATCGGGTTGCTCTCACCCAGAAAAGTAGAGCCTGTATCTATCTTTCCTAGCTTCCGAAGCCTATTAAAATAAAGATCCCTTCCTTTCTTCCCTTGCTACTTCTCCTTTCCTTGATCTGAGACGTGAAGGAGAGCTGGGTCCTATCAAATGCACCCTCAACCTTCTCTTGGAATTTGCCATCATTTCCATCCTCAGCAATGGGTGATTCAAGCAATCCTATTGCTCATGTTGCTACACAACTATAGCTACATCAATTTTAAGACATTCTAACTTCACGTTAAGTTTACCCCATAAATGGATCTCTATAAAACATATATATAGTCAACAAATATAACTCAATTACGATTTACCAAGTATGCTCAATATGATTTATCAAGTATAATAAAATTTTGTTCATATGACTCTTACGTGATCACATTATGTACCAAAAAAACATCTCATTTTGCTTTTAGGAGCTCTACCTCCTTGATCTTTTGACAGAGTCAACATTTAGTCCACATAACCTTCAAGCTAATTTTGTATGCAAGATCAAACATAAACAAGACCAATCATGCATCTTGTATGTTTGAAGTGTGACCTTGTGCAAGTTTGATCTGTAGTCCTGTTTAGTTGGAGTAAATTTTGCAGAACCCATGAAATAAGAGTTTTGAATTAGTTTGTACATTTCTTTAATAAAGCCATGAACTAAAAAGAATGGAGAAGATTTTAATGTGTAACAAGCATAAAAAAGGACCAGGAAGGATTTCCATAAAAATAGCATCCTTAGGTATGTGCCATAGAAAACCAAGTTGGCCTATCATGTCATGGAGGTGAACCAGTTAGAACTTGTGCACTATTAAGGTAAACATGTCCTTATGAAAGTGCAGCTTGATAGCATGCCTTGGAACTTCTCAAGGAACCTTAAACCACTTCAACCGCAAATTGAGTACATATTTCTCTCTCTAAGCAACCGATTCATATTCAAAGACAGATAACCAGAATCTCAAGTCCTTGTAGATGACTAAAATATGGCAAATCACAATGATCAAGATACATGATAAGGCATAGAGACTACCATCCCTAGTGATCCGGGACTGATTTGCATCACATTCAATAGCCTATTTTTTGCTGATTTAAAGTTCTTTAATTTTTTGAAGTCCAATAATAGCCAATCAAGGTTGTATCATAAGTCCATAATTTTAGGAGATCCAAAAGGAATCAATTTGGTTAAGAGGTTGCCATTATTCATGTCACTGTAGCATGAATAGTGCACTACAGTACCTATGGGTTGTTAGGAGTCAACAACTACTTCGTTTTGGAACTCTTTAGGGGATTCAATCTTTGTAAAGAGTCCCAGAAGGACTAAAATTTATTAATTTGTGGGCAGATCGAGTTTGAGAATCTTCATAAAGTGGGTAGAGCAAAATATTTGTATACTGGTTTTTTTTATTGAGAATTGAAGCTTTAACCATCTTGTTTCCTCCCTCTCTCTTCCCCTCTTCTCTCTCTATTATCTGCTCTCATTCCTCTCTTCTCTCTCTCAATCTTCTTCTTTATTTTCAAATTCGACCGTTTAACCCTGCTTCTTTGGGGTTTTCAATAGATCATATTCCTGTCAACAGATTTCTGTGGGCATTGTTTGATCTAATCTGACTACAGATTTATCTTTGATTATCTAAGAAAGCTCTAGACTGTGATTTGGTTCATCTTCCCATGTATAAGACATGGCAAGCAAACATTCTTTTGAATAGCCACTGCACAAAATTTCAAGTTTCATATGGATAATCCTAATATCAGAACCTAGACAGCAAGCAATAAAGTCCTTTGTAACCCTAAACCTTCGCCTCAAGGTCTACTATTCCATGTAGGCTCCTTCAAACTTGAATAAAAAGGTATAAATACTATTTTATGCACTAGGGCTCCACAAAGGAAAGGCGAAGACATGATAAAACAGGAAACAAAAACTAATGCAAAGGCTCTATTAAGATCTATGACTGATGAGAAATGAGAGACACAAGTGCACCCAGAAAAAAAACATCAAGTTCATAAACCCTTAATGGAAGGTCAACAAGATAACTTATCTAGATGATGATTAGCTTTAGTTTAATGAATAATTATTGAGGCAGCTTATAATGTCCCCATCCAAGATGAATATATGTAAGGAGATTAACAAGAGAAGTCAAGCCTTTTAGCATTTCCAAGATAAATAAGAAAAATAAAATCTCACTAGCCATCTCATGCAGAATCAAAGACAGCAATTTCCATCTACTCACAAACATTTTCCCATGTACCAAACTCTTAAAAGGATGCCAGGTTAGACTATAACAGGCCATTAGGCATGTTCTCACATGAATTATTATGCAGTTGACTAGCTTATCAAGATAAACATACATGGCACAGGCATATCCTGTCATTTGGATCATTTTTAACTATTCTACATAACAATCTAGGAAAGAAGCCTCTATTGAAGAATTCTTATAGAATATAATAAGAGAGAAAGGAATAAGACTTCTATTGTCGCAAGAAGAACCTAAAACTAGTCACTTCAAGCACCCACTGTCCTCTTTTCCATGTCCAATTGGTAATTTAGAGGGAAAGGGAAAAGAGAACCATGCAGGAGAAAAAAAAGCTGCACACATTTGCATGTTCAGGAACCAAAAAAGCAAGGAGATTACAATGAAGCGGAACTAATTAATTCTGAAAAAGAACAAACCAGCTGAACTAGTATGTACAACCTATCCGCAAAATACAATCTTGGAAACGTAAACTGCTCTTGGATGGACATAAAGCAAGTCCTTTTTGATGTACCCTAAACAACTATTTGTGCTTAAAAACTAAACTGGAATATAACTCATCAGGTGCACAGTCTAATCATATTAAGTCTCAACCATTATTTGAAGAAGCAAGTTGTTTCAAGTGACCCAAGCCCAAGAGCCATTTCTGTAGAGGCCCACGTTTGAAGTTGGGCCGGCCTCTAAGCAAGGGCGGCCCAACATGTGAAAACGGGGGAGGGAGTCTCCCGATCGAAACGCCCTCCCTCCCCTGTTTCGGAAATCTTTTCCCCCCTCCTCCCGAATCCACCGGAGGGAGTTATAGGGTGATAAAACCCTACCAAAATCTCCTCCCTCTCTTCCTAGGGCATCAACCGAGAGCCCTTCCACACACACAAAAAAAAAAAGAAAAAAAGAAAAGGGAGATTGGAGTTCTTCCTTGCCGCGGGAGGGATCGGAGCAACCGTCGTCGATCCGGTTAGAAGGATCTCGCCGGAGGCAAGGTGAGTCGTCCCTCCTTCTTCGATCTCTAAGTCCTTTTTCCTCTTGAAACCGGCCGGCGAACCGTTGCTTTGGAGACAAGGAGTCCCCGGTTGCTTTGTTCCTCCTCCCGTTCGATGGCTCATTGCCGGGGGTGGCGCGTGGCCTGCCGTCGTCGGGCGGCGCATGGCCGGCACCACGTTGGGGCCGTCGATCGCTAGGGTCGTCGCCATAGGGACTGCCGCCACCGAGCACGCCCACAGGGACTACCACCGAGCATGCCCACGGGGAGAAAATAGACGGAAGGAGAGAGAGGGAGGGAGGGAGAGCCACTTGGTTCTCTCCTCTTTCTTTGCCTTTCCTTTCTCTCTCTTTAGTTTGTCTCTAGTGGGGTTCTCTCTCTACACTTGAATCTGGAGAGAGCATTGCTTTGTGGACTCTAGATAGTCCTGGGATGTTAGATTTTAGAGGACCCTTTGGAGGATCAAACAAGGGTCCTAGATCATCATATATCTTTGATAAATTTTAATGATGATTTGGGTTCTGTAGGGAAACAATCTATTGGACGAGAGGACGCTGAGCGGAGTCTTGCGCATTCCGATTCATAAATCGCCGTGAGGGTGGGTGAATAGTTTGTCTGAGTTTTTCAACAAAGAGTAAGAATCCTTGTACGCCAATCCTACATGATATAAATATTTTGCATTATATATATGTTTGATATGCTATGATCCAGACAAAGCAAAAATAGTTTATATTAAATTATATTTTGATCGTGTTGGCTTGTGATTGGTATTATGATGGATGCATGTATGTGTATAACCTATATCTGCATAATTGAATTTATGGATGTGGTGGTATGGACTAACCATGTTACATTGATTGCCCTGTCACGGGCTGGAAACGTGACCATGGTTAGTCTAGGTTGGAAATAAAGTGGAAAAGGGAATGGATGTGTGTTTGTGAATTGATTAAATGAACAGGGACTTTGGGCTTATCTCGTTATTATTGATTGCCCCATCATAGGCTGGAAATGTGATATTATCGATTGCCCTGTCACAGGCTGGAAATGTGATACTATCGATTGCCACGTCACAGGCTGGAAATGTGACACTATCGATTGCCCCATCACAGGCCGAAAATGTGATACTATCGATTGCCCCGTCACAGGCCGAAAATGTGATACTATCGATTGCCCCGTCACGGACCGGAAACGTGACCGGGATGTAGCCCAAAGTCGGAAAGATAATTGATCCGGATCAAGTTAATAGAGAATAGAAAGAAAAAGCATTGAAAACATTAATTGAAGATTTTGAGATATCGTATGGCGTATCACACTTGAGTGGCTGGATTTTTATTGACATTTGACTTATATATTCATACTGATTATTCGAGCTTTCGATAGCTGGTATATGATTTTATGATATGTGCATTGGTTTGTCATGGTTTCCAAATTAATATTATTATTGTGTTGGTATGGATGTGTAGGGATTCTTACTGGGCTGTAAAGCTCACCCCCTTCTTCTTCTTTTTCCTTACCAGAGTTGCAGGATGCATAGATTTGGATGGGATGGGCGCAGAGTGCAAGTACCAGAGTCATTAGTTAGTTAGTTTGTTTATCCTTCTTTGATGTTGATGAACATTTGAAGATCTTGTAATTGAACTAATTTGTTTATTTGGACATGTCGGATTTATCTATTTAAATTATCAATTTCTTGTGGATTTATTGAAATTTTTGTTAATCATAGGCCTTGCATGATCTTTAAGGCACTGCTTTAGGGCTCATGCGGCCGGTCGCGTACCGAACCCGGGTGCTGGGTTCGGGGCGTGACAATTTCAACCAGATATCAATGGCTAAGTACAGTGCTTTGTTGTAGAAAACCCATGAGGACAAGAACCGAACAAATCCTTAAAAGGATGATGAGACAATATAGCCAAGGGATACATTAGCGGACGCCCTAGATTTTACTCAAAATAACCAACTATGAGGATCAGGGATAGCATGATGACACCAATGCGAATGCATTGTCATAAGGCATTACTACTAGAACATAGTGGATTGGGGTGGCAAAGGCTTATCAGTTTGAGCCTTCAGCCTGTTAGTGCTCTCATAGGATATGCAATCCAGAATCAACATTGTATGTAAACCAATTAAACCCAGAGTGATACTTGACAGGAATGAATGTTTGATGGAGACCGCACAAGGATCTCCACTATTAGACTGTGACAACCAGGAAAAGTCGTTAGGTAATACTATCAAGTCATTTCTTATCATGTCATTAATTTTGCCATCTTTTTCCATCTATGAAAGGTAACTGAGTCGTTCCAAGCTGTACCGGTGAGCTACAGGCTCCAACAAGCCGGAGAAGGAGAAGAAAAGAGAAAGAACAGAAGAGGAAGGGAGAGCCGGCACAGGCTGCAGCCTCCAGTGGTCCTCCGCCCGGCATCTGCCACCCTCTGCCCTTCGCCAGCCTCCCGATCCCTCTCTCCCTTCTCTCTCTCTTTCTCTATCTCTCCCACAATACCGTGCCCTCTGTCGATACAGACTGGTACAGCCGTACCGACTCATGCCATCAGAGAATGGTACAATGTGCGGTCCCGATTCCTCCACCTTGCCATACACTATCTACCATCTCACTCGTAGAAAAGAAAAAAAAAATATTCCAGATGAAATAATTCGTTTAAATTGATTTTCTTTCAAGATCATGCACAAGTTTCGGAAACTCAAAAAAATCTTCGGAACTACTTTACTGTCCTTCTTAACTTGAAAATAAACGAAACTACTCCAAGTCAAAGAATTATAAATAAAGTATCGAATCCATTGACAAGATCTACGACGAACGCCCCTTTTTGCGAAGTATGTCTGTGGGTGCTTGTGAGCAGGCTTGCGTCTTCTACTATTAAAAACAGTCAAAGAAAACTACTAATCAAAGAGCGCATATAGACAAATTAGCCACCATCCGCTCTCCCATACTTGTCTGCTTCCCCATGTAACAGTTAAGAACTAAAAAGGGCAGTGGAAAGTCTGAACAACAATACGACCGCTAGTAGTATTAATAAATAATAATAGTAATAGGTAACGGATCGGACCGAGACCAACTTACCAGAAGAGAACAAAGGAAGCAACGGCGCAGGCCCTGGTCCGACCAGGGGTGAGCCCCCGGCCGAAGCAGAGGCAGCGGGTGACGCCACTCACCACCGCCTGGCTCACCAGCAACATCCCGAACGCCCCCAGCCCGTACGCCGTCGACGCGTCGGAGTCGTACTGACAGTACGTCCGCTCATCATACTCGTCCGGCACCACCCTCCCCTTTAGGTTAATAATAATAGAGAGTACAGGAGGAGAGAAGTCAGAAAACAAAGGGCAAGAGAACTAGAAGAAGGGGAAAAAGGAGTGAGGGAACTCACCGTACTCCTTCTCATCTCTGCACCCACGGCGAGGACGAAGGCGAAGAGGTCGAGGAACAAGATCACGGCCACCACCGCGATCGAGATCCCCATCGCCGCTGCCGGTCCCCCAATACCTTCCCTTTTTTTTCCTTGGAAATCCTCCACACTTCTCCAGCGAGTGCTGCTTTCCCTTTATTTTATTTTATCTTGCGTTTTCGGCTTTTCGCCGGAACGGAGGGGAGCGGAAGGTAAAAAAACTTCGAAAGGGAAGACAGCTGCGTCTGATTGGTTTCCTATTGCTATGATCGGGTGTGTGGTAAACGACAGCAGGCAGGGAAGGCGTTGGCAAATCAGAAGGCGCCGTGCAGGACTCTGCTGCGCCGTCTGATCACTCCCACATCTGCTTCCTTGTTTGCCAGGCTGTGCCACTAGGGACAGTTTCTTTGTTTAGCGGCTCTAGAGTTATTACGCCAAAATATAGAATTAGATGAATGCTGCAAACGAGATGCCGCACATCCCTGGTTTTTAATAAACCCAAGGGGTCGGCTATGAAGGCTGAAAAAACTTGGATTTCTATCGAGACTCTTCAAGATTTTTATTATATCAGCCGATATCAGAATATCGGCTGATATAATAAAAAATTATTAAAAATATATTTTATTTTATGCCGTAAATCTTATTTAAATTTCATGTATGTAGTATTAGACATTTGTTCCAGCTTTTCAATATGTTAGGTGTATGCTAAAATTTGTTTGATTCTTATATAATAATTATGAAAGTTGGACCAAACACTTTTAAGTTAAGCACCTGACAGAAGGGAGAAATTTCATAATAAATGATAGGTTACTGAAATTGAAGACCCAAACTACTGGATATGAT
Organism: Phoenix dactylifera; assembly: GCF_051530095.1. Taxonomy (NCBI): domain Eukaryota; kingdom Viridiplantae; phylum Streptophyta; class Magnoliopsida; order Arecales; family Arecaceae; genus Phoenix; species Phoenix dactylifera. The sequence goes on along the minus strand of NC_143201.1, from coordinate 21,852,329 downwards.
AGATATTAAAAAATGTATATATTTTGAGAGCCTCTGAACTATGCATCAAGTTTGTTAAATACCAACGATATTAATAGTAGGTGCATTGTATTGCCAGTTGGATCTAGCTGTCAAGGAATTGCTGCACATTGCATTTCTTCCCACAAACTTGCAACCATCCTCCTGTCTGCTCCCTCATCATTCTTTATCATCACTAGGGCTGTCAACGCGCCGAGTTGCTCGGGCTCGACTCGATAAAAGTCCGGCTCGGGCTCGGCTCGTTAGTCAAACGAGCCCGAGCCCAAAATAAGGCCCATTTAAATCCGAGCCCGAGATCGAGCCTGAGCAACTCACGAGCCCAAATAAGGGCTCAGTCCAATTAATAATTTAATTGGGTCCCAATTAAACTTGGACTCAACCCAATTAAACTTTATTTGGCTTAATCAATTTAAATTCCAATCTAATTGAACCCAGTTAGATTTAGATCAGACCCAACCCGGGCTAACCTAAATCCATTTAATTTCTTTAAATCGAATTGTAACCCGAACCAATCCATTAACCTATTCCCTCCTCCTCCTCTTTCTTTTTCTTTTCTTCTCCTTTCTTCTCGGTTTCTCCGGAACCTTCCCAACCCCACCTCCACCTCCACGGCTCCACCCCCACCCACATTTCGTTCTCCTCGCCCCCAAGCCTGAAGCCAATGCCCCCCTCCCCGCCCACCCCTCCGACAACGGCTACGACGACGAAGACGCCGCCGCCGCCGTACACCCGATCCCAGCTCTCCGAGAAGCTCCGCCGCCTCCGCAAGAAGTTCTGCATTATGTCCAGCCGCATCGCCCGCAACCAGGACCCATCCTGCCTCGCTCCGCATGACTGCGACCTCCTCCACCTCTGCACCTGCCTCTGACACCCTTCCCACGCCTCCTCCTCTCCCTTCTCTGCCCCTGATGCCACCGCCCCCAGCGGGGGAGGCAACAAGCGCCGCCGCCCCAACCCCCACGCCCTATCTGGCCATTCCCACGCCAAGGCTCTCCCTGTCCCCCAGCTTTCACTCCCTCCCCCACGGTGCCCGCTGCCGACGCTCGTGCCGGCGGTGCTCACGACCACCCCCTTCTTTCTTCTCTTCTTCTTCTTTTCTTTCTTTCTTTCCTTTGTTGGGGATGAGGATGGGGATAGGGATGGGGCGGGCTCGGGCTCGGGCTTGAGCCTAAGCCTAAAATTTTATGGAACGAGCCGAGCCGAGCCCGCGGAGGCTCGGGCTCCGGTCGGCTCGTTAATAGCCCTAATCATCAGTAACTCAGATATGTTTTGTGTATAAATATATATATATGTGTGGGTGTGCGCGCGCGCACACGCGCATATACATATGTATATGTATGAGATAAGGCTATTCTAGTATTATTTTCTTTTTTGCTAGAGAAAAAGGGGAAAGGGGAGGAAGGGACAAGCCCACCCCCGCGTAGCAGCCCCCACCCCGCTAGGAGAATGTTTGATACAGGTAAAAATGACCGTGTGTTGGGCACGCCGGCCGGTTTTACTCATGCTCTCCCCACTCGTGGGCCCGGCTCGTTACTCCTTTGGGCTCCGGCATGGTTACCCTCCTTGTGAGTACGTCGCACCTAGCACCATCGAGGCTATCAGCGGATCAATAAGCCATCTCAAACCCCGCATCTGAGTAGGGAGCATCCGGTCTCCATAATTTAATCGACGCCCGCGCGTTTCGAACTCGGAATCACTTGGTTGGAAGTAAGGCCCAATTCCACTGACAAGGTCTGTCCAAATCTTGACCATGCTTTTGTTCTATAAGCCTGAAAACTCATATACCATCATTAATTATAGTTTCTTTTTATACTAAGAAGGTAAAAGCCACCCAAGACTTTATTAAAAGAATTGATAATTACAGAAAGAATAAGTTACAGAAAGTAGAGAGTCTATCGGATCAGAACCGTAAGATGCACCTTTGAATGGAAGGATATATTAAGTAGTGATACAAATATAAAACTGCTCACAGTAAGTTCACTGCTTGCATGTCCCTGCTAACATTTTATTTCCTTGCCAGTCATAAGAGGCTCATTGCTTAGAGCCCTCATTTAGGCCTGCCTCGTATCTTCTCCCTCCTAAAAACACCCAGAGTCTGGAGTCATGCCAAATAACAAACAGGAATAAGTTGTACAGTAACTATCTCAATAGGAGTAATTACTTGTGTCTCAATTTTTCATATTTCTATACCAAACACAGCCTTTATGATATTAGTATAGGATAGTTTATATACTGAATTTCCTGCCTCGTCTTATATACATGTTGTTATTGGTTCACCAAAATAAATGAAGATTTGCTGGTTAGGTTGTGGATTGACCTTTCTGATAATCAAAAGGTGTGATATATATGTAGAATTTCACGAATCCGCCAAATACAAAACCTTTATATCGAGAACACGGTAAGTTTTAGATGGACGAAGCATGCCTCTTGTTTCGCCCATATGCAGTAACATTCTTAGTCTATGGGAGTTTTTCTGCAGTAATTCTCCGGATGTTCCCAACCTCAGTGGTCTGTGACAATGTACTTTTCGTAGTCATACATTGAAAATTAACTGCTACTTATTTATCATGCAATTAAAAAATATCTCCATTGCAGGTGTTGGGCTACTAAAATTTTTCTCCAAAACTGGATGTTCCTTCGTTTGGAAGTCTTAGGAGGTGGATAATTTACCTGGGGTGCACATTCTCCTCTCCCCAATTAAGAAGAGAAAAGGACATTTGAGTGTCATCATTGTCTTAAAAATGTTCAAACGCATGATTGTCAAATACTTTGCATTATTGTTCCCCAAGCTCCTACAGTCATAAGCTGGACAGACAGTTGGCAGGCACTTTCATTTTCAGTGGAACATGGTGACATCAATGGGAAGCCCATGAAAATTGCGAGGATCTGTGTATGTACATGTTTAGTCCGGTTATGTACTAAGTAAATCATGGATACTTATATAGAACCAAAAAAAATTTACATAATACTTTTCGACTAATTTTTTTTAGTAAAATTTTGAATTGTTACAAATAATATCAGAGTAGATCCAACTTATATCCCATATAAATTTGGAGACATTGCAGCGTATTGTTTGTGGTTAGATTTGAATAGATTTAAATTTTTAGTCTAATGAAGATGTCGAAGCTTAAACAAAATAAGTATGTGAGATCTGTACGTGCATATGTTTAATCCTATTTAGGCTATGCACTAAGTAGCTCTTCGATACTTATATAGTGTCAAAGTACTCAAGTAATATTTTTCTACTAGTCTAATTATGTGCTCTTGGTGGTTACGCGTCCTTGTAGAGCTTTTGCATTAGTTGTGGGTAGATGCATTAGTTGATGGGGCCTACCATCACTCTCCCATACCCACCCCAATCCACAATCACCGCTGTATGGGCATCCCACCAAACTTTAGTTCGGTTAATATTACCCTTTGTCACCTAAGGTTAAGGATGGGGATTTGATTCCGAATGATATTTTTTTTTTTCGACTTCCTAGTGTACAATATCCTAGTTCTACGAGTATTAGGCTCGGCCTGTTCGGGTACCTAGTTTTCGACACAAATGGAGAGGAGGGTGGATATAGGAGGATGGAGGACGTTAGAACCCTCCCTGGTCGTTTTGTTTTCAAAAAAAAAAAAGGATTAGGAGGATATAAATAAAGAATTATCTACTATTTTTTAGAATTTAAGATTTATAATATAAAAAAGCAGACCTAATAAGAATTATGGCCGCATTATCCTCTAAATAATTACACAACCGGATGTTCTAACTTGTGGGCCAAATTGGGCAGACATTTTATGAGAAAGATGGAAATTGGTAATTTAATATTTTATTGTATATGTTGCCATAGCATATAGCTGGTGGGGAGGGATATTCCTTGCATTGTTAGAGCAATAAGCCTATTCCAAGGAAGAGACATGTTTTGGTATTTGGTTAAGGAATAAGTGAAAGGAAAGATAGAGAGAATAAGTTGCACTTAATACGCATCGAACTTCATAATAATTTGGATGTTACCATAAAGATTAATTTTTTTTAGTGTTTATAGAGTGAATAAGGGTAAAGTGGTAACCGAAGAGAATAAGAACAAGTTTATTCTGTGGTACGAGTCTATTCTACTACTTTGGTGGAATGGATTAATATCATGTGAGGAGATATCCATTGCCATGTATAAACTCCAATTCTTTGGTGTTTCATATATACTTGGAAAAATATCTTCCTACTTATTCCGCAACCAAATACCATCTTAGAAATTGACTAGTATATGAGAATAGTCCGGTGCACCTATTTGCTTGAAAAATACTCAAGTCGTGGGATGGATAAGGTGTCCATGCCAAGCAGCATTGGCGACCCCACCATACCCATCATCTGTTTCCCCATCGGCCACCACTCTTGGAGTGGGTTAGGTTCTTGTCACCGACAGCTTTGCGGTCAGTATCAATTCACAAGTTTTAGTCATCCCACATTTGCCTCGAATAGTGGCCGGCATCACATTATCGTCCTTCAAGCACCAGATGGCACGCAAAAATCTGATGGACAAAAATCACCTACAAGCTACAAACACCAATCATTATATATATATATATATATATATATATATATGCTTATTATGTAATTTTTAAATTAGACTAATCCTAGATGGTTCGCGAGTGGTGTCTTTCCTCGGCCACTGTCATGCCCCCATCTCCGTAGGGCACGTGAGGTGCCCAATGCCCACATAGAAGCCATATGAGAGGGAAGCCAGATATTGTCCGCATGAGAGAGAATCAGATATTATTTTTTTTTCAAAATGCGTCTACAAAATTTAAAAATACCTGTCTTATATATTTAAATTCTAAAATAAATTTTTTCGATGCGGGGTTATTGGGCCTCTAATAGTTTTCACCTCGCTAATTCAATTATTTGGTCCGTAACCCATGGTTGAATAGCGGGACCCGGAGCTGCCTATCTCTGTCACTATCAAAATAATGCGCTAGTTTATGGATTGCATCTCTTCCCCTGCCATTTTTCACTCCGTCACGTCCATGAATTCGAGCCCGTAACGTCCAACCAACATCTCGGCGGGCAACCGTTCCAGAATTAAAGCAGGCCGGGCTTCTCTTGACAGATGTCCGTCGGGTCAGGTTTTTTCGTGACACACGTTTTGGAATCACTGGATAGCCATCGCGCCAAAGACAGACAGCTGTTGGTCTATAACGGTGCATCATGTTTATACGTCCGAATGACGTGGCGGCCATCCATGGTTGCCCGGGCTTCCACGGTACAATGCATTCACCCCCGAATCCAAAGTCGATCTCTGAGTTTGACAGGACCGCTCTAAATGTACACCCACAGTTCACGACCATGGCATTTCCTTGGCCTCTGGTCCACTCAAATTCCACATGGCCCCTGTATAAATAGAGGTCTCCCTCCTCTCTTCCCCATCCTCCGCTAGCCATCTCTTTCCAGTGCTGAGAAAGATGAAGGCATCCTTCCTCTTCCTGTGTGTTGTGCTCCTTGGCCTCCTCCTCAACCAGGCTCCGACCACAAAGGCGGCGACGTGCAACCCTTCCGAGCTGAGCCCGTGCGCTGGCGCGATCTTGCGCTCGTCGCCGCCGACCTCTGCTTGCTGTGCTAAGCTCAAGGCGCAGCAGCCCTGCTTCTGCCAGTATACGAAGAATCCAAGTCTGCGCGGCTACATCAACTCCCCCAACAGCCGGAAAGTGGTTGCTGCCTGCGGTGTATCGATTCCTCGCTGTTGATCTGGTCGATCTTTCTCGCTATCTCAGGAGAGTTGAATGAGAGAGTGAGAGAGAGAGAACTTTAGCTATGGTTGCAAACTATAAGGTGATGGAGTGGCTCTAGTGTCAGTGCCTGCCATGTGTTGGTGGGTGCTGGTTTTTAAGTGTCGTAGGCCTCGCCTCCTCATTGTCTGTTCCATGTGATGTTGGTGAGGAGGGCTTGCGCCTTGTCTCTAATATAGTATGGACTATCTTAAATAATAACAACGACTGGTGTTGTTCTTGAGAACTGGATTTTCTTTTCTTAACTTCATTTTTTGTTGTAGTTGTTGTTGTTGTTGTTTGAGACGGATGTACCAAGCCTATCAGGTGAAGATACATCCTGGCATCAGCTGAACAGCAGATCACGAAGCTGAGAAGTGGCGGAGGAAGCAAATTCCCTTGCTCCATCTGGTACCCGGCTGCCCTGCTTCATTCTCCTACCGCCTCTATGAATGTTCCTTTTTGATCAATAGCGCTCGGCATCATTCCCTCGATCTCATGATAAGCACCGGTTGGCACACAAAGTAGAGCAGGAAGCTCCTAGTAAGTTTTATGGAGGGTTCTGGTCATTATTTTCTCCAGCTCTGGATGATTGAAGAGCTCGGCCATTTACCAGCCACCGACTAATCCAATTATTTATTCATTGAGCTTCTACCGCTACCAAGACCATCTATCCATCCATCTACTAGTGTTGGGACAAAAGAGTGTCGGTGGCTGAGTTGTTCGGTGCGCTAATCACGCTTTCAATTACAATATTAGATTTCGGAGGGATACCGCAGAATCCTCGGAATTTATCCTAAGACGTATAGATTTTTTTTATTCTTTTCTATGTAAAGGTTAGAAGGAGGGTAAGTTACCCGTTTTATTGAAATAATAAAAGATAAAAGAGTTATCTGGAGATGGTCTGGCATTTTAGTCTCTTCGAAAGTCAACAGTCTGGTCATTATAAAGTCAAAAATTTTTGCTTGCTTTGGGAATCTCCTCACAGAAATTTGGCTAAAAGAAATTGGCCACTTCCTCAGCGGGGTGCTATTAGTTCTGAACATTAAAATTGTTTCCATTTGGTTTGTAAATATTTTTTTATTTGTGTATGTATGTCTGTTTTCACTAGGAACAATCCAGAAATTTTAGAAAAACTACAATTTTATTTTCTCAAATTTTAGCAATTCTCATGCACATCTTCTCATCTTCAAAAATTTTCAAATATATCTTTCAAATTTTTAGTTTGACTCGAAGCGATCCTTCCCTTCATCTCTGTCAAGGGAATGGTAGCACCCGCGAGCATCACATGATAATATAAACTTGCTGTTGTATGATTAAATGCTCTTAGTATTAGTTTGGGGTGGATTGGAGTCTTGATCTTCTTCATGGGAGAGGAAGCGCATGGGGAGGGCGAGAGAGGCAGACGAGGAAGAGGGAGGGGCGGGGGGTGGGCTTCTTGAAGTCATGGTAGAAGGGGACTTGGTGGCGGTGTTGGAGAGCAAAGACGGGTCGTCAAGCCAATCGGCAAGAGAGAGGAGGGGAACGTCATTATAGGGGCAGCGGGAGACCTCATCCCATGAGCTGGAGCATCCTTTGCAGCAGCAAGAGTGTTTCCTTTTTCCTTTCATTAATTCGCTTGAGAACAGAGGAGAATTTTTTTAGCAAAAAAAAACAGAGGAGAATTTTGTATCGATAAATGGTTTACTCCTCGAATACAAGGGAAAGCCCAGGCGACGCCGAGGACACCGACGTCGTGGCAGACAGCATCCGCAGCGCCCACGGCGGGCGAGGGCGGGCTGGTGTTTGTGCTCGATCACGGTGGCCATGGTGATGTAGAGGAAGAGCAGCATGGCCATCCAGCGGAACGACCACTTGTCTAGCTACTCTCCGTCGATCAGCGGCGCCGGCGGCGGGTCCATGTAGCCGGAAAAACTTATTTTTTCCTAAGGAAGAGCTGGTTTTTTTTCTTTTGACAAACTCCCACAGTCGATTCGCGGCGAACAAGTCGGTAAAACAGCATGCCATCCGGAGTAAATCCACCGTATCGGACCAAGATTCAAAATAAATACTAAACATCAATGTATTTATATAAAATTATAAAAAATAATAATTAAAAAATAGAAGAAAAAAATAAATTTATTAAAAAAATAAAAATCAAAATAATGAGTTTTTAAAATGCTGCACTTCACCAAAAAAAGAATTCTCTTCTCTGCTTAAAAAACATCTCACCAAACTCTCTCAACTTTTTAGATAACCCTCTCTCCTTATTTATAAAATCATAATTTTTCATCTACTACAAGTTAAAAATATTGCTATAAAACTCAAATATATATCAAACATAAGACTCAACGCTTGACAATCTAAAATAAAAAATAAAATTAAACTAGAAATAAAATCCTAATATAAGTAGAATAAACAGTAGACTTTAAATAATATTAGATTGATATCAAAAGAATTTTTTTCAGTTGCCATTGTACTTGTATTTTTTTTCTTTATTACTGATCTTTTCTGCTTTTGGGGCTGGGAGGAGTATAACGAATGATTTGATGATTTATTTTTGCAATCCAAAAGGCACAAGGGAAAAAACATGAGAGATTTAGTTTCTTATTTCTTGAATTGTAGTATTTTTCTCTTACTGGATCTAATTGACATGTGCTTGAACTGACTTGATCGGCGCCGCCCCTTCCATCTCCTTCCCGGCCATGGATCCTCTTAGTGATCTCTCGTTTTCAATTTGCAGAAATACCACTACTCAATCAGTGATCAAGCAAGAAAAGGATTGAAGGACGAGCGAGGACAGAGAAGTTGGGTTCACACTAAAATTGTGTGGCATCCATGAGGAGAGAGAGGAAGGGAGAGACGGGGATATTTATGTAGACACGGGTGGGGTGGGAAGGCAAGAGCTTTAGAGTACCGTGTACTAGGTTGGGATCTTTTAATTCTAGCTATGTGGTGATTGGCTTGGAGGAAAAGAAACATTTGAATCTCCAAATTGAAAGCTTAGAGTGTTAAAGATCTTTTTCAACAATTAATGGGAGAATTTTTACCAGATACTGCTATTGGTGGCAAAGATTAGCTCTATCTAATTCTTGTTAAATTTCCTTTCCATTGTTAAGCATGCCTATTTCAGTGGTGGGAAAGACTGTATCTCTCTTATTTTTCTAATTTCCTTTCCATTGATTTTGTACAGCGCTCTTGTTTTATTTGTTTTCCTTTATGCTTATTATTTCACTCTTATGAAATGAAATGACGGCACTTTCCTGTTTTTTTATAAAAAAATCTACCGTTATGACGTGAACTCGGGAATGCATCTCCACTGCAACAGTTCAAGTCCATCCTTTTTGAGCTCGCAGATTTTTTTCTTAGCAAAAAAAATTACCGTTGAGAAGTACCAGTCTTGATGGGAAAGATTGGCTCGATCTAATTTTTCTAATTTCCTTCCTATTGTTAAGCATGCCTGTTTTAATTAGAAGATTTTGTATAGCATGCTTGTTTTATATGTTTTTCTTTATATTTATTTCCCTCTCATGAAATGAATTGATGGTTGTAGCAAAAAAATGAAATGAATCGATGGCACCTTCCTTTCTTTTTCAAAACAAAAACCTACCATTATAATGCAAACTCGAGAATGCACCTCTACTACAAGAGGAGATTTTTGTTTTTTGCCCTTTCTAAGAGTCGAGACTCCCAGATATGCTAAATACTAGAAAGTATAGCGGTCTATTAGTTATGATAGGAGGATTACATTTTATTTTGATATATTTACATTGAAAACAGACTCTTTCAGAAAAAAAAATACTTCTCTTGTTGTAAGACAAATAAGAACCATGTTTCACTCAATCAAACATCTAACTAGATACATAGGAGTAAGATAGTCACCACTATGATGACAATTTTTGGTGATACCAACAAAACATTATATTGGAATAGTTTATAAAGTATTAGTATTTCTTTATTGTCATTAAAAAATAAAATATTATTTTGAAATGGATATGGTCTAATTAGATGAACCATTAAAAGCCCAAATTGTGATAGTTATTTTCTATTTTATAACACCAATTATCATGTGACGATCCGATGATGGCTGACTAATTTTAACCAATTAATATGTAACTAATTACTAAATTGTTTTAGTAGGGCAGCTGTGACCAACCTAAGTTTACCTGCCTCCTGTACTCTGCAGACAATGTAATGGAAATTCTCCTAGTTCAGAGCACTCTCAAATGGCCAGTCTTGTTGGATCATGATGTGAATTAGACCAAGATGCATCATTACTGCACCTTCTATAAGAGATCTAAATCAAACAATAATAGATTTGAGTTATTGAATGAATAGTTATATAATCTTATGTGTGCAATACTAATATTTTTTATTTAAGAAGTATCATGTATTGGCTGCATGGCATGTTGTATCAGTCGGTATCAGTGCATACCAAATATACTATTGTTGTGGTTCAAATTTGGCCTGAGAGTGACCACGCCGGTGGAGTCAAGAGAGCCGTAGGTGGTTGAAAGGGAAAGACGGGAGCCACCTCCTGCGCGACGACTGCGAACCTGCACAAAGCCTCACCGGTATTTCCGGTGAGAGCCCTCCGACGATCAAATTAGAGTGGAGTAAATTTGGTCTAGCCGAAAAGTCCTTTAGAAGTTACCTGACCGAGCTATTTATAGTCTCGATGGAGTGGACCAGGTGTCAGAGGCACTGTCAGCCCTCATCATGAGGGAGCGTGGCTCTGAGCCGGATGGCGCGCAGCTTAGACTAGCTGGTAGCGTGCAGTACTGCCGGTTTCTGAGAACGGTAGGGTGTTGACAATCACAGCAGGGTATGGCCGGAGTAGTCAAGATGCCGTCTGACTAAAAGAAGGCCGGTTATGGAGACGTGATATGGTAGTGTTGTGAAATACGACCACGTAGGTGGGCGTAGGCCGGCACATGAGTGTGGTCGTTGGCGAGGCCGAGCTCGTTAAGTAGTCGCGTCATGCGTTTGATGAGGTCAGCTTGGCGGATGCTAAGAGTAGCTCAGCTTCGCAGGTTTCGAGGCGTGCTTGGTGGAGCGCCTCGAGCTCGAGGGTCGGAGCGTATCGCTGGGGTAGACGCCCCGAGCTTGGTCGGAGCAGGTTGGCAAATGTCTGGAGGTATCCCGAGCTTGATCGGGGGAGTCGGCAAATGTCTGAAGTTGGTGAAGCTTTTGGCGGAGTTCCGAAGACGAGCTGACCCTGGACCGAAGTGAAGATTTAGCTGATTGTCGTTGACGTTTACTGGGCCGAAACTGGGCGACTTTTTAGTTATGGGCTGGACGATCCATTTTTCCCTCCAATCAACTATAGTGTACTAAGGTTGGTATATCAAATAGATCCTCATTATCAAGGATATACTGATGCTGTACCAAAATGTTATCCATACGGGATGCGACATGTAGATACCAAACCTGCATGGCTGCATTGAATGGTTCCATCAATATTAATAATGTTTATCCCACAGTCACGCTCAAGAACTAGATTCCCGGTTGGGTACAATATCGTAGTTAAGAGAAGCAACAACGAAATTTTTTTGCAAAAAATGAAAAGAAAAAATATCTAAAAAGCCATAAATTAGGCCAATTAAAAACACTGACCTTCAAAAGCTAAAAACAAGAATAAGCAATAAAAAAATAGAGTCATTAATTTGTACCATGCATATTAGAATGAGTGATGCTCAGTAATATGGTCACCCGACAATAATGGAAGGTCATTTGGCAAATGAGAAAAGGACAAACAATTTGAGGATTTTCCTTTACTAATTCAAAGTATATAGTTGCTAACGTGGGACTCAAGTATTGTTCGTCCGCTCCATTTTCCTTCAAAAATTCACCAAGGAGTTACAGGAGAAAAATTGCCAAACATTCACCCAGAAATTTCCCTGCAACATAGATTTTGCATCTTTTTTGCACTTTTGAGGGCATCACCATTGCTCTAAGCATGGTACAACACCCAATAGAAGCCCATAGTTGGGCATGATCCTATTTGCAATTGGTCCGAGTAGCAAAGCAAATAGTAGGCTCGGCCAAGTACGAGCCCCTCGTGACAAAGTTTTTGAAACCTCTTTACATCCTTGGTGCAGAAAATTCCTACTAAAGCCACTGGAGACTTGCATTTTTACCGATCAGTGGAGCCAACTCCAATTTATTAAAGCATGCGTATGGGGGATCGGCAGGGCCCTCAGCACAGCACTGCCGCAGAATCAGAGAAAAGGTGGCATCGAGTTCACGTCTAGCCGTCGTATTAAACCTCCAGAAGAATCTTCCAGGGACCAACCAAAACCGAAGCTATCCTTTCCTTCCATCTCTGGCTTTCTTGCGTACGAGGCATAGGATCCGAGTCCTCATAAGAGCCCACTTCCTCTCCAAAGCCAGCAGAAGGAAAAAAAAAACCCGAACTCGCAACCATGCTAAGTTTATTGTCCAGCCGTGGTGGCCAATCATCGACCAAAACGACGGGTCGGCAGAAGCCTCTTCATGATCTTCTAGCTGGAGGAAAAGGTACCATCTCTGCCTCACTCAAGGCCGAAGGACTTTTAAAATGATATGCTTAGAAGAATAAAATCAAGTTTTCATGCCATTATAATCGAGACAATGGCCAATATTTGCCAAGTCGAGTCTTTGACCCAGTTTTTTTTTTTGGGAATAGCATAATGACAAGGAAAGAGCCAAGAATAGTGATAACATGGCATTTTAATTGATTATCTTACTGTTTTTTCGTACAAAAAGTAACATAATCTATTAATGTTGTTATTCTGCTGTTTCTCCATACCATGAAGCTGTTTGGTCTAATAGATCTATATTACCTCATATACAATAAAATAGTATATCTAAACTGACTCTCGAATTAAGTACTATCAGATTTAGCAGATAAACAATGAAAAAGATTAAATTATGGCTGCTATTCCTGCTATATAATTGACATTGTAGTGGGATGAGTCCTGGGTAAGTGGCCGACCGTTGTGAAGGGAAATCATTACTCGTTGTAATCTTCCATCTGATAAATGCACTACTTCGTGGATGAAATCATTACTCGTTGTAATCTTCCATCTGTCTGGCATGACGAAGTCTTTGAAACCATCAACTGTAATGATGTTAATTAGAATGTTCTCTCTGCGATTATCTTTAAATCATAAAATAATAGCAATAACTACTCAAATTCTTCTTCTGCATGGTTGGTTGCACAGTTGCCGATGTTGTTCTATGGGAAAACAAGTGGTTATCAGCTGGGATGCTTGCTGGGGTTACCGCGATATGGCTGCTCTTCCAGGTGGTGGAATACCATTTTGTCACACTCCTTTGCCACATGGCTATCGCAGCTATTGTGGTGGTCTTCATTTGGTCAAATGGAGCAGCTCTACTTGGCCTGTAATCTCCCTGGTCCCATTCGTCTTCTTCTAATTCTTTCTCAAAACCGAAAGGAAGTAGACATGTTATATATATACACCATGAGATGATACGCTGTTGCATAGGATAATGAGCACCAAATTAGCTGCTACTTTTGATGTGTTACAGGTCTCCTCCCAAGATCCCTGAAGCTCGATTCTTATCAGAACAAGCCTTCAAAGAATTCGTGGTGACCTTCCACTCCAAGCTCAGTCAGTTTGGGTCCATCCTCCATGGCATTGCATGTGGAAAGGATCTCAAGGTGTTCCTCGTGGTAAATCATTATTCTCCTTCCTGGCTCCTCTTTGTGATTTGTAGTGTCCTTCCAAATATACAGTGACATTTTAATCCTGTTTCTATTCCTTTTTCTGCAGGCAATCGCCTCTCTCTGGATACTATCAGTGGTAGGGAGTTGCTGTAGCTTCCTTAGTTTCTTATACTTTGGTAGGCATTTTTACATTACCTCTATATCCAAATCCTTGTATGAAGCAATTTCATAACGGAGATCTCATTGAGCGCATTGCATTTTTTTGTAGTCTTTCTCTGCATTCAGACGCTGCCGGCTTTATACAAGCGATATGAGCATGAAGTGGATAACCTAGTTACCAAGGCAAGGCGTGAACTCGAGGAACTGCTTGCTAAAGTTAATCAGGAAGTTCTCAAAAAAATTCCCCGAGGCCCGGTGAAGGAAAAGAAAGTCCAATGAACATCTCAGGGTTTCACAGGGAGGACGAAGATTCGTTGGCAAATAGCAAGAAATATTTATTAATTTCTTTACAGAAGATGTCAAATTGTGAACGTGCCAAATTTAAATTGTGAAGTGACTTTGCACCAGATGTTATATAGTTAAAAGGAAATGCATGGTAATATTGGCTGCATTCTCCTCCTTCCCATGAACATGGAGGTGTCGCATCTTTTACTTTGACATGGATAATGTGAATCACAATTGATTGGCCATCTAATAGAGCTAAAGGGGAATAAAAAAGCTCTCGGTAAAAGAAAGATTTGGTGGGTGAAAAATGTAGAAGACCTAGTTAGACCACTTGATTAGAGCTAATGGTCAGTGAGTTGATGCAGTGTGAGACCCAAGGTTATTGGAATCAGGTAAGTCCTGCATGATAACTAGTATTCGGTGGGTGGTGGGGCATGTAATGAGACACACGGATGTGAAGGGCTTCCTATGTTTGATTAATGAACCTTCATTTCCATCAGAAAAAGATTAATGCATCTTCATTAAGATTTAAGCTTAAAACATAGTAACAACGTAAGGACAGAGGTGCAAGAACTGCCAATTTACTCTAACCAGAAGAAAGGTGGGGGGAAGAAAAACCCGTGAGAGGGATACATAAGAAACTAATATTACAAAACTGCAACCTCATGGATTCTACTAAAATTTAGCATATGAACTCAAATTCTCTGTTTCTAAGAACAACGCCCAATTTACGGAAACAACTTGTGCAGCATCATTGCTAGTAGATGCCATCCGAATGGAAAGCACAAAATTCTCATCCGGTATACAGCTTCACAAGAAACCTTATAGAGAAACTGAACGGGATCCCTGCATTTTTGCTGCCTTGGTCTTTAGGCTATCCATAAACAGTGGATTAGCTTTGCGTCTCTCACATAAGCATTTCAAGCCTCCTCCACAAGCTTATCAGCTTCTTTTTTTTTTTTTTTGGCTAGTGCGGGTCGATCATACCCGGCGAGAGCGGATAGACCCAATAAAGTCGAAAAATAAAATACCTCGGAGTGCCAAGGGCAACTCCCCATCACCAAGCCATAAGGTGTCTCCGGAGTGACAAGCTACAAACGCAGCTACCCAATCCGCAGCACCGTTACCTTCACGGAAAATATGCGTGGCCTGAAAAGCCCATCCATCCCTCGCCATGGCCCAGATGTCCCGGAGCAGGGGATGGTCACACCCGCCACCCCTTGGATCCCCCTGGATCCAACTAATAACGGTGGCTGAGTCGCCCTCCAGGATGATAGACCTAGCCCGTAGGACGCATCGGGCATAGCGAACGCCTGCCCAGGCTGCACTCAGCTCCGCACATGGAACCGAAGTATCAAATAACTGCCTGCCACCAGCAGCCACGACCCTAGCAGACGGATCCCGAATAACAAAACCCGCGCCTCCCCTCAAACCACCATCCAGAACAGATCCATCAAAGTTAACCTTAAGGAAACTCGGGGGTGGGGGTTCCCAGGTGAAAAACACCGTACGGGATACTGCCGAGGCAGGGTGGGAACCCCAGATGTCCCGAGCTGTCAAGGTCCCTCCAACAGGACTAGTAAAACACAGCTCAGCCGCCCGAGCGCAAGCACTCTCGACCACGAATCGCAGTGACATGCGTCGTTCACCAAACAGGCGAGCGTTCCTGGCCAGCCAAATCTGGTAGGCAAGACAACTCGCTCGAATAGCCGCCTGACGAAGCACTGGGGACCCCGATCCCTGACGCATGGCCTGTAGGAACAAATCCCTGCAACGCCATACCCCATGTGGGACCCCTGCCAGACGCCAAGTAGCCCTAGCCCATGTGCACCGAAATAGGGCGTGGTCCACCGTCTCGGTGGCACCACAAGCCCCACACAGCAGTGGGATCCTCACACCCCGACCGCCGAGAACAGCACTCGTAGGAAGACGGTCCCAGGCCACCTTCCAGAGGAACAACGCTACCCTCGGATGGAGCCCCAATCGCCAAATCCAGGCGCAATCCGGACCAGGCTCACTACCTCGCCTAAGGAGATGGGAAAGGTCGCCCATCCTAACCCGGGACCTGGTCGAGGAGCTCCACACACGAACATCGGGTCCGCCACTCTGTGGTAGAGGGAGTGAGCGAACCCGCTCCGCCAAATACTGCCCGAAGAACCTGGCCAACCGAGTCTCATCCCAGCCAGCCACCCCGGGAGTCATGAGATCACAGACTCGAAGACCCTCCCCAGCCTCAACACTAACCGTAGTCGGCCGAAGCCGCAAAGGAAGACCGTCGACCCATGGGTCCCTGGCAACATCGATACTACACCCGTCGCCGATCAACCATCGGGTGTGACTAGACACTAGCGGCAAATACCGCGCTATCTCGCGCCATAGAAAGGAGCAACTCCGCCCTCCTCGGGCCCAGCCCTCTGGGCCCGCCCGTCCATAGCGGCTAGTGATGATCCGACTCCAGAACCCCCGCGGCTCCAGAATGACTCGGGCGGCATGCCGGGCAAGAAGCAGCTCTCGTCTCTCGAGGAGAGATACCACCCCTAGACCACCCTCGCTGAGGGGAAGGCATATGCTTTCCCACGCCACCAGGTGCACCCCCCGACCTCCTCCATGTGAGCCCCATAGGAAACCCCGAAAAAGTTGCTCAATCTTCAGTAGAACAGACTTTGGCACGACCGTATTTGCCATAAGATAGACGGGCATAGAGCTCAAAACTGATCAAATCAGCGTGACTCTGCCCATCATCGACAGGGATGATGCCCGCCACCCCTCTAGTCTACCCTGAACCCGCTGCACCAGTCCAGTACACTCGGACACACGCAATCTCCTGCCCGAGATCGGAACACCCAGATAGGTCCAGGTACCATCCTGCTCGGGCATCACCAGAATCCTCCGGATCCTCCGTCGAACCACGAGTGTCGTACCAGGGCTAAAGGAAATGGAGGATTTCTGGACATTCACTTTCTGACCAGATACAAAGCAATAAGCAGCCAAAACCCTCCTGATGGTCTGAGCATCCACAACGCGGGCCCGAGTCATGAGGAGGCAGTCATCAGCAAAGAGTAAATGTGATATCGGCTGGGCCCCAGGAGCTGGGACGTAGGCCCCTAGCTCACCGGCAGCACATACATCCCGCAGCGAGCGAGATAAGACATCAGAGCAAATAATAAACAAGTATGGAGATAGCGGGCATCCCTGCCGAAGCCCCATAGTAGATCTGAAGAAAGGAGATGGGGAATTCACTGCCTCTTTTATGAAGGCATATAGGCTCCTCGGACAATCTTTTCTGTCCTCCTTCCAATTATTGAAATTCATCACTTATCCTAAAAGCCCAAATGTAAAATTTTTAATAGTGGGATTAAAGAGTGCGGAGACAGAGTTCGAACTCAGAACCTGGGCTCTGATACCGTGTTGAAATTCACCACTTATCTTAAAAGCTTAAGCTTATAGGATTAGATAGATTTATTTATATATTTTATATTTTGTAACCCAACAAGAAGGGAAAATGGACTTAGTTCCGTAATCTTTCTGCTATATGGGCAGTTTTAAGCATGTCTCTACAGCCAGACTTCAAAACATACAAATGATTTCTGCTTAAGCAAATTGCTTGATCACCTCTGGCTGCTTACAGCTGACAGAATAACGATTAACGAACAAAATACTTAGAAACTTTCTAGAAACAGATTTTCCTTTCTTTGGAACTCGGACCATTTTATGCTGAAGGCAAACAAGAATAAAGAAATCTGGACAAAGAGAAACCCAAGCGCCATAATTAAGTAGCAACAAGAATGGAGCAATGTACATTATTTATGCATCTTTTTGTGCATTTTTTCTATCATCTTTCAAAGCATTTAAAAGAAACGAGCTTAATTGCAAGAATTAGCAGTACAGCACCAGGGCAAATGCATTGAGCATGAGTATTTGCATACCTCTCGCTGTCGATTTGTGAGCTCATCTCTACCGTAATGGCACCTCTTTCCAACTAATGCCTTCAGCCCGGCTCTCTCCGGGGGGCAAAACAGTAGATTTAAATTAAAAAAGAATAGATACATCCATGTAAGTTAGAAAATAAATATTCTGGATAAAATATTATAAATCTCGGACTTCAGGCTGGAGTCCAGCCTCGAACTTTCCAAATATTTTTTTTAAAAAAATTTCTAAAAATACTAAAATACTAAACGGCGATTTCAATACTTAATAACTCTCTAAGATTCTAAATTTTCTCCATTAAGTAGCATATCAACAAAACCTGCAATTCAATCATAAAAACCTATAGTTAAAAAAAATTCAGGCCGGACCGATCATGCCAACCCTGAGCCCAGCTTGGTGAGACCTAAACTTTTGGGCCGAAAGGATTCGGGTTTGAGTGGGCTAGAAAGGCTGCGCGGCCCATGAATAAGTCTGCTTAGGATGGGTTGTGGATCGACAAATTGTGTGCAGAGCTTGTCATTTGGAAGATCATATTGGTCGGCTTTGGGTAGATGCTCTTAAGAGGAAATATTCAGTTTTGTGCACCTAGGTATTATAATTGTAGAATATGTTTTTTTTTTTTGCTTTTTTTTATACAAAATGCATTGGATGTTAAGAATTCAATTTTTTTCTCTAAAGCAACACAAATTGTAGAATGGTACGCTATACAGAGCAGATTGACCATGCAGGCACAAGATCTAGAACAAATACTAAACAAAAAATATAAAATTTTGGACCTAAGTGACCCTACACAGGACCATGGTTCTACTAGCATACACAAGACCACACAATATTTGATGGAATTCCATCTAATTAGGTCCATGGTTCGATCGTGATTAATAGGGCTGCAAATGGGCCGGGTCGGGTCCTAAGTGACCCTAATCCGACTTAGTTTCTTTTTTGGATCCTAATTTTGGACCCAGATCCGACCCAGTTGAAAATCAGATCGGGTCGGATCGGGTCCATGCATACAAATTTTGATCCGACGGACATTCAGATCGGGTCAGGTTGGATCCACGCCTACAAATTTTGACTCAACGGGTCATTCGGGTCGGATCTGAATCCGTGTTCGGATCTATGTATTTTTATATTCAAAGTTCCACTATATAATAGTAAATAACATCAAGCAAAAAAAAGATAGAGCTGGGTTCAGGTCTGAGTCGAGATTGGATAGATTCGACCTGATCTAAAAAATAGAACGGGACCAAATTTAGGATCCGATCTAGCTCCACGGTTTCTAAAATTCTGATCGAATTGAATCTTATGCAAGTCGAGTTGGATTAGACCACGGGTCGATCCGATTCATTTGCATCCTAATCGCGAGGCTCGAAGCATCCAATTTATGGCTCTTCCACGCCCCGATCAGAGATTTTTTTTTTGTTTTTTGGACTTTTTCTGGTTACTGTGGAGGAACGTGCTGCAAGGTACGCGGGTCACCAGCGTACGGCTCTGGTTCGGGTCACCGGAAGTCATCATAATGGACATTTGACCGCATCCAGAAGAAAATATCTAGGAAGCCCAAACCAGTTACCAAGACCCACGCGACCACGGCAGAGTGGGGCCGGAGGGGCTGCGCTGTCTTACACGTGATTGTTACGGACTCGGCACGGCCGGATGCCGCTGGATCCGACCGGAATCAACGAAGCGGGCCGGTCTCGGTCTCAAACCGATTCCGGCCCACCCACAATCCCGCTTTCATGATTGTTGCTTAAACCGAAATAATAGCCATCATTGGCAGTCCAGCCTGCAGGGAGGAAAGATAACGGACCATAGACTGTGTGAAATGATGGGGTGGAATTCTATTTATCTGACATTTTTTTCTCTTTTCTTTTTAATAAGGAATTGGAAATAATATTTCTAGTTGATGAGCGAAGCGTGTTATTATTTATTGAATTAATGTGGAGAGTTGAATAGGAAAAATAATTGAACTACAAAAGGTCAGCAATAGTAGTTGCTAGTCTTGTCCATGACATCCTTACTAAATTTGCAATTATGTATAATTGTATATGTGCAATTTGGCAGGGGCAGTGACAACCGTTACAGCAACGTGGTTGCAGCATTAATGCATTATGAGGGCTACCCATTTCAACCATGGTTAAGCCTCTAGTGTAGTTGCCCAAGCCAGAGGCAACTATTTGGTTTTGAACCTAGATTTGTCGGATTCATGCCTCGAGCAAGGAGGAAACTATACCCTACATCGCGTATATCATGTGGTCGTGTACCACGATAATCATCTTATCTTGTTTTTGACGGCTTTATTCATCATGCGCTCGGGTAAGATATAATTTCTCCAAAATGGGCATATTCTGTATCTGTATGCAACCTGCTGCAGCCTGTAAATGTCCAATACTCTAATGGTTGTTACAATTATAGACGATGGCTCTATTAGCCTAAACATGCTCTATCCAGCTTTTTAATAGCGTAACCATGCCCCGATAATACCGTGCCTAGGTCCGATGACTTGCTTAAGCCAAACTCTAATACCTACGTATGGGCCGAAGAAACCATACTAACATGTTCATGAATTGGATTGTGCCTAACCAGCATCATTGTTGCAACAAAATCCTGGCAGACACCAACGGGATGCAACTCTCAAACGAAAAGAGGTGCAACCATGAGGTCACCACTCTTTTAATTCTCAGACTCGGGTCATTTCCATCAATTAAGCAGCCTTTTGAAAGAAGCATACAACATCGCCAAGCCTCGTCAATAACAGATAGGATTAATGGAATAATTTGAATACCAGCTCCAAAAAGGATAATGCTAGACTACTACGATGATGTTGATATGGAATCATTATAATATCGTACGCTAGATATTTCATTATAAATGCACGTCTGGCCTCAGCTCCGAGCAGGGGCCCTCCGCATGATGCACTCCTTCGAATGGCTTGCTTGGTCACTGCCAAACCTAGTAATCCCTATCCATTCTTTCCTATACTCACCATCTTATGATCCCTTTTTGTTTTCCCACACCTCTTATGATCCCTTTTGAAGGTAGCAACCAGAGAGCACAACTGGACAAATGACTCGCCATAGTGACATAGGACCAACAGTTTGTTGAGGCCGTCTGCTACAATATTCTTCCCTTATCTCTCTTCCAGCAAAAAAGAAAAAGGAGAAGACGAGGAAGAACCAAACAAGGTCACTTTCAGAGCCCTTACAATGACAACAATTATTTCAGGGAGGTTGTTGAAGACGTAATGATGAGAAGGAGCTATTGGCACCGTGAGAGGAGGAGGAGCCAATGGGAGTTCCTTTCCCACAGGCTCCAGGGAGAGTGAACGCCAGCCTTTCCAGGAGATGGCTTGGGAGAAGACCAATCATATAATAATATGAATACCTCCAACTCTTCACCTCAATCACGCTTATCTAATCATATCTTACACGAAAGATCTAGGAGTGGAGGGCCAAGGAGCTCTTTTTATTTTTCAATTTAGTTACAGGATGGACATAACGGTCCCTTGATAACTGCAAATAATCCGAATAACCTTAACTCCACGCGCACTCGGCTTGTTTCAATTCGACAGTCCAAGAACATCTTAATAGGATTCGAAACCATGACCTACTCTCTCCAGATTCGTGATATCTCATAGACGACCTTGAGATTAAAAAAATAGGAAAACTAGGATTAGGTTGGCCTCCGCAGTTGCTCGTTACCACAAGGAAAAGAACCGCGCCTACCATTCTCTGGAAGCTGACTACATACCCGATCATCTCCTTTGAAAATTACATATATATATATATATATATATATATATATATATATATATATAAAAGAAGCAAAGAAAAACCGGTGGCCAGTCTGAGTCACTGATGGTGGCTTTGTATGTTCGGCTTCCACTCCATGGAGGGCTCTGATTCAAGCTTTCAAAAAAAAAAAAAATAGTAACTGGACAAGTTATACCTGATGGTGATGGATACTCAGAACCTCTGTTATGATACCACATTAAGAAATCACCACTTATTTTCAAAGCTTAAGCTGATGGAATAAAATAGATTTATTTATATATTTTATATTTTCTTATATATTTTACTTAGAAATGGAGAAAGACATCACAATTATTTTAGTATGTTGGAGCAATTTTCTATAGAAATCAAGGGCATTTTAGAAACGGCTTGGCTTGCGTAAAATCGAAAAAACTCGAGGCTGACCCTTTTTAACTATCCGGAGCTCTCCATACCTTGAACTCCGGCTAATCCTTTAATTGAGATTGGTGCTGTCTCCTGGTGCATTTGGATGCGAAGAAGCAGCAGAATTTTTCCCGGCAAAAGAAGATCCTCCGTGCCATACGCTCCAGAAAGAAATTTTCCTGATCTCGAAGCGTTATAGTCCCTGAAAGACAGGTTTTTGGCTTTAGTCTCCTCTGTAATGATTTACGCTCTTTCCTCAATATAAACGCCTAATGTATATCCTAGTGGTTGCTCCTTGAGAAAGCTTTTGTACCCTCATAGCCTCCATGAAGTCTGGTGGGATTTTGTTATTTCTTTTCTTTAAAAAAAAAAAAAACTAGTGGGATATGCAAAATGGGTATTGCAAAAAAAAAATGGTTTTAGGGCAACTCTTGCTAAACCAAGTCCAACTGTCTCGGATCGATTTAACAGCCAATTCTAACGAGTCCTATGTGCATCACTCAATTTAGTAATATCAAACTGAATTAGCTAATTCAAATTTTTTATAATTTTTGTATTCAAATAAAACATTTTCGTACCTATGTATATTTATTTTTCGCTCAGCGTGTGCTCTCAGCTAGTTCAGTCATTTTGGAGGATAACTCGGCTACGGTCATCAGCTGGATCTAGGAGATCCGAGGGTCGGTGCTAATGACCATCCCTTAATTCGCGATATCTAGATGATGATGAGGGACGGAGGGGTGGTACAGGCGAAGCATGTATTTAGAAAAGCTAACGGAGCTGCGGATTGGGTGGCCACGTATGTGGCTAACCATGCCAATAGTACTCTATGAGCAGGGGATGGGGAGCTGCCTCAGGAGCTCCATGATATTTTGTTTTCCGATTTTATTGGATGCATCCATACACGTATTATATAGATCACTCGGTCTAGCAAGTAATAATAATAATAATAATAAAATATTTACAACGATATCAATAAAACTTTAAAAACAGCCTCTTATACTAACAAACAAATGATGCGATTGTTTATCAAGAAATTTATAAATAAATTTTATACTACTCGATTGGAGGTCAAGAATTCTAATTTTTCTCAAAAAAAATTCAAAATCCTTTATCCTCTAATTTTCTGAAATCATTTTCAGAACACCTATATAACTACTATGTGTGTGTACAGCATATAGAAATAAACACTGAATAATTGAATTTTAGCTTTGAACTATGCATATTATTTGAGGATGTGGATATGCTAATATGTGGGCAAATTTTACATTATTCACCTCTATTTGTCAGGCTATCTAGTTTTTTTTTGGAGTTTTACATATTCCTCCATTGGTCATAATTCATGAGTTTTACGTTGAAATTAGTGATTAGCTAGTGGTAGCCAAGGCCCTGTTGCCATGTCAGATTAGAAAATTGAGTGGTGATAAAGTGGCCATACTATGCAAATTATTAACTAAAATTTTAGTTGATTCGTGATCTAAATAGTTTCTACCTTTTCTTCCGTTTCTATTTTCTTGATATATTTTTCTAAAAAAAAATATTATTTTATTTATTTCAAAAAAATTAATTTGCAGTAGCGATACTACTATTTAGGTTCCGTTTAAAAGAGCTATTGGAAGTAGAGCTTTTGAAAGTAGAGCTTTCTGAAGAAAAGCTTTTATAAAAAGTTGTTTGCTTTTTGCTAACTATATTTCTAAAGTGCTATGCCACTTTAACATGTATTTGGTAAACAAACTAACAAAATACTTTTGGTATGACAAAATGATCATAAATGACATCGCATAGCATTATACAACATAATATAATAAAATATAATATGTATTAATACATAAATATATAATATAGTATAATATTATTATAATATAATATAATATTATTATAATATAGTAATATAATATTGTACTATTATAACATAATAATTTAATATAATATTAAATTATTTAACATAACATATCAATGTATTATGATAAATATAATATAATATTATATTTATAGTATAATATAATAATAAAGATATAAAATATTACAATTATTTTCATGAATTAATTTTTTTATAATATTATAAATTTTCTAGCTATATGATCAAATTGGTTAAACAATTATTAAAATTTTTTTGTGTAATTGTTATATTTTATCATAGGTATTTTGATAAAAATTATTTTTCGACCGGATCTAAAAGTGTTTTTTTAGGAAAGCTCCAAAATGAAATTTCATTTCAAAAAATATTTTTTTAGCTTTCTAAAAATTTAAAATAGCTTTACAAAATTTTTATTAAATATTTTTATTTTATTTAAAAATATTTTTAGAGGTTTAGAAAGCACTTATGATCCTTCGAAACTCCTCCAAACGGGCTATAGTTTTTTTGTGGGATAAGCAAACGGTGACGGCACTCCAAGCTGATTGGTGGTTTTCCTTCCGATTTTTTATATTTTTGGGTTCCACATCCCCTTACAGCTTCCCGCATCCAATGGGCGGAAAAAAAAACAAAATAAAAAAAACAAAACAAAAAACTAAAAGAAGCGATAGGAAAAAGGAAGCGACCCAAAAGGCCCAAACCCTCCTCTCTCTTCCCCTCCCCAAACCCAAAACCTTTCGATCGCAAGCGAGGCGCGGGGCGATCGAACCATGGACGCGGTGCCGACGGCGGCCGGCGGCGGCGCTGGTGGGGTAGGTTACGCGGACTCGGTGGACTCCTCGCCCCGCTCCCGCGGCGGCGAGTCCTGGGACGAGCCCTTCCCGACCTCCGCCGCCGCGGCGGCCTCCCGCCTCCGCCTCATGTGCAGCTACGGGGGGCGTATCGTCCCCCGCCCAACCGATAAGTCCCTCTGCTACCTCGGCGGCGAGACCCGGATCGTCGTCGTCGACCGCCAATCCTCACTCGCCGACCTCTCCGCCAAGCTGTCCCGGAGCGTCCTTGGCGGCCTCCCCTTCTCCCTCAAGTACCAGCTCCCAAACGAGGACCTCGACTCCCTCATCTCCGTTACCACCGACGAGGATCTCGAAAACATGATCGAGGAGTACGATCGCATCATCCAGTCCTCCTCCGCTGGCGCCGGTGGCGGAAGCAACAACGGCTCCACCCGCTCCAACCGCCTCCGCCTCTTCCTCTTTCCTTCCAAGCCGGAGTCCGCCCCCTCTTCGATGGGATCCATCCTTGACGACTCTAAGTCCGAGAGTTGGTTCGTCGACGCCCTCAACAGCGCCATGGGCATCGGAATCGACGGCCTACCCCGCGGCCTCTCCGCGGATTCCGCCTCCGTCAACTGCCTTCTCGGCCTTGAGGACGACTCCTCCACCCACTCCCGCGGCGTCATCGTCGGCGGCGCGGGCCCCGGCGCCGCCGCCGCCTCCGAGGCCGAGCAGCTCATCCTCCCCCGCCCGGATTCCTCCGGGAAGCTCGCCCGCCACGGCCAGGACGTCCACTCCGTCCCGGACTCCCCGATGCTCGATACCACCTCCTCCTTCGGATCCACCTCCTCGGCCCCCTCGCTCTCCAACCTCCCCCCGATCCGCGTACGCCCCGAGGATCGTCCCCCCGATCAGCGAATCGGCGGCCTCGAGGACCACTTCGCCTACATGAACCTCTCCTCCGCCGCAACCGCTGCCGTCATCGCCGGCCAGCGGCCTGACGAGGGCTACAAAGACACCAACTTTCCTCCCCACTACCCTCCTCCCCCTTCTAATCCCCCTCCTACTGCCTCCGCCTCCACTCCCACCATCTCCCCCTCGGAGAACTCCAGCCGGGTCTTCTCCGACGACGAGAAGTCCGACCACGGCGGCGTCCGCAAACCGCCTCCCGCCCCCCAGCCCAAGCCCACCCCGATCGATGCCCCCATCTCCGATTCTACCACCAGGTACCTTCTCTCCTGAGATTAATTAGGGATTTCATTTTTTTCCTAACTTGTTAACAAAGTTCTCTCTTTTGATCTCGTCTTCGTCCAGACCCATGTACTACCAGGAGAGGGCTTCTCCCGCAGCGGCCGTCAACCCTGCATCGGAACCAAAACGTGAAGTGCCGGCCTCCGTCGATCCCAGCTATAGAGTTCCGATGCAGGTACCCGATTCCGGGTATATGCTGCCTCCCATGCCGCCGGAACAGCTCCAGCAGCAGCATCGCCACCATCAGCAGCAGCAATTTATTTCGGCCAATCCCCAGTACATCCACCACCCAGTGACCGGCGCCGTCGTCCCCGTCCACTCTTACTATCATCAGATCCAGCAATCGCAGCAGCCCCACCCCTACGATCACCAGATCCCCATGTACTACCTTCCTGTCCCCCAGAACCCGCAGGCCTACAATCTCTCGGCAGTGCCGCCCAATATGCCGGATCCCTCTGCCGCAAAGCCCTCCGTGCCGCTCCTCAGAACCCCTGTAAAGCCTGCTGAATTGCCGTCGAATTTGTATAGGACTGCGGCCACCTCTGCCCCGCCCCCTGCTGCACTGCAGCCTCCTCTGATCCATTTGGCGGCCGATCAAGTCCCCCACCAGTATGCCGGAATGGGATATCATGTGATGCATCACCACCCGTCTCAGGCCCCAGCAGCAATGGCCAATTATGGTTATGAATACGTTGACCCTGCCCATGCCCAGATGTACTATTCTCAGGCTGGTTCGCCGCCGGCATTGGCCCCGCAGTATCAGGCAGTGAGCTCTGCAGCGGGAATTCCGGATTCACTCCCCGGGGATGGGAAGCAGGCTAGAGCATCGTGATCTCTGGTTGTTATTGAGCTCTTGGAGGGAGATTTTGGTGGTGGCGCGGGGAACTACAGTAAGCTTTCTTTCTCTCTGTCTTTAAAGTCATGTGAACTCTTATCATTACTCGGTTTTGATATTGGGAAGTGTTGTTTAGTGTTGGTCATAATGTCCTGTATTCGTATTATGTCTTGCGTCGAAAGTATTCGTATTATGTCTATCTATGTTGTGATAGGAATAAAGGGTAATGGGTGTCAAAGAGTCTCCTTTGGTTGTGTTTATCTTGTCATTGTTCTGCTCTGTGAAGCAGAAAACTGTGATGCTGGTCTGTTGTGTCTTGAATAAATATGCGGCAGTATTTGAATGATATCTCTTTATGTATATAAGAAACAGCTACGTTTCAGAAGGATCACTTGTGACTCTACTGACAATCAACAAATAAGTTATGGTATTCTGAAATAAACTTCATCCTGGAGACTCTTATAAATCAAGTCTTAAAACTCTAAACATAGGTTGCTTGATATCTAGCCCTGCCGACGGGTTGGTGGCTGAACATTTTTAGCTGTTTGTGAGTCCTCCTGCTATCTCTGCTGCTGTGAAGCGTGGAAAAAGATCTTGTGAATGTATTGAGTAGCCAGTCCCCAATGTCCAAGGTGTTTCATTTGCGTGGTTTGAGTTAAAAGGTGACTGTGATGTTATTTGGTGGGATCCGACGATGATCTGGTATTCTTAGTTAAAAAGGAACTTCCTGTGTGATGTGTTCACATGTTTTCCTAGGTTATGCATTAGATCTCTTGGGCTTTGCTCTCTTTAATTCCGTATT
Source organism: Phoenix dactylifera (assembly GCF_051530095.1). Classification (NCBI taxonomy): domain Eukaryota; kingdom Viridiplantae; phylum Streptophyta; class Magnoliopsida; order Arecales; family Arecaceae; genus Phoenix; species Phoenix dactylifera. The sequence goes on along the minus strand of NC_143201.1, from coordinate 21,824,856 downwards.
TGTCTGTAAACAATTTCTTCCAGCCTTTCCCGAGGACTTTGGGATGCGGGGGGGTAGGATTGCTGTTGGTTCCATCCAACCTGGCTTGCATTGAGAAGCGAGCACCCCTTAGGTGGGTTCCATGGATGGTTAAGAAACGGAAGGACCACTTAGCAGCCTGGAGTCGGGGGAATTTGTTTATTTCACATGACGAAGTTTTAACCAGGCTGCTGTAGAGGATGACATGGTCGAGTGTTCCACGATCTGCAAGGAGGGCCCCAAATATTTATGGGAGGATGAAATGTGTCGTGGATGCTGTAGTTTATTCATCCGTAGAAGTCAGGACTTTCCGGTGGCTTTCTCATCTCATGTTCCTCCCATCCATCTTTGGCATAAAATGGATCTGTTCACGACCTCATACAAGCGATCTCTTTGGCCTAAATCTGAAGTTGCTATCAACCACAACTCCATATAATTGTGAGATGGAACTGTGCCATGACTTTCGGACAGAGCTGGGTTTGGTTCGCTTTCAACCATGATCGCCTACAGAGATGGAATGTGCTTCTGGTCCAAATGGGAGGAAAGCTTCGCTGCTCATGCACCCCCTACCCCCTCCTTCTCTATCTATCTAATCTCTTGACAGATGGTGCCACATTGGATTGACCAGTAGTGTTCTTCATTCTGAGTGGGCGTGCTTCATATTTAAAAAGTTTTAATTAGTCCCGGAATGAAATGATATGTCTTTGGACCACTCTCTCAAAACCTTTTTGACTGCTTACGAGCCTTAGGGGATGACTAGGATCGATGAATGCAGTGGGATGTTTTCTGTTTTGCAAAAAGCAAGCCATGCTTTGATGTGATGAGGGAACCAACTGCGGCGCTCGATCTTTGCAGGCCAACGGTAACGTTTTCCCTTTGATCAAGTGTAAAGCAAAGTTAATCTTGGCAACGGGGACAAGATCATGGTGTCTCTGATGTAGATACGGCAATAGCCAGGCATTGCTTTAAGCTTCTTTTTTTAGCATTGTCTTGATACAGTCTTTTGAGCATTGGTTTGTGTATGTATGTATATATATATATATAGGATAATCTAGAGCGAGATTCTTATTGTGGCTATGCTCCAGTTGGTTCAATTTGGAATAAGGTCTACGTGGCATGCTTTGACACAAGGAACCGTGTACTACAATTTTGTATGTTATAACACTGTAGTTGTCACGGTAAGTCACATTCTAGTCTTTAGTCTTTTGATACGATCCAAGATGGGTCCACGGCAGTGTTCTACGTGCAGTCTAGATTTGAAGGTGCTTGACATTAACACAAGCAGGTGTGCTTTATTTGCATGCACATGTAGGCAACTTTTGCCTTCACTGTGGCTTTAACTGTGATACTCATTTCTCGGAGTAGAACCTGCATCAAACTCATTATTATCACTTTAAAAGCGTAGAATACTTCAAAGATGATCCTCTGTAGCATCCACGTTAGAAAAAAATCATCAGACATTTAGTTGAATATCTTTTCCCTAAACCTTTTTCGCATCTTCTCCAACTTGGAGCCCATTTGGATTTGTCTGCCACCATGCTCCGTGCGTGGTGATAAGATTCTTTGAACTTATAAAACGTTCTTTAGATTTTATGTTCTTTAAATTGGAAGTATGATTTTAGAAACTTTCTTTCAGTAATTGGGTTAATTGAGAACTATACAAGAATATTCATGAATTATTCACAAGTCATTCAAAAAATGTCCAGGGGTGTCAAATAATGGGTATTTTCTATTTGTCATTAATGAAAATGAAGTTGCTATATTCTCTGTCTTTGCTTTCCTTTACTTCTTGTACAAAAATCGTTTTAAAATATATAAATGACTACAGGTTCATTAATTATTAATTATTTAATTGTATTTTTTTTTTTATTCTCTGCCTTTTTTTTCCATTCTCTACTTAATCTTGTGTATTTGTTTTTCAAATTTTGTAAATTTATCCCTCCCAACTTGTTTCAAATAGTTGAGACAGCATAACTGCCAATAGTCCAGCACAGCCATCAAGCAGGCCCTGTTTTTCCTTTGATGAGGATAAATAGGAGATTTTTTTACGATTAGGAGGAGCTAATTCTCATCCTCTATCCTATACCACCTTACTCTTGGGAATATCAAACTTCTGAGTGGCAAGAGGCGATATCATCCGAGCAAACGCCCAGTGGCAAGGACAAAAAGCAGACGCTCACTAACCAATTACACTTTTGCAACCAACCTTGGTTAACAAAAGTTGCAGTGGTTAAAGACTATTTCTAGAAAAAGAGAGAGACGTTTCCGAAAATAGAGCAAAGATATATGGATATGTACCTATGTATATGTACACATATGTATGGAGGGAAAGAGAAGGAGAGAGGAGAAAGAGAGAGAAGTATTATGTTTCGTAACATTTATGTGTTCAAGCTTCTGTCGCATTTTTTTGTTGGTAGAAATCACAATTTTTTTAATATAATATAAATGATGATGGATGCCACTAGGTACATCAAACAAGCTGCTTCTCATTGCCCATCCTTATTGGACCAACAACCGGTAGAGGCGAGCACATAATAAAGGACGCTCTCATTTGATAACCAAGTTGTACCATAACCTTCTTTTATAGATTTTACCAAGTCATCGCCAACAATCTGCTCTCATGCCTCGATGTCAAAGGGCGAGTTCCTATCTTTTGTCTTGTCCAAAGACAGCCTATCACTAGAGAAAGACTCTCATACGGTAAGGCAGTCCAATGCAACTGCTTTCTTTATTTTGCTTGCCACTTCTAGCATCTTTTGATGCCTGAAGGTTAGACCACTCAAGTGAGATTTTTTGGTTGAAGATTTAGTTCAATATTCTTCTTTTATTAGACTCGTAAATCCTTTGTTTGCTTTTTTTTTTCTTCTTCTCTCTTCCTGTTATCTCTTTATTTGATAGGGGTAGAGAATACCACTCTATTAGTGACAAAAGGAATACAAAGCAATAATTCTGTTTCCAATAGTTTGAGCTTAGAAGCAACCTGCTGTCTATCGATTGGCAACAACAAATTGCTATTGGTGGCTTCGCCTATCTATTCTACCATATACGGCCGACTTGGAGACATCAAAGGAAGACCGTCGTCTCTATCCTGGTATGATCAACGTGTCATTCATTCGTTGAACAAAGAGGATAGCCATTAGCATTGAAATCAACCACCACACCACCCTGTCATACACACGACATTACACCATGCGAGAGTGTATGGTCAACACACACCTACAACGCCTATGTTTTCTCTTGTAGCCAATACAACAACCTAACTTGCACGATGTAAGACAACTGAAGCTATTGGTAGGAAGGGGGGATGGTATCCTCCTACAATAGTTAGCAGTACTGAACAATCGAGTCATCAAAGAAAGTAGCTTTGACCATCAAAAAAAGTGATTGACTTCGCTTGCTAGGCTTTCAGAATAAAGGTTATTCTTTTCATGCTGAAGACGATCTTAGTCGTTCAATTTGTATACATACGTCATACTCTTTCTTCTATTAGAAAGACGAGCCTATAGGCTTGCCTATTTTAGTGATTTCCAAAGTAAACCTAGGCAAGTAGCTTTTGAAACGCTACTAAGGACCAGGTGAAGAATGAAAAACGTCCGCTGACAGCCTGACACCCACGGGATGGGATCTTTTCGAGACCAGCAACTGATGTCTTGTATTGAGAATCAGGAATGGGGATAATTAAGTGAATGCTCAACTTTTAAAACTGAGATCAAAGCCGTTGTCAATTAGTGGTTGTTTCTAGATAGTGTCTTACACGTCTCATGGTAGGATTCGGGGCGTATCTTTTGCTCGAAAGAAGGATTCATCTTCCTTCATGCGAATCCACGATTGATTTATCTACTAGTTACTTCGAGATCTATGCAGACAAATAAATATTAAAGATTGAAGTGCTTTGAGATCTATGTGGCAGATGATCTAATGGCGAATTCATGTGAAAAAAAAAGAATTTTTTTTTTTTGATGCGAAAGGCACAACCCTTGCCGAGATCTACCCTATCTGTGCAATCTTAGTTCACGAACCATTTAATTAAGACAACTTCTGAGCTTCATGAGAAGCTTGATTAACTTGAAACCTTGGGACCTATGCTACCTTATGGAGGACAAAATGAATCGTCCTATTTTCGGCATAAAGTCGTCTAGTTTTGGCCAAGCTGAGCTCAGAAGGTCAATTCCAAAAAGCCGAGCTCAGAAGGCCGACCTTAGAAGGTCAAGCCCAGAAGGCAAATCTCAGAAGGCCGATCCTAGAAGGTCGAGCTCAAAAGGCCGACCTTAGAAAGCCGACCTTAGAAGGCCCACCTAGAAGGTCCACCTCAGAAGGCCGAGCTCAGAAGGCTAAGCCTTGAAGGCCGACCTCGTCGTCCACATGCTGCGGCCATACCCTGCAGTAGCCTCACCACACTACGCTTTGCTTGCCGGCCACATCACGACATATCAACCAGGGACCATACCCTGCTACGACCGTCAACGCCTCATCGTTCCCAAGAACGGACTGCACCGTGCGCTACAAGCAAGCTCTGCCTGCGCGCCATCCTCACTCATGATAGGAACGGGCCATATCTCCGCCACCTAGACACCTCTATGAGAGCTCTCACCGGAATCCCACTGCAGCGCAGGAGATGGCGCTCGTCCTCTTCTTCCACTCACCGACAGCTCCTCCGACTCCTCGGACGTGGTCACCCTCTGCTAGATTTGAACCACAACACTACCTTACCTCATCGATTAATTGGGTGTTTTGGAATTGGTTAAAGAAAACGGTCCTCTACTTAGCCGGACCTCATGCTAGGCCCGTGATAAGGCAGATGGGTGCGGTCTGAACAGAAAATGTTGGCCCATTTTCTTTGCATCGTAACTTGGAAAATGTTGTATCTGTCGTCCCAGTCGTCCCACATGCAACGTGTCGAAGGGACTGCCTTCGTGTCGCCTTCCTCTCAGTCCGCTTGTTGGCGAGACTGACCGCTCGCCTAATCGGCATCCCGTCACCTCACGGTCGTTGTAACACCGTCCTTTCGTTACCAGCTCGAGCAGGCCGGTTTGGTGCCGGATCTGTGTGTAAAAAATGCAGAAATATTTTAACGCATAGGCCACGTCAATGCTTTCTTTCCTATCGGGTTTTCGCTTGCTGCTTTATTCCATTCAGAAGAGATGCTTGAGAGCACGATTTCAGCCCTCCATCGTTCCATAATACGACGCGGTGGCTTTTTTTTTTTTTTTTTTTGGGGTACATAACGGCTATTAATTTATCATAATTGAGGTAGCGAGAACAGAGCTTGCCACATTGCTCTCTGACTAGAAAAACCAACGGGGCTTTCTGGGGGTTTTGGATGTAGTCACTGGAAATTGCATCCATCCACTCCCCAAAAATGACTTGGCCATTTTAGTCGCCATCAATTTAATGAATATTTTTTTAAAATAATACTGTGAGAAGTCAGTTGTGTGCATGCATTATGGAAGTTTTATTTGGTGATGGAATAAGAAGAATTGGTTTGCAGGTGGGAATTACTGTTCCATACATGGATAGTGGTTGTTGTAATCAACCTAATGTTTATGGATCCTAAAGGCTTTAGGATGTTCTTTGGTGATTATAAAAATGGGGCATGTGCTCTCTTCATCCGGAATTCTGGAACAGCAACAATCTTAGTGGCTGACCTCTTTTCTTTCCACTCTTCGAATGTTCTGTAACCCTCCGGCTTCCATGCATGGAAAAAAAGGTGTAAAGCTCCGAGCAAAATTTCAAAATCGGAGACTCCATCTGCATTCCTTCTTTTTTGCATTAAAGAGGCCACGACATTGAGACAAAAACATGTTAAATATATAAGCACTTTCGACTTTACTTGCAGTAGTTAGTCATGTAAGACGAGAGAATAATTTTATTCTTCAGAGTCGTTCGACCAGAATTAATAGTCTTATAATAGTGTTTCTCTTCCTGTTATTTCTTGGAGGAGTTGGAGTTTAATTTCAACATCTCAATCTTTATTCTGTCACAACAAGCATGCAAAAATGGGAAGTTCCGTTGAAACCATGCTTCCAACTTGTCACTTTCTCCCACCAAACACTTTCTAAATATCCAAGTAAAAGAAAATGAAGTAAACATTGTCAATTAATCAGTGAAGGATGATATTTGTATCGGGTCTTATTGGGGTAGATGTAGTTCTTATTTTTAAAGGAATTTATATAGTTTAATGTTATTATTGCTGATGTCCTACAACGGATGAACGAGGGGTTTTGCGTGGTCAAAGAGCGAAAATAACATTGTCTGGCTGCTAGTTGAATAGTAGTCATCGCCGTGGCACCCTAATCTCGGTGGTGGTGATAAAAGACAATCCCCTTTTTAATCAAAGCCAAAAGGTCTCCTTATCGATGACAAGGATGATTGGATTTTTTTCTGCTTTAGTGTCTGGGACAAAACAAACCTCACTAGCAATAAGATAGATAACTTTATCCCTCTTATCAGGATGACAACCCTAGCTACATTTGAAGATGTTGGGCTAATCATTCTTTCCCTCCAAACCATTTTCTCATCAGTCTATCATCCCTCAACAAGTTTAACCTGTGATGACATCGTCGTGGCATCCTTCAACAACTCTATATATAGTGTAAAACTGTTTCTGGTCCAATAAAAATGATGACATTGTTCTATTTTAACTAACAAGTTTAACCTGTGAGACAACATGTTATTGATATCAGTTGATGTTTTGTATTAAAAAAGGATTACAGTTCTTATATCGATTGTGGATTGTGCCATTGGTGACCTTTGTAAGTATGTAAGTAACGAGTTTTGGATAAGTGGATGCTAAGATTTCATTTTTATGTTGGGTTGAAGCTAAGCATGTTCTTGTTTCTTGGGAGGGGCTATGTGAGATGGGAGGAGTTGGGCTCCCTTGTTTGGGTTCCCCCTTCTCCTTGTTCCCTCCATGTTCACTATTTTGTAGTTTATTGCAGCATCCAAGAATCATAAGTGCAAGAAGGGCATGATCTAGTGTCTCATGATTCATGGAACTTTCGAAGTATAAGTTTGCTTTGGAAGGTCTTGTTCTTCTTTGGCACTCTTCTTTTCTCATTTTTGGGACATGTTGATTCTATCCCAACAGGCCTATAATTCTTCAATTCTTACAGATTAGAGCGCCAACTTTTAGCGGTATATGGGGCATACTTGGTCCGCTCACTTTGGACTCATTGTTAACAAGAAGAGTGATGAACGACGGGTGGCGAGGTGAATGGAAGAAGTAAGACAAGTCATTAGAGAATGGTGGAGGCATGTAGCCAAAGCACCTTTAAGTGATTGTTATTCAAAAGAAGGAATAACGAAACGACGTACTTTATTGCTAACTGCTAACTGGTTTATTATGTCCCAGTCATCAAACTTTTGGATCCAATTGTATCTGTAGAAAAGAGTTTTTTTTTTTATTTTTTTTTATTTTGAACATTGCTGTATTCAAAATACCCCCCCCCCCCCCCCCCCCAAAAAAAAAACCAGTTGTACAATTAAGATTTAAATCCAAAGTAGGAATATACAGTAAATTAGATTTTTTGCATAAATATTTTTCTAAAAATTTAAATTTGCATGAATATCCTTTTATGATATATATTTATTTTTGTACCTTCTGTTTTTGCACAAATACTCCTAATATAACAATTTTTCTAATATTGTTAATAAAAATTATATTTATTTTAATTAAAAATAAAATAAAATTTTGAAATTATTTTTTTGTCTACTACCGCGATGGTCTTATAAATGTTTCGTTTTGTAGATCTATCTATTAAAGATATTTTAGTTATTTTAATTTGAAACTCTTAATATTTAAATGATGTTAGATGGTATGGGTATATATGAAAAAATAAAAATAAAAAAAATAAAATGGCAAAAACAAGTATTTTATAAAGATATTTATATAAATATTAATTTTAAAAAAAATATTTATATAAAATTTGATATTTAAGAGGATATTTATAAAAAAAGCTCTAAAAAATTATGCAACAATATTAAGGCCCACCGCTCCTCTTGTACGTTACTGAGGCGAGAGGCCAGATGTCATGGGGATCGAGTCGTAACCAAAAAATAAATAAATAAATAAATAACAGGATCGAGTTCTGAAGTTTAAAAATGGGGGACGGATTCCAGCTATTCGAACCGCTTAAGCGCCAACAAATAAATATAAATCGGGCTCCTGTCACTCCACTTCTCTCGGTATCCTTGGGCGGTTGCTTTTGAGGTTCTTGGAGTCCGACCGACAAAGGGTTTGCCTTCCTCCCTTCAAAGGCTCCATAATCTTAGAGCTTCATGTCCAAATGCTTCCGTTGTGTCTTTTCTTTCCCTACATCTTTATTCTTGTTAATTTTGGTTATTCTTTATTCTTGCTCTTGTTTGTGCTGGATTGAAGGGCAGCATTTGAAAAACTTCGTGGAAGGAAGGACATAATGCCATCTTGTTGGTTGCTGAATTCTCGTCGAAGGGTAAAGTCTTCACGGACTGTCTTTATCTGTGTTCTTTCTTATGCGATGATAAACGCGATGTATTTGGGCTATTCGATTATCTTGACTTGTAGACTCGGTTATTAATAGTTTTCTTTGGATTGGAATATGCTTAGATTTTAGCGTAGCAGTGGTTATGGTGGTTGATTTCCAGTTTTAGAGATCTTGTTTCAATCCCTTGGATATGTTGCTGCCCCCTACATTACTGTGGAGATGCTCAGGTGTCGCAGGAAAAAAAAATAAAAAAAATCTTTTTTTCAGGATGATTCTTCCAACGGTGACAACTTATACGAATGGAGAGGATTATTTTCAGGATTTGCTCTTCCCTTTCGAAGTCCAGATGCTAGGATCATCCGCATTATTCTTGAACTTAACCAGTAGTTGGAGAGGGTTTTGGCTTCTTGATTTTTCCTCTTGTACATTTCTCTGAAAATAATCCTCTCCATTCGTATCCACAATAATAAGTCCATCTGAGGAGGACGTAAATCTAGCAAAGTATACTAATGAGGACTCTTAGCACGCACTACACAACTGGAACTTGACCTTATTTTCTCTCTATTTTAGACCTAAACGCCTTTTTTTGTGCCCTCTAGCTTTTGCCCTAACTTCTCTAAGATCTACCTTCTCCCATTGAGCAATTCGTATTTTCGCCATCATTCTTTGATTAATTGATCCTGAACTTTTGCCTCTCCCTATTGTCAGTCTAGCAACACATCATAATCCTATGTGACTTTCATTCCTATGCCTATCACTACGAAAGTTTTCCATTTTTTCCCCCGCTTAAAAGGTAATTCCTTGACCTTTGCAACAATATGATATATTATAATGTCAGACTTTGCTCCAAATGTTGTTTGCAGCTTTGAAAGAATCAAGCTTTCTCACCCAAATTGTCACTTATTCTTCAGGTTTCTAATTACTTTCTTTTAAATCACAGATCTTACTTTCTAATGAATGTAACCTATGGTTGCTGACGCATGTTCCTACACTTAGGGGAACTGTTGTGTAAAATCTGCAGGTTCTTTTTTTTTAATGTCATGCACATTCATATTATTTTAGTCGGTGTTCTGTTTTCCAAAACTGAATCAAATGCTTGAAAGGATATAAACAAATATGCAACATCGTAGCAGTTTAACTATGGACGTAAAGGAGGGTGGCCTGTACTGTATACAATGGCTCTTCTTCAAACCATGAGAGGGGAGTAAGGGTTGGTGAGTTGAAAAGGCTTGTCAGGATTATCAACCCTAAAGGAATTAAGGTGGAGAAGGGAAACAAGAGAAGAGAGAAAGCAAGGAGAGATGATGTGCCATCCTGGCTTGTAAGTAAATGTGGAATTCAACCAAAGCGGCTTTGATTTGGCCCAAATGGAATGAAAGGAAGACAAGGATTTTGGAGGCAAGTGCACATAAAACCCAAATACTAAAGCTAATAGATGCTTTGGCAAGTTATGCCATAAGGCATAAGGTGAATCTTAGAGTGTCTCCACCATGGCATAATACAACTGGGGAAAAAGTATTAAAGAAATAACTTTAACAATGGGGTAAGTTTGGGTGGGGGGGGGGGGGGGGGGGGGTCCCAGGGACTATGAGTAGGGTTGAAATGTATCAGATAATATTCATCTGGATTTGTTTTTGTATCCAAAACTATCCAGGAATTGGACATAAATTTTAGCATCCACTAATATCCATATCTATACTTGTATTTGTCAAAGAAAAGAGGGTATGGATATGCATGCCCAACTATTTGTCCGTATCTGAGATTCTGAAAGTCAGATTTTGTTTGTGATTCTATTTAGTCTTATATAGTGCCTGTAAACTTCGAAGAAAAAATAAACAACAAATTTGACATGTTTTTGCCTTCCATGCAATGGTATTTTTAATTTGGTGGCTCAAAAAGTTTAACTATGTGATTTATGCTTGTATTCATATCCATATTGTGAACATCTGATTTTTATCTATATCTACTTAAATATGTCTGTGTGTGTGTGTGAATTTGACAATCCATTCAATATCCTTATTCATATCCATATTCTCGAAATAAAAATGGATATGGATATGGACATATTATTTGATGATACAATTTCAGCATACTGTTGAGCATTGAGATATATTCCCTATGTATTTGATCCATTTTTAGCCCTACTGTTGAGTAGTGACTATTAGATCTTATTGTTTCTCTTCTGTTGCACTTCTTAGCTATAGAAACATTGAAGGTTTCATTTGTACATGAAAATTTTCAAATCATAAATATCAATTTTAAAGTGGGAGGAGGGGTGGGGGGTGGGGTGTTGCAATTATCATGGATAGCAGAGAGGATAGTTGGTGTCTTGGGGGAGGATTAGGTTTTTTGGTGCCTTTTTGTCCCCTTTCTGTCTGCTCATGGAGCTCGCTTGAAAACTTGATTTTATTTAAAGGTATGCTTGTCTTGCTTGTGGACCATATTTTTAACTATTAAGTGACAACCTGTGTGATGATGTGGACACCCTACATAATATATGATGTAGAGAGAGAGAGAGAGAGCAGGGGTATTATAAGTGCTGGGAGCTAGCAGAGCCTCAAATGTGTTCCTCTTAATGATTTTGTTGATTAGGCCTCCATAACTTGTCGATACACATCTTTGCGCCACAATGTCTGCTCTCACTCTATGAATTCATCTATAGTCAATCAACGTGACTTATCCGGCGAACATGAAATCCTTTGTACTTAATTTGTTTGTTCAGGTAGTCCGAACTTTCATGACTTCCTTAATTTCAACCTTCACTTCGCATTATTGAACTCGTGTTGAAAGTACTAGTAGTTTTTGTCATAATCCAAACTTTGCAAAGGCACATTTGGGACCTTTCTTTGTGTTCAGATTTCAGAAATCTACTTTTGTAGGTATTGGATATTAGTAGATAGATAAGATAAAGTCCATTGGATGCTTCATGCAAAATTTTAAAGGCATCATGTTGATTGTCTCTTACTTGGGTATATGTCATGACAGGACAATATGGGGGAGATTCAACTAGGTTCTCACACAGTGCAATCTCACGGAGTCAAAGTGGCAAAAATACATAAGCATGATTGGTTTATTGTCGTTTTTCTTATGATGCTGGTGGTGGCTTTGAATATTATTCATCCATTTTATCGTTTTGTTGGAAAAGATATGATGACAGATCTGAAATACCCACTGAAGAGTGACACCGTGCCAGTTTGGGCTGTTCCAGTAGGTTTCTCCATATCTTTTCGCAAGTTGCTATTCTTCATAAAATCAGTGTAGCATTGTGATATACAGATATATCCTCATATTAATTTTATTTGTTATTATACTTTTAGATGATTTCAGTATTGTTGCCAATCGCTGTTTTTGTTGCTGTCTATTTTCGTAGGAGAGATGTTTATGATCTGCATCATGCGATACTAGGTAGTTCTCCTCTCCTTGATATGCTAAGAAATTCTTCTTTTGTGATGCATTTGATGGCAAAGATTACACCTTCGGTTCATGGATTTTAATTATCTGAAATTCAGGCCTCCTTTTCTCTGTGCTGATAACTGGAGTTATAACTGATGCACTTAAGGATGCAGTAGGGCGACCTCGTCCTGACTTTTATTGGCGTTGTTTTCCTGATGGAAAGGAGGTCTGATTCTCAAACCATCTTATATTTTTCGTATATATAATCTTGTTCTTGGTTGGTATTTCGTTGATGCCATTTTCATCAGGGTGCTTGATCAAAAAACTTGTGTGCATTTTGTTCAGTTGTATGATCGAGTAACAGGAAATGTTATTTGTCATGGACATAGAAATCTCGTAAAGGATGGACACAAAAGTTTTCCTAGTGGTCATACTTCATGTAAGCAATACTGTACTTAAATCCTCTCCTTTCTTTGCCACATTTAATAAATAGCGAATCTTGATTGTTGACTGTGCAATGGAAATGCTATTCCAGTGTTAGATAATGCACTTTCAATACCTTGCATATGTGTCTTTCTATCCAGAGGTAACCCAACCTGAAATGATGGGAATGAAACTTGCTGATTAGTCTATGGTGCATACTGACTGCTATTAATAGTTCGATTTGAATATTTATTTCAAATGGGAAATTATTGGTACCTGCACTTTCTATCAAACAAAGATAATACAGATGAAGGAAGTGTTTCATGGGACAATTATGATACAAAATTCAATTATCTAGATATATATGTGCTTTCCTGCTCTTTTTACTTGGATCTGAATGTTGGATGGTTTTCAGTCACTGTATGCTTGGTTTGAACACCTATATTAATTAGAAAGAAGATCCCAACAATAATATGCTTTTATTCAGGGTCCTTTGCAGGTCTTGGTTTTCTTGCATTATATTTGTCAGGAAAAATTAAAGCATTTGATCAAAGGGGTCATGTGGCAAAACTTTGCATTGTATTTGTTCCTCTGCTTGTTGCATGCCTTATTGGAATATCAGCAGTGGATGACTATCGGCATCATTGGCAGGATGTTTTCGCTGGTGGCCTTCTAGGTTTGTGTACCCGAATTAGTCTGCTTGTGAATTCAATTACTTTTAGCTGTAAATAAGAAATAATGCTCCTTCATGCTTGGCCTAACTACCTCCTACAACATATTCCTGCAGGTATTATAGTGGCTACCTTTTGTTATCTGCAGTTCTACCCTGCCCCCTATCATGCTGATGGTAATAAGCTATATGCATAACTCTAAATGTCGATGTAATTGCCACTGTTTTTGCATTATTCATATTTTCAGTTACACGGGCATATTTAACTATAAAAAACTTACTGGTGCTTTCTTTTGATATCCTGATTACTAGTTCGCTTAGGGTGTGCTCGGTGTTGCTTAAAACAAGTATTTTTTATTAAAACAAAAAAAAAAAAATCTTAAAAAAATTGACCAATATTAGCTGATAAGTGCTTCTACAGGAAGAAAAACTCAAAAAAGACTTTTAGGAGAAGCTAGAAAACTTGGCTTCGGGCTGTGGGAGAGCTTTTTGAAAAGTAAAAGCAACATTAAACATGCCCTTAGACCTGTAACTGAAGTTTTGTGACTGATTTAAGCCCATCCCCTGTTGACAGACTGGTACTTATCACTGAGTTTGTAACTGCTTTTTACAGGATATTCCTTTGCAAATTTTGTTTAATTACGAATACATGCTTTGCTTGATGCATAGTAGAACTATTTCATGCAGCCCTCAATTTATGTTAATTTCTTAATTTATGCATGTGGATGATGCATGTCTGCACTGTGGATGGTGCAAGCATCAAGCATGGCATAATCAGATGAGGGATTGCCATTCAACAATAACAGATTACCTAGGTCTTTGGACATTATGTTTTGTTATATCTGTGCCTCTAGTTACTCTTTAATTGAAAGGTGCAAATTTATAATATCCATTCAACAATAACAGATTACCTAGGTCTTTGGACATTATGTTTTGTTATATCTGTGCCTCTAGTTACTCTTTAATTGAAAGGTGCAAATTTATAATGCATATATCTGGTGCTGGTTTGCTTTGATTTTATCTTGTTTCGCCTCACTGGTTCTTCTTACAGCATCTAGGCTACCACCACAACAATCTCTGAGAAGTTCTCAAATCTCTCATGTAATGTTTGAGTGATGTCTTTGTTATGCCTGCTTGTTTCTCTTTCATTACGTGGTTGGAATATTAGTTTGTATCATATTTAATTAGTTTATCTGTACCTGTTTTGCACCACCAGTATGATATTAGCCTGCCTTAGTATCCTGGGGTATTCATCATAGTATTATCTTAGTGCCTCGACTAACTTATAATATGTACTCAGTTATTATGGTAAAAAATATTATTGGTTTAGTTTACTTTGGCTCGATAAGATCTGCATGGTGGTCAGAGAGAATTTCTTGGCCAGGGTTCATGCATTGACCTCTCTTATCTTGCCACAAAATAGATAGTTTCACCAGTTTCCTAAGATTTAAACAATGTAGTACCTACAATAGAGCCCCTTTACAATGTTTCTTTGTTATAATGTTTACCATTTCAGTTTGATCTTATGTAGTTCTTGAAGGTTTCTTGCAATGCTGTTGTTGTATTTTCGTTATTGTTGCGAGGTCCTTTGTAGAGTTCCTCGGCCAACTTTACATGAGTTGATTTATTTTACATGAGTTGTTTATTTTGTGGTTTGGAGAAGCTAGATAAAATGGTTTTCCATATGAAACATGAGTCTTTTACTTAAGTTTAGGCATTATATCAGAATCACTGCTCCTTGTGGAGTTCGTCGTTGGAAACTGCTGATTGGGTTAGATGAGATCAAGCCAGTCCACGCAACTTCACTTTCGAGGATCATAACGTTGTAACAGTAAGTCACTACTGTCATTTGTCATTGGAAAGCCAGTTGGCACAGCATCTAATTTGAATTGTTTCTGGTTATTAGTTTGCCAGCACAACCCAATAGGAGGATGGAATGTCTGGTCAGGAAAGTGAGGTTAGTCCGGTGCCATGGGTTTGTGCTGAGAAATCTTTAACTACTCAATCCATGTCAAGCACCAGATCTAATGTTTTCTTGTATGGGGATTCTATCTTGAGTTAAATTCAGCAGTGATATCTTGAGAAAGTCTCATATTGGTAGCATTTAAACCTTTCAACAGGATCATGAGTTCTAATCTTCACCACTGCCATACCTTGCACCTTAGCCACTTATACCTGGTGAAATTTCACTTTGATGTTCAGAGTCTCTGCGTAACCTTTTTTCCTCTTTTTCATCTTTCCCCCCTTCATGTCCCAAAGGTTGTTTTGTGACTTGGTATTCATACCGAGAGCAGGGTTCTTTATTGTTTAGGGGAGAGTTCTAGAGGAGTATTGAGCAAGACATAATTATCCAGTATGTGCTTATATGTTATACATAAGAAAATAAAGAAGCCTTACAAGGAAAAAATAAAGCATCATGATAAGAAAAAGAATAAGCATCAGCGCGCATGAGATTTTTGAAGATGCGAATTATAATCCTGCTTGCAAGAAAAAGTTACTGCTTTCCTCCAGGGACAACCCCTCAAATGTGGAGTGTGCAATTCTTCACACTGCTCTCTAGGCTTATCATCAAGGACAGAGTTATTTCTAGAATTGTTTATTTTCTTATAATTCTATTTGATGTTCTACCATTTACTTTTGTGGCTCAATTACTTGTGGGTCTAGCCCAATGCTAACTCCAACCATGAAGGGAGAAAAAAACTACTTGTGGCTCAATTACTTGTGGCTCAATTACTTTCTTCTGTGTGCTCATCATTCTCCACCCCCTCGCCCCTTTTTTTTCTCTCTCTCTCTCTCTCACTATCGTGTACTGGTTGAAAGCATAAAGTAAATTAACATGAGACATGACTAAACTAATAGTTTGTGTTATGTGAGGAAATTTCTTTATTACATGGATGGATCTTCTTTATAGTGGAGCAAGGCTCCATCAGATGACCATAATCATCTTGAGTAAGATCTTGTGCGCTGACATCATAGAATATCTTTCTCATTATACTTGACAAAGCTAAGCTAATTCTGTGGGTGATTTCTTGAGAGTATCCTTGATCATCTAACAACTCCATTATCTTGTCATGAAGGTTGGGGACCGTATGCATCCTTCCAGGTGTTGGCGGAGTCACGAGCCAATCCAACTAATGCAGCAAACCAGCAACCTGAAGGTAGCGACAACAATGGATTACCCAGAACCCATCAGAATAGGACAGAACCAAATGACTTGGAGTCTGGGAGAATGTGAAGTAACGCTCTACTCTGACAAGTAGAACTACTGATGTTTACAGATAGCATCTCCAACCTGTCTCTTGTATATGTTCACAAGGCTAAATGTTGGAACAAGAAGTGTTTAGTCATGTAGTCGTGAATAAGTTAATGAATTCCGATGAACCGGTACTCAAAAATGTTGGTACTTCCACCAACAACTTTAGGATATGTCATGGTCCTAGTGTGGAACTACTGTTCAAGCCGCTGCTTCTGTAAAGAGTTCCCAAATGAATGAAGTGCTTGCTCTTATGCATAAAGTTGATTCCCCTGTAGCGAAATGTCCTTACAGCTCTCTTCCAGAGCCACGTCTTAAGTTTATGGTTATTCAATATTTATTGTGATGAGGATGGAAATCAGTCATGAAATTGCTCATCATTCCAAATTTCAAGGTCATAAGTTTCTGCAAGCTTTTGGAGGACGCGGGAAACAGAGGATCTTGATAGCTTGGAATCTGATTGTCCTAAAGAAGCATCGGTGTTCATCCATTCCTTTGGCAGTTTTATTTCTTTTTTTTTAATTATTTTTCAATAAAATCTTGCTAGTCTCTTTTCCTCCCAGTGTTCTATACCCTAGAGGGAACTTAACCACGTGGACTCTGGGCTTTGGTTTGGTTAGTGAGCTTTGTTCTGCGATTGCTGAAGAGTCAACGAATCCATGATTTTGTGGAGTGAAATTGCCAACAAGTATGTTTTTCCATTAGAAGCACGTAGACTTGCCGTGCCAAACATAATTTGGTGATAAACCATTTAACTGGTTTTATTGCTTCTGCTGTTCTCGGTTAACTGAATACTTGCCTTCCTTGATTTCATCAACCAAGTAGTTCGTATTGCACCTTTGCTTGTAGGAACAGTTGGTAGAATAAGCATCACGAAGCATATATGTTGCATGGTAATCGCACATCCTATGAAATTAATGCCTTTTTTGTATTTGTTTCATTCTAATGAAGATGCCCCAGCAGATTGCCTCGAGCTTATCACCTAGGGCTCGTTTGGTTCGCGGGAAGGATTTTCCCTCCTAGGAATATGATTCCTGGAAATCATATTCCTAGGAAGAGAATACCTAGGAAAGTATTTTTGGCATGTTTGGTTAACCATTGGAAAATGACAAATTTCCAAAGTGCTTATGTTTGGTTGACCATCCACTTTCCTAGGAAAGTTATGTATAATTCCTATTATGCCCCTAATAAAAATTAGTTCTTTAATGCCTCTTTAATGCTTCTTTAATGTTGAAGGGTCTTTTTGGGAAAAGATAAAAAAGGAGTGATTCCCACCTCATGGGAAAGTAACTTTCCCATGTTTCTCATGGGAAAGACTTTCCCATGAAATGTGGGAATCATATTCCCATGGGAATACAACTTTCCCATCTCTCTCCTTTGAAAACTCCAACCAAACAAGAGGCATTTCATTACTTTCCCGTTGACCACACTTTCCCCCTCCTTTTCCTGCGAACCAAACGAGCCCCTAAGCTCTTTGGCAAGCACAGCTCCATTTTGTGCCCTTTTTTTATGGTAATTAAACACATCATTCATGTCTTTATTCTCGCTGTTTTCAGACAAGAAGAAAAAGTCGCAGCTGACATCCTGAGCTCTACCACTACCGGTGAGGCCTTTTCAGGTTCTAGATATTCTGTTCAGCGAGACGTAAATTTGTTGGTTCCAGTATTAGGCATCTCGGTCGGGGTTGCATGGGCGTGCCGAGTCTGCATTGAATTTGCCCAAACATCCTAGGCCCAAGTACTGCCCTGGGCCCAGCTTGGGCTCCTCAAGAGCACTGAGCCGGACTTCAAATTTGGTTCAACTGAGCTCCTCAAAAGGATTGAGCCCCGGGCCCAAGTAATGATTAGGCAACCTGAGGTTTAACTGACCGAGCCAAGCGGTGATATTCTTTGCTGGGGATCCAATTTCAAGCGCAAAAGAGAGGTAGGGGAGGTTTATCACTTCGAATAGCAATGGATTAGAGTGCACATGGATAATAATATTCTGCTAGAAGAGGATTCAAAGACTGCGGTTAGTTTAATAAATGGCAAGCCTTAACGAATATCCGGAGAAGGTGTTCTTCTCTCTCACGGTTTTCTTGTACCCATACTCTCAAGGGAGGCAAATCTGATCGTTTGGCGAATATGGCGAGTACCAACCGGATTGAAACATTCTGGAATGAAGACTTTCCCCCATCGTTGGCTCATCTGATGACAGCAGATGCCTGTGGTAGTGCTTAGACATTCTCTGTTGCCACACAAAAAAAAAAAGAAAAGAAAAAAGTGACCGACACAAAATTCCGGCATCTGGACCGTCCCAAGTTCCAGCCCAGCGACACCCATGAAGCATTCATATATCAGCAATTACATAAATAATAAAGTAGAGGAATATATCATATTATTATCTCCATATCCACTTTATAAGTAATAAAGTAAAGTAACATGTCATGTCATTATGCCTCTCTCCGTTTTTGGCGAGTACGGTCCGAATACGATGGCTCCAACATTGAAAGCAGAGTTTAAGGCGGGGAGAGGGCCCTGATCCCATCTCATCCGGTTTCAAATTTCAAACCGGTCGGGTCTCGTTCGATCGACCGTCACAAAAACGACCTCCCTCCCTCCCACTCGCGCCCACGGCCCCCCTCCCTCAAGCCCGCGTTATGGTCACCCGGCCGTAAGAGTAATAAGTGTCGATAAAATCGAAAGCCAGCCGGCTGGCGCCTGGATGGATAAAGACACCCACTCTTCTCCATCGTGGCGCCGTCGTCTTCCTTCCTTGATATAACTCTCTCTCTCTCTCTCTCTCTCTCTCTCTCTCTCTTCTTCTCCTTATCTAGTCTTCCGATCCGCGCTAGGGAGGGACAAGAGTCTCTCTTCTCTCCTAATCGTCTTGCACGGAACTCAAAGTCCAGCTACGTCGCTTGCAACGAACTTTTTTTATCTTCCAACTTCCTGGTGAAGCCGTGCCTCCACCTCCTCCTTTCCCATATCTTTTACTTCACTCGAGGCCAGATATTTCTCTCTCTTTCCTTCCAAATAAGGTAAAAAAACAGTCTCTCTCCCAGGATTGTAAGGGTCAGTTCATTTCTCATCCATCTACTCTTTTTTTTTTTTTTCTTGCAGTCTTTTAGATTTATGAAGAAATGATCGCTGTGATCTTGGTTCCTTGCTGCATTACTCCAAGAATCCCTTACTTGTCTATTGGAATCTGTACTTATGATTCTTCTTTTCCTAATCCTTTTCTTGTCTCGCCCTTGTAACCTATTCTCATTGTTTTATGCATCGAGTTCTTTTTAGCCTGGTTGATTGGGTCAAGTAAAATCTAGGTTTCCTGTTTTTTAAAAATCATGAATATGTTGTGAATTAATTTCTTACGGCTATTTAGATGCGTGTGTTTTCTGTGTTCTGGAATTTTTTCTTGGATATATTGTTGGCTAAACTTACTGATTCATTTCTGTTATTATTGTTAACATGAGTTGCTTTCCTGCTTGAAAAAAAAAAACTCCATGAGATGCTCCAGATGTTTAAAAAACAAATAGATAGCGCACCCGGAAAAAGGATTTAGATTTGTGGGTATTGGCACTGTATGATTGGAACTTCAGTTGAGTCGTCTCAAAAGTGAAATTGTTGGCTCACAAAGACAGCATATTTTAAAGAACTTCGGCAAAGCAGTAAGGAAATGGGTTAGACTCTGCGTTTCATGTTGCGAAATTCTTCTCACAAGGCATTTAAACTGAATTCTTGTCTCAACTGCATTTGTCTTGGAATTAGTTTGTTTCTAAACCATGTATATCCCCTGCAAAGTTGGCTTATTGCATATTAATCCTCCAATAATTATTATTTGCATATTATATATGTATTTGTGTATGTATGTATGTACGTACGTATGTATCCCTTAAATCATTCTCGTTTTGCAATGATGCTCCTCCCACTACATTTTTGGTTGACTGTGGTACCAAGGGACCATTTTAAGTATAAAATGAAAGTATTACTATTTTGCATTAATATCCTTGAAAATTTTTGCATTTAGTCATGCTGTAAAAGCTATATTTTTGTGTAATTTTTCAAGGCTATTAATGCATAAGGGTAATAAAATCATTCTTGCGCTTAAAACAGTTATTTATTTGCACTGTCAACTAAAAATATAACAGGAGGGTTATTGTTGCAAAAACAGAACGATTTGACAGGTTGATATGCAAATATTGATTTTCAAAGGATAAATACATTATAAACCATATTTATAAAGGTATAAATAAAAAAAAAATCCTAAAGGAATATAAAGAAGATCATAAGTACTCTTGGATAAAGACAAATGGAATAGTAAGTTATTTATCTGTTGATTTCTTGTATTGTGAGGTGGTCCTTTAGTAACATTGACATATGCTTGACGCTACTGAGACTGCTTTTCTATTGTGACATATATGAACTAAATGTAATCAGAGGCTTTTATTCAATATACTTCTTACTCAAAAAGAAGGATGATTATAAATGACAATTATGTAACCAAAGTCGTGATCCACTTGGCCTAGGTGAAGTGGTATTTAAACCCCAAAAAATGGACTACATGCAGTTTGGGTTTAACATCTTGCCTGGTTTTAACAACATTGGATGGGGCATATTTAGGTGATCCTGGGCCCAATATCATTGATGGGGTTATTCATCTTTTTTTTTCAGAGAAGTATTTAGACTAGAATGATTATGCTCAATATTCCAAAGAGAAATTTGATGGTGGTTTGATCATCTAAAGATCTTACTAAAATATTTTGACATTGAAGGAGAGTCATAGGCTGTGACTGTGTATGTCAAGTTTTAAAAATTACCCTTTGTTGTAGTTGCTGTTGGTGTGCCACGTAGTAATTTGAGATAAGTCATGTATCCTTAATGCGTGTAAATTAGGATAGTATTTCTTCTATTATTTAGAATTTGAGATGTTAACAATTGTTCTTTCCTTTGGGTCGTTTTGGGGAATGATGGGATGTTTTGCTTTCAGGCCTCTCATGTGTTATGTCTATGCACAAAGCACAAGGATTAGGCTCGTACAGCACAGTTAGCTATTTGGAGATAGTGAGTTGATGGAATTTTTTTTTCATGGTTTTTTCTGGAATTCAAAACTTAATGAATACATATGCATAGTTTATTTTTCAAGAATTATAAACATTTAGTTAAGAATGTTGAACTTTTGGCTACTAGGCTACATAGGATGATTGTTCTAAGAAAGGAACTACATTCTTGGCCAAAAACTAATAGGAATTAGAGATGTGACTTGTGCCTAATGAAAAGGAAAATTCTGAAGTTTTTTTATTTATATATTAGAGTAAAAATATGGTTCACTGTTTAGGTGTTTCCAAAATTCTAAAACATTATTTTGAGTTTCTGAGCGTTTAGCATCAAATGGGCCAAAGATCCTAAGAGATCATGGTATTGTAAATGTCATCTCTGTTGTCAGTTGAAGAGTTTACTTCGATAGTTCTATGGTATTCTTACACTGTCTTTTATAAGGTAAAACGGAAAGTCCTTGGTCTATGACCATCTTTATTTGACCATCGTTTTCTTGTTCTCTTTGCTGTTGATAACATGTTTAATATTCCATTCCGACACCTGTAGGCTTTTCTTTACTGAATTAACTTTATTTGCCTACCAGTACAGGCTTATGGCCGATATTCAGTTGGGTGCTCATACTATAAAATCCCATGGAGTAAAGGTGGCAAGGTTTCACATGCGTGACTGGATTATACTACTAGTCCTTGGGGTGATAGTAGTGATACTGAATGTTATAGATCCATTTTATCGCTTTGTGGGGAGAGACATGATGACTGATCTGAAGTACCCACTGAAGAGTAACACAGTGCCATTTTGGGCTGTTCCAGTATGTTTTTGCTTCTAATCCACTAATATTAATTCTCCTGGAAAGTGGATCTGTATCTTTTAGTCATTGTATTTAATTTGTGTACCATGACGATATCCTCTTTCTTTGTCACAGGTGATTGGAATTGTACTGCCTTCTGCTATTTTCATTGCAGTATACTTCAGAAGGAGGGATGTATATGATTTGCATCATGCAATACTGGGTATATCTATTTTTATGGTCCCTGTTCTTTTAGATAGGTGCATTTTTGTAATATACTGATGGATGTAGCACTTGATCATTGACATTTGCAAGCAGGGCTTTTGTATTCTGTGCTTATAACTGCGGTGATAACTGATGCAATCAAGGATGCTGTTGGTCGACCTCGGCCTGACTTCTTTTGGCGCTGTTTTCCTGATGGAAAAGAGGTGGGTCAGCATTCTTGTGGTCATCATTTTTTTTAGAATATAAATTCTTATTCCAGAAATCCATTTATATTTCTTTCTGTTCTGCATCAAATAGCCTAACAAGTTACTGTTGATCCACATGTCATTTATAGGTTTACGATAATGCCACAAGAAATGTTATATGTCATGGAGAGAAGGGTGTTATCAAGGAAGGGCACAAAAGTTTTCCAAGCGGGCATTCTTCATGTAAGTGATACAGTAATCATCCACCTATCGTATATTGTTGGTTTGGTGATCTTTACTGTTGATTGTGTAAATCTCAATTTGGCTCACATTTTGGAGATTTCTTGCCATATTCAATATCTGATCATCTGTTATTTCATTTATTTAACACAAGATATCTTAACATCATGTATATCACCTGTCTCCTATGTTGCTGCTTAGTGAATGTGCATTGTGAGGGAGTCTAAGTTGCATGTGGATCCATTTCATCTAGTTGCAGTGTCTGGAGCTTCTAGCCCATTAGAGCCATGCTTTGTCCTAGTCATGACTAACTCATGCCAGTCTAATGTATTGGTTGCATAGAGCAATTTCACTATGTGCTTTTAAGTCTTTTAATGCATCTTTGGGTCTTGAGAATGTTAAAGGTATTGATTTTGTCTGTTCTGTATGTGCAAAATGGTGAAGTATGAATGCACAAATATATTTCTGTAGGCATTGATTTTGTCTGTTCTGTACCTGCACCTGGCCAATGCTTGAAACGGCAAGAGGATCCTCTTGTTTTTCATAACGCTAGTCATTTTTAATTTAGAATTTTATGGGATCATTTCCATATCAGGTCTTTTCCGTTTGTCTTCTATAATAATGATTACCCATGCTTCTCATCCATATGTATGCAGGGTCATTTGCAGGCCTCAGTTTTCTTGCCTGGTATCTTTCAGGCAAAATCCAAGCTTTTGATCGCAAAGGGCACATTGCCAAACTTTGCATTGTGTTTCTTCCTCTACTAGGTGCAGCACTTGTTGCAATTTCTCGAGTGGATGATTATTGGCATCATTGGCAAGACGTATTTGCTGGTGGCCTTTTAGGTTTGTATGTTCACAATTGGCATATCATCTTTTTTACATTACTTTATCATCTGTCAAGAATTTTATTCTTTTTTGCAGGATTAATAGTTGCTTCATTTTGTTATCTGCAATTCTTCCCACCACCTTCTGATGCAGATGGTACGTTTCCTATATCTTTGATTTGCCCATCGTTGTGCTTCTTTATGATTTAAATATGCTGATCTTTTTTTCTTCCTTCTGGGACCACTCCAAGTAGAACTTAAATGATTAACATTGAAGAGTTCTTCCAGAATTATTTTTTAAAAAAATAATTATGTGAATACTATTTTTCTGAATAGAACTGCTAAAACTATAATTCTTTCTTGTTAATTTGTTGGCAATGCCTTTGCTGTGTAATTACTTTTGGCATCTCAATTTCAATATAACGAGGGCTGGTCTTATGCACTAGAGATGCATGTAACTATTTTGGGGTAGTGGATTAGTAGAGGCTTAAAGGATAAAGCCATGAGATGACTATCAGACAGCAATTGTTTTGTGCTGCAGCAGAAATAGTTATTTGTGCATAGTATGTTCTCTAGCTCAGTTGATAAGAATATATGCACTTTTGTACCATTGTGGGATAGTCGATTAATAGAGGCTTAAAGGAAAAAAGCATGAGAGGATTATTAGACAGGAATTGCTTTGTGCAGCAGCAGAAATAATTATTTGAGCATAATTTGTTCTCTAGCTCAATTGATGAGAATATGCGCACTTTTGTAGTCATGGGACCACCCAACTTATATGTTAAACAAGGAAGAGGAGAGTCAGGTGAGATGCTGCTATATTGAATAAGTGGAGAAAATTGGAATAGTTAGGA
This sequence comes from Phoenix dactylifera, assembly GCF_051530095.1. Lineage (NCBI taxonomy): Eukaryota > Viridiplantae > Streptophyta > Magnoliopsida > Arecales > Arecaceae > Phoenix > Phoenix dactylifera. Next base: position 21,800,484 of record NC_143201.1, on the reverse strand, counting down.
AATGATTGCAGTATATAAAGCTCATAATAGCAAGAAGTAGCTGGCCTAGTTGGAAATATATGGTAGAAAGAAATTAAATGACATAGATGGGATACTTGTAGCTGAATTTATTCTTTAATTATGAACTTGTGTTTATGATCAACAGATCATTTATATAGTTTTAAGGATGAGCTTGCTTCCTGCCTTGAGTCAATCTATATCTTCTAAGAGGCTTTTACAGTTTTCCACCCTAATCCAATTAACCTTGGAATCAAAAATCACTGTATACATTCACCATCTCAGCATAACTATGCTGTTCGCATCTCTTGAGCTGCATCCATTTAGTCCTTGGTCTCTAAGGGAGACAAATAAGAGCATGGCACCAGCCAAAAATGGGTTATTTAACAAGTTACATAATTTTTTAAGAAAAATCTTTGAGCATGTAAATTTTGTGCATGACTCTTATGTCACGTGCCTTCATTTTTTCCCACAAAGTGTGACTCCTGGTTTTAAAATTCTTAAATTTCTATATGATATCTGGAGCCTATGTGCTTCTATTTCTAGTGTCAAAAAGCCATTGCTCCCATCTGATATGCTGTGAATCCTCACGCCTTCTAAAGCCCAAATGCCTTCCCTTCCTTTTACTTAAAGCCTTTCATGAAATCACAACCACACATCAGATGGTGCTTCCTTAAATCAGATACATGAATCCCATTTTTGGGAGGTCTCCTACCTTAATGCTGAAATTGGGCTAGGTTAGGCTGGGCTTTCTTACAGCTCGAGTCTCGGTCTGAAAAAATTTTCGGGCTTGCACCTAGACCTAAGCCAAAATTTTTTTGGAGGCCCTATAAAATAGTATAAAAATACCATATAAAATAAAAATAAAAAAGTACTATTATATAAAAACGAAAAAAATGTAGATGGAGATAGATCACTCTGAGGGAGGGGGGCATTGAGAGAGAGAAGGTGATTTGGAGCGGGAGGGCTACTTTAGGAGGATTAATGGCCCCATAATGGACTATTCGGGCCACTTCGGATAGGTCTAAATAGGATTCTGGAACAATATTCACCATATAACACGATCGTGAGCCCCAACTTTTGGAGGCCATAACATTCATTCAGCATCCTATTTTGATGTGCCATGCATCAAAATGAAGCTCTAGACAAGTACTACAATGGTGCATCCATCCCTAAATGTGCAGTTAGTGGTTGAGGGCATATGACGATGTTTGGGTCTTGAAACGGGCTAATCAAAACTTTGACTGTTCATAACTCACAATTCGGAAAGAATTAAGTGAAGTTACTAAAGACAAAGTCGATATAGAAGTGGAGATCTAGCTTTGTGGAAACTTTAGCATTTTCATGATTATTTTCATTATTCACGGTTTTTTTGGAAAAGCTATGACCTCTTCCAATTAGAGGAACCCTCACTAATAAATCAAAGGATTATAATTTGCTTTATTGTTTCATTAATGAAAAAGGTTATAGTATCCGACTTTCAAAATTTTCTTATTTTCTATTTTTTTATTTTTACATAGTCAAGTTGAACGGGTTAAATAAAACTTTTTTCCTTATAGTATCAATTAATTATCCAAGCTTTGGTACTTTAATGAGCGGAGGCCCTAATTTGTGGTCCAAACCACAACCAATACAAGCAGATAAGAGAATAATTTTCAGTGCTTCAAGTACATTAAAGGACAAAGATGGGATTAGCCCCTACTTCTACTTTAGCAAATGATGATGTAAGAGATATCTCACACAATTGGAGTAAAAGATTGCCTAGCTCACTGAGCTTGTGTCTAGACTGGCACCTTCAACTCGAGCACTAGCAACTCTTGTGATGAAGCTGTCTCCAATGTTTGAAAATGAAGATCAACCATCCAGCGACGAAGATGAGCAACATGCAGGTACTAGTCACCTTCTTTAACCTTCAAAGTCAAAGCTTGAACCAAATTCCTGTATATGGAGTTTATCGATGACGAGAAACTAGACAAGTGGTTGGACCATTTGGAAGTGTAAACATCGCAATGTTAATTTAGAGGTGCTTGATTTATTATATATAACAGGGCTACAGTTGTGTGATTTATTATACATAATGGGACTCCAGTTGTGTGAGTTGCATGTTAGGATGGTGATAGGTGGCTAATTCATTCTGAGGCATAGCCGGTCCGAGGTAAAGACGTATGGATGTTAAAATATCAGCTCTAGGTAAAGTATTGGGATGGGCAAAGAATGTGGGGTGTAGGAAGTATGAGCTGAAATGGATATGCTAAAAGAGTTGCTAGATTCCTGAATGGAGATTTTGCATGACCTTCCAAGTTGATTCTGGAAGCTGATTTTGCATGCTGTTGGAGAAGAAAATAGCATGGCTGATTGACTGGAAAACTGCAGAAAGAATTTGGACGTGGTTGGGAATCTGGCTTCCTATTGAGATGATGAGTTATTAGATTTGGGAGGGAGCATATGTAGGAACATATGTTGCAACAAGTTGGCTGAATTACAAAGACAATAAATAAAACAAAATTAAGTGAACAAAAAAGAACATAGGTCTTCTGTCAATTCTTGTTGGAAGTATTGTTAATTTGCAGCTTGTTCCTGCATCACGCGCATAATTTCTGACAGCTGCATAATTGATGAATAATAATGTATGTACTCATCCATGCTGTTTTCGTATTTATAGTTTGTTGAGTTGCTCAGTAACTGCAGCATCATCAAATGTTTGTATCTATTAGTACTTATAGGACATCCACAGCTCGAGTCATAACCTTGTCAATGCTGTCACAAGATAGTCTGGAACATCAGAAATAAAGAAACTGATGCAGCAATTGTTACACTCTCATTTTGTGCTCAAGACCTCTCCTGACACATTAGCTTTGTTATGTGTGGTAGTTCATCTTTTCATTTTTCTTGGTGCAGGTTGGGGCCCTTTTGCATATTTCCAGATGTTGGCAGAGACACGCAATAGCATTCATGGATCAACTAATACAAATGCTCTTGCTTCGCGCCAATCAGATATTGGAACTTTTAACATCTCATCTGAACATCTTGTTGGGATCCGCATATGAGAGATGCAAACACAATTCTAGATAGTGGAAGCTGGCAGGAGAGATTAATTTTGGACACCTGAGGTAATATGAAGTCCCTTCTTGACAGTGTGGATTAGAAATCAATGTACAAATTTTTCCAGTCCTGCATTCTCGTTTCACAATGTATGAAGTGCTTGTTGGTTCCTTGGTAAGCATCTCAAATATTGAAAAAAACTATAATAAATGCTGCAATGACTGATACCTCATTCAGTCTCCGACCATCTAAAGACTTCAGTCTTCTCCATTTACAACAGCCATTAGGATATGTACCTCATCAAATTTTAGGTGTGGACATGAGATAATAGTCTTTCCTGGTGTACCCCTTCTTCTCTCCTATCCATGGGCATTTATAAGGATCTCACTTTTTTCAGCGTACACAAATTTGGATTGATGAGGGCTGGAAGCTGGGCAGATTTGAAAGAGGGACCTTCTTTCAACGGATGAGTTTGATTTAGCAGCTTGTATTGGACTAAAAAGTAGAGCAGAAAAGGGGGAAGAAAAGCCTGTTGTCCTTATATGTGTGCAATATACAAAGTTCTACATGCTTCTGCAGCCAAAAAGAAATATGGATGGGATGCCGTTGTTTACTTCACAAATACTATTTTCTTCAAACTTGCTTGTAAATGGACATAACCAAGGGAAAAAACATCAGTTGGCAAACTCGCTGTTTTGAGCGCCAACCCTATCCTAAAACCCACCGCCAGACAAAAAGAAAGCATACCCACCCACCATGATCTATCATTGCCGAATGTTGAGCAGACGATTGAAATTGGCTAAGATTACTTCATGAACTTAGGGCCTGTTTGAATGCTCTTACAAGTTGTGCAATGGCGGATATTTTTCAGAATATTTTGCAAGAAAATGCAGTCTTTATAAGTTCAGTATTGTTTAAATTTCTTTTATGATTTTTTATAAGTTTTTGAAACTAGGACAAAATTACCTGTACCCCTTACAGCTCGAATTTTTTGCCTTTGTTATATTGGTATGTTGAAAACCTGCAGACGATTTTAATGCCTTTTATACAGGTTCTGAAAAGGATTTACATAAATTTGGGAACGACAACTCAAAATTACACTTAACATGATAACTAGCTTATATAATTAATCAATAATAAATATATATTATAATTTATTAGAGGATAATATATGAGTCCAAAGCTAACTTGTTGACAAACTTGCACACATTCATAAAAGATTCATAATCACGAGTTCAGAACGATTAAAAAACTAAATTTATGAATACTGCTAAAATTACAAATATTTCAAATATATCCTCATATATAAAAAGCTGATAAAAACTTAAAATTTTTAAACATTTCACGGTCACTTTCCCTTGAATATGTTCGGGAGGAAGATGTTAAAAAAAAAAAAAAAAGCCCTAGAACATTGATCTTTTAGATTTTTCCTATCCCTGCCCAAGTCCAGACAAGCCTTTTATTTCATCAGTCTGTTTCCGCCCTTTATTTCCATTTATATAGTCCACGTGGTTTGCCACCAACAAATTTTTAACTTACAATCCGTTTTGCGAGCCGGCGAATAAATCGCAGACCAATTCTTTGTAGCATGATACCATGAATAATTTACAAAATTTCAAAAAAAATCATCAAATATTGTGCTTATCCTACACTTCCATACCTGAACAGCAGTTTTCTCACGGAAAAAACAAATACAATCAGCCTGATTCTTGCCAAAACCCCAAACCACAACCCCCCGAGTTCCCCATCTCTCCCTCTCTGGTGGGGATCAAGGGAGCGAGAAACCACGTTACCTATTACATAAAACTCTATAGTTCGTCGCATCATGGCATCAAGAAACATGCTGCATCAATTTTTGATATTGGAAAGTGTAAAGTAATCCTATGGACGCCTCTAAAACCCCAGCCTGTCCGAATGATGTTACAAATCTGCTCATATCAAATATTTCTAAACCCAAAATGCCCATTGCCGAAGAAAGCGGATACATAATATTGAGGACCCACTCAATGACACGATCCCACTTCAACAACATACAACGCATATGTACCAAATAAATAAATTAATAAATAAATAAAATGCATCAGCGAATCACACAGTTGATCACATATACAATACAATACTTACACAACCATAGATAAGCATTACAATACAACTCAAACATCCTAGGAGTAAGGGAGAACGGGCATGAGAAAGATCAAGTGGATGCATGTGCAGGAGGAAAAACCTGTGTAAGCCTGAAAAATACTAAAACAATATGACTAAAGATCTTTTTTGGTTGAGATTTATGCATGTTAAAAGATTATTTTCAATCCGGGTTGTTTCATCTCATGGCACTAGAGACATTCATAATTATTTCAGAAGTTCTCCAGAAATATGACCATCCTATATCTGCCTGATTAATCAGCTCAAGACAAGCATGGAAAGTGGGTATAAAACCTTGACTAGGTATTTGGTTTAACATTACATTGTAAGACAGCATGCGAAAAGCTTTGTAGCTCTATTACCGTGCTAAGATAATGCAGCTTTAATCAGCAGGAAAAGCCAGGGACTTGTACAACACCTGTCGTCCCCAGATGAAATATCAAGTCCCCTTTATTTAATTGAAGTGTACAAACATGCAAAATAGAGAAAATTCTTTTTGAAGATTAACAAAAAAAATGCAATTACCTATCCACAAAATGCCATCATCCAGAAATCATAAGGTGGGTGCTCTTTTTCGAAAGAATGAAAAGCGCACTAGCTTAATCCACAGATCGAGCATCAAGTACTTTCAGTACAAGTGTGACCCTTGGAGATCACATAATCAACTGCCCATGTCACAAAAGGTTATGCAATTTCCTATATCTCAAAAAGTACGATGCAGGGGGTCGGAAGGGGAAGGGGGAAAGGTTCCTGAAGAGAGATTAAACTGGGAATAAACTAATGATTAATGGAAGTGATTGCAGGGGTTTATATGAAAAAGTTTAATATAAGTGCTCATACTATTCTACTATGGCATGAAATCCAGATCCCGGAATTATATAAATTAAACTAGCTAAACACACAAAACAATCCACCAACACCTCGATAAAAGATCGTATGGACTAAATAAGTTCAAGCCCATGTTTCACAAAAATCAATATCTATAGAATGCTATATTACAAGATCGTCATTTTACTTTCATCTTGAATGTATCAAGCACGAGACACTAGGGAACGGCTTTTGAACATTCTGGTGTTTCAAAAGCCTAATAATTCAAAACACCTTCCCATATGCCAATCATTACACCGTTCATGAAAACTAAAACATTGCAAATATGTCATCTAGAGTCAATGCAATTTGAATAGAATAACGTAAGTGATATGTGCCAGTCAGAAGTAATCAAAAGTCAGAATCACAGCAGAAAGCAACCCCTCAAGGAAAGATATATACGCATGAAAATTAAAACTAAAACATTGCAAATATATCATCTAGAGTCAATGCAATTTGAATAGAATAACGTAAGTGATATGTGCCAGTCAGAAGTAATCAAAAGTCAGAATCACAGCAGAAAGCAACCCCTCAAGGAAAGATATATACGCATTAAAATTAAAATAGCCCCAAACAGAGGATTAACAATATGGATGAAGATTCAACAAGCCACAGAACGGATTGATCTCACTCACAGCAATACTGATCCCAGCAATTTCTTTCTCGAACCTGGGATGTGTCTAAAATGGAAGAGGCGAAGCACCTCTCAACTATTTTAATTTTTAAACATGACCATGAAATCCCAGGAAGGAACAATTACCTGCCTTGTTTTAAAACACTGATTATAGAGCACAAAATAGTTAAGCAAAATTTCGTTTTACATTATTATACAATATCAAGAAATCAAAAAATTTACCTAGCTCATGAACATGTAGTAAGGCATATAAACCCAGCTCAGAAAGGGCCCATCCATCACACATAAGCTTTTTAGAGCTCGTTTGGTTCGCAGGAAGCATTTTTCCTCTTAGAAATATGATTTCTAAGAAGAAAATTCCTAGGAAGAAAATGCCTGGAAATGAACTTTTGGCATGTTTGGTTAAACATGGAAAAGTGACAGATTTTCAGAGTGCTTATGTTTGGTTGACCATCCACTTTTCTAGAAAAGTTATGTGTAATTCCTATTATACTCTTAATAAAAATTAGGTCTTTAATGTCTCTTTAATGCTGAAGGATCTTTTTTAAAAAAAATAACGATGGAATGATTCCCGCCTCATGGAAAAGTAACTTTTTCATGTTTCTCATGGGAAAGGCTTTTTCATAAAATATGAGAATCATAATCCCATGGAAATACAACTTTTCCATCTTTCTCCTTTGAAAACTCCAACCAAACAAGAGGCATCTCATTACTTTCCCGTTGACCACACTTTCCCCCCTTCTTTTCTAGCGAACCAAACGAGCCCTCAGTATATGTAGATCAACAAGATGGAGGCAGCAAAAGTAGCAGTGGATATACAAGCAAAAATTGAACTAATACATGACAACAAAATCCCATTTTTCTACATGCCAACATACTCAACACGTTAATGAAGAAAGGCGCTCCCACTCATATCCAAATTATACTTGTTATCCACTCACCTCTTTTGCCACCTTAGTTATCAAGAGGATGAATACCATGGTTGGCAAATGGGAATTAAAAGAATGAATTACATCACCCACTGCTCTCCCAAACAGAAATGGACAAAACTGACATTAGGCCCAATAGAGGATTATAACTTAAAATATGCAACAATCAACATGCTAAAACATGGCCTATAAAAATCACACTAACCAATAGATAAAAGTATTTAAAGTTGGACATCGTAGGCCCCTATATCACAATGTGGAGATCCATATCCCTGGAAACAGTTAATCATTTTATTTGGTCGGTTAAGCATATAACAGAATGATCAACTAGATATCACCAGATGTAATATCTAAAAAAACAATTGATCACTGGTACGAACAAGTAACGTACTATCCTATGACAAAGATAAACCTATTAAAAAAAGAATCGCCGATCACCATCCAGATTCCAACTCTAGCACCAGATCAACAGTACATGCTGAGGACATTAACTGCAGCCTGACTTCTTGTTCCCTTCTTATATACCTGGCTTCATATGATAATACCACTAGTTTCATAACAGTCCTGATAGATTGGTCCATGTGAATGAACATTGATTGCTAATAACATATATTCCTGGTTAAAAATAGTTATAGAACCTAGAGACAGCAACTCAAAGAGGAATCGCTGGTATTTTAATTATGCACAAACTAGTTCTCAAAGTAAAATTTATCAAAATAAGTAGCATTAAAACTTGCATCCTGTCATTTTCATACATATTTCAATTTCCTCCTCCACAAAGAAGATCCAAAAAGAAAAATTGCATGACAGAATTAACCTCAAACACAAAATAAAACTCCAGCAAAGTAATCTCATCAGGCCAATTTTAGGACTAGTACGATACAAGCATATTCGTTGTCCGACATCACCAATTATCTTTCTATCAAACTTCATATTCGTGGAATCCCTAAACCACAATCTCATCTATAATGCATCAAAATATGAGGTTTCTAGATCAAAGCGGGATAAAACTCAAATCTCCCAACAGACAGCATATAAAAGCAAACACAACAAATATAATAACCCATGTATGTGATTGAGGCATAGAAGGATGCAGATCAAAACCATAAAATCCAAATCCGAATAGGACCTGACGAATAAGAAAAATATCGTCTTAAATCAACATATGATATAGCAGAAATAACATAGACTTCGCAACATTAACTTTTCCCATCTCAGAGCCAAAATCTCTCAACACTAATAAGAAAAGAAAAAACCCTAACAGCTGATAACCAGGCAAGCAGATAAAGAACGAGATCTGATAGATCTATTACTCTGACGAATAGGACGATCGGATGATCAGTCGACCTCTTGGAGGGAGGGGGCGGCGGCGGCGGCGACCTCGTCGGCGGAGAACTTGCCCTTGGCCTTGTCGGCGGCGCGGCCGCGGGCCTTTCTGTCGAGGAGGGCCTTGCGGTCCTTGTCGAGCTTAAGCTTGGTGACGATGACCTTGGAGGGGTTGATGCCAACGTTGACGGTGGCGCCGTTCACCTTCTCCCTGGTTATGCGCTCGACGTGGATCACCCACTTCTTGCGGTACACCTGCACGACCTTGCCCTCGCGGCCCTTGTAGGTGCCGCGCACGACCTGGACCTCGTCGTCCTTGCGGACAGGGACGGAGCGGACGTTGTACTTGTTGCGGAGGTCCGACGAGAGCGGCGCGCTCATCAGCACCCGCCGGACGCTCGACGGTGCCGTGAAGTGCGCCTTCCGGCACTTGCGCCGGGAGCTCGTAACTCTCGGGTTGTACTTCATCGTCCCTTCTTCTCTCCGGCGGCTCGGCTGACCTAGGGTTTCTTTCTTGGAGAACGGCGGAAAGGATCCCTTATATAAAGGGAGATGAGGTAAAAAGGGGGCTAGGGTTTTGATGGAATATGAACTTTGTCATGACTATAATAGCCTTGACGTTTCCCTGAAATATCGACGTGAGTCCTCCGCTCTGAAAATTTTAAGTTTAGCCCCTCCCTAGGTTACTAAATATATTTAACACCTTCGTAGCGGGCCATATAAAATAGTGACGAAGTAATTTGTTTCATGACTTCTGACTAATATGCCTGGCAAGTGGCAATGCAATGCAAATCCTATTTGAAACCAAATACATTTTTCACCAACCCCCACCCATCTATTTCTACACTCCTTTAGGTAATTCTACTGGTTGTATTTCATTTTCCTACTTACGTGCAATACTATTTCTATTGCAGCCCATATGCGTATACACAGCTCCTGAGCTGATCGAGCCGAAAACACTTGCAGGGGACACTAATAGTTTTTGACAAACAAGTTATTTTTGCAACCCTTTTGTAGATCTCAACAAGAAATGACTACCAATCTAGCAATTGAAAGAAGAAGAAGAAATATATATATATATATATATATATATATATATATATACATAATGTGAGAATATAGACAGTAAAAAATATTGGGAAACTTCCAGGTTTAAGGACAACCAACCAGTAAGCTTCCCAAGGCAGAATGTGATTACAACAAATAATGATAATTCAAACAGTCTTTATTATGAAAATTGTTCATTCTACAGCATATCAGAAAGTCCTCATGCTCATTACATGTTATATCCAAAGGTTGCATTTGCTAACTAGAGGACTTCATCCAGCAACGTCTTCATCTTGGCCATATCGAGAGAATTGGATTAATGTACATAACAATAACATACATACCTGATTGGAACAAAATTTGGCTTCTTTCACTGAAAGATACATGTTATGAATACACATGCTTCATCCTACAACCTATGCCATTTTTTCTAACAGAAATATTTTTGCCATACTGGAATGCCCAGAATGTGGTCGTCTCGTACATCAACTGCGAGCATCCTGTTAAAGGACGTTGGTCACTGAACCAATCAATTCCATGCTAACGCCACTGGATGCTCCATTTGGGAAAGATGAAAGCCATCTGATTAAAACTCTTATAATTGAAAGAAGAAGCACAAAAAGTTGGTTGAGCATCTTCATTTTGAAAGGTTGCTGATAGGATTCAGAGTATTTGGGAATCCATTAGAATTTTGAGTCTCCATCTCAAGAAGCATCAGTGACTTCTGCCTCTGGTACCGATTTCTTTTTGATGCAATTGCTGAGAAAGAGCCAGACACGAGCAAATATTAGGAAAGGTAGAAGACATCACAAAATTCAGATATTTATAATTTGGCCTACTTATATTGCAAGAAATCTAATGTGAATAGGCACATATGCTAACCAGATTAATTCAATTAAAATAATCTGTCCAAGAAAGGCTGCCTATTTTGAAGAATGCATTAAGGAAACAAACCTATCTAAATTATTATCTTCTCTACTGCTAAATCCTAGATCAACTTGGAGCAAAGATCTTGTCAAGTCATGAATTATTAATGCAACAGAGTAAGTTATATGATAGACGTGATAACTTATATCTCAAAGCAAAGCAAGGATAAAGCAAGAAAAATGGAAGAACATCATTCAAGATATTATACTCACAGATTAAATCTTGAGGAAGCTCAAAATCATAGTCATTGCTTCCCCTTCTAATGCAGCATATGTAACTCATTAGGAGTAGCACAACGACAACAATACCACATGAAACACCAACTGCAATTTTGCCAGCCATCGACAAACCACCTTTTTCCCAGAAGAAAGGACAAGCAGGTAGAGTAGGTACACCACACAGGCCTTTGTTACCTGAGAGACTGGAAATATACGAAATTATGAAAGGAAAAAATGCACAAAGAAAAGCAAATTATATGCACGCTGGCAAAGTCTTCACTCGCTTGTGTATTGATGTTACATGAGCAGAAAAATCCGAATTAAGTATATGAATACATATACACATATAAACGCATATATCTGGGTGTGTGTGTGTATTTGATTGGAAGGATCCATAATCCAGGCATAGCTCCTTCATGGACAGATGGGATTTGTTTGAAGAACACTGCAGAAGGCAGAACTTGCACTTTGTCAAGATTCTATGCGTATTTTAGGAATACAGCCCCATCCTGATACATGTCCTGGGCAATCCAGTCAGTCAGTGATGGCTCTCTATGTGTTTTGATGCAATGACTATCAACTGTACACTTATCGCTTAGAACTCAGAATCATCTAGCCAGGACACTGGATTTACTGAGGAAACTCTACTGAAAATCATCATCTTGCACCAACTTCCTGGTCTCTCTCTCTCTCTCTCTCTCTCTCTCTCTCTCTCTCTCATGCACACATTTTATTTTAAAAGCACTTCTGTACTACTGCACAACCCTCAATTCTGGTAACCAAGCTCTAATCCCACTACAGAAATTCCACAAAAAATCTTGGCCCATTAGGTTGCCATTTCCATAAGTGGGTTTTACTCTAGCTTCTCAAACTTTAAACATGGTCTCCAATACCAAATAAACAATTGTTAAGACCCCAGCAAATAAAGTTAAAATGCATGAGAAGGTTTGGAAGGCTTAGGATTTAATTAGCAACGCTCTAATAAAATGAAGCTCTCTCACTTTTTCCCCCATTTTAACAGCTGCTGTTAGTGAAAGTGAGGAAAAAGCCCCCAAACTTTGGGGCAACTATGATTGATTTACAATATTAGTGACATTGTTGTTAGATCAATGTCACCATGGAAACATTTTTTTGTTTTAAAATCAGTAATAGTTTTGTCAGTTTACAATAATATACTCGAGCGACTGGACCTAAATTTACAAAAAAAGAGAGCAGTTCTTTAAATATTTAAACTAAATTAGATACTATCTTATAGTACTAGGAATATAACCAAGTTTCTACAACTTCTTACTAGAGAAAGTAAATAACAAATATCCATCAAGTTATAAGCAAGAAATACTTTTGCAAGAACAACTCGAAATATGTAATAATGCATTTGAAGGTAGCTTACTCTATTACTCCACCATGTACACCGATTGAGTAGAGTTTTTCAGGAACCTGTCCTTCCAATTGGTTGTTGTTTAGTAGACTGCAACACAAAACAAATATAACTATAATTTCTGCAAATAAAAAGAGATTATATTCAGCTATGGTATTTTTAAGAAGTTCATATTCTAATAATTTATGCACTACCTCATAGAAGTCTCAAGATCATAGTGTAAATGAATATTAAAAATCACACACATTAATGTCTGACCACAAAGAACTATATTCTGAATTCAAAACTAGATTTCCTAAATTAATGTCTCTTCAATTTGCATATCATTTGAATCTCAACTTGGCTGGTCTTATTATTTGAGCACCAGGTCATACAGTCTAAGTTGCTAAACCCGTTGACCATATTCTTTTATCTCCTTAATCTAGGCATTGTGAAATTCCTGAATCCCTTGATCATCACAGTCTCAACTTGCATACAGAAATTCAAAGAAAATTATATATTAGCAATGAACTTTGCAAGTCTTTTGCTAATGTCTCACAGCAAGTACCAGGAGTTTCATCAGCCGGATATGGTGATTGTAAGAATCAGAATGCAGTGGTCCCCAGAAAAGAACTAATGAGAAGTTGTAGGAGCAATCGTGTTTAAAGTTGTCAACTGTACCTGCTTAGTCATTGTACTTCAAAATTTTAATTTATGATGACAAATTGATGAGGCGTTGGAGATACTTGACCGTGCTAACAATAGTGTACAATAACCATTACATTTTTAATGAGCTTATTGCTAGCAAGTGATCTCGTCTTCCCACTGCAAGAATTCCACTAGCCTATCTTGCTTTCTCAATATCACATCAAATACAAGAAGCTTCATTCTCATGGACAAATTATTTTGGAGGCATATTAAGATATGTATTTCATGGTTTTTCTTCATACATATACAAAGAGGTGTTATTTATAGTTGTTCGCTAGCATTCAAACATATTTTATAAAGGGGTAGCCTATTTTATCTTTGAATCATATTGTATAAAGGGTAACATTTTTTTTCTCTAAAAGAACAAAAAAGAACCGGCACTCAAGAAACCAAATCGGATAAGCAAACAATTTCATGAAGAACATGAACAGATAAAGCTAGCATTCGATGATTTAGCACCCAGAGTAGAGCAAATATTAAGAATGATGATGATCAAAGCTGAAGCAAAACCAGCATACGAATCATACTTACCTGAAATTTTCATTTAATAACAAAATTACTGCCTGTTTATTATTGCCTATGAGAATTCTCTAGCTTAACCTTTGTGTAATACCACATGATAGCTAAGCTACGGAGTTGAATATCACAATAACTGATAATTTGAATTTGAAGATATGATAATGAATTCCAATGGTTACATTTCCATGAACAACTATATATTGGCAAGCTATCAACGAGGACTACGAAATTTCTATTCTTCAAAAAAACCCTATAACCACCATAGTGAATAAACAGCCAAAAGGCTGCTACATAACAAATGAATCTACTTACACAAGCTGCAAACTGGATGAGCCTAAGCCATCTGGAATACTCTCAGAAAACAAATTGGATGACAAATCCCTGAACATACCAAAGAAAAACAAAATGGATTAATAAGTATAAGATGAAAACAGTTAACTTGAGATGGCTTGATGATTAATTATCAGCAGAAACAAAAGCTTTCATATTTTTAACATCAAGAACATCTGGCAGCTTTATAAACTTTCAAAATAACATCACATAATTGCTGGAGGCATTTTTTAGACATTTGTAGTGGCAGGAAAATAGTCTTTCAAGTCAATGCATTCAAACAAAAAAAAAAAAAAAAAAAATCTTATGAACGGTCAAGACATTTTTTCTAGTCTTCCTTTTTTTTCTTTGATCCTTTTGGCATATAATGATTATTTCTGTCCTCAGCATCTCATTACTCAGACATCTAATAACATCACAAGTTATTCTCTTTTTTCTTCACCTCGTAAGTTTTTTAATCTATTCTTCTATTATTATAACTATTAATTTATTTCATAGTTATATCTTTCTTTTCTTTTACCATCATTTCCTAATTTCTTCATATAAAGTGCTCATAGAGCCATATAGCACCCCCCCCCCCCCCCCGCCCCAAACCAATACATGGTACACTGATGGAGTCAGCACAACACCCATACCATGTGTTGATATGGTGACATACCAAGCCTCTGTTACCATACCAGTATCTAGTATGGTACAACCCCAACCAAAAAGTATGGATCGGTACTTAAAACCTTGAGCTCAGCATAACAGCTGCAGTCAGTATTAGACGATTTCATGCATGCTAACAATATCACAAAAAGCTTGCGGGTGTGTCATAGCATCTTTTAAACAGAATTACCTCCCTCAACAATTGCTTCATTTTTTAATATTAGCTTTAGATTCTAGGATTTTGCAAATCCAATGTTCTCCTCAACTAAATATGTTCAGTCAGCTACTGTTTATTCTTTTCCGTTAAACAAAATCTCCCCGCTTCCAACAAAGAACAAGCAGAAAAGACCAAAATCCCTCAAAGCATAAGATACTCATCCCATTTGTGTGTACTTTTGCACTTCAACTAATCTTAATTGTGTTCACACAAGATGACTGCTGCCATGAATAGGCTCCGTTTAAAAAAGGCCTGCACATTTAAATGACAACTCATTGAGCCTATAATTCTGTACCACTCTAAAGTCTATTTCTTGATGCTATGGGTCAACTTGCTTTTTTTTGGTCCAACAAATTATTTCCAATATTGCTGCTTATCTTCCTGGTAAAAAATCTTCCCAATTTGTTAGCCGATGCAGCCTAATCCCTCAAAACATTGTCAATGATCTACTGAATCCAAAGAATGAAATATTTACTAGCAATAAAGCAACTGACTCAAAATGTAAATGTCTCAGGCATATGAACTTTTCTTTGTTTACATACTGTCTGATGCAGGACAGACCTAGGGAACGACATAATATGCAAACACAAGCACAATAATGAAACATAGTAATGGGAAAGCAACAGATGCAAGAATGCAGGTTGGAACTAGTACACTTGCAAATTCATAAAAGCACACATTCAGATCTATAAAGTCTAGGTGCCGATATATCATCACAAGAAATTTCAGCCAATTAAGCAGCAAATCTTCAAGTGCATTGTTTAAGAGGTTACTAAGAGATTCTAAGAAGGCTCAGTGGCAGTTCATTGAAGTTCAATTGAAGAGAAATCATTGCAAATCGCTTTCAGAGTAGTCTTTATGCTCCTTTTGCAGTCTGATGCACATAGTAAACACCAATGAGTTGAAAACTCACCGAAGTCAAAGTGCATAGGACTCTGCCTCAAGAATCACAAAGAGTTCAAAAAAATAATCTCAAGAAGCTAAGGACAATGAAGCAGTTTTCCAATCCGAGATTTCAGATAAATCCAGACTTTCTTGTGAGAAAAGGGCTGGTATTTGTTCGTGTTTTGAGCAACATCACAGCAAAATTTTGAAGATTCAATTAAGTTGTTCCACATTGAGATAGCTCCTTAAAAAGTTGCTGCTTTTAGGAACAGCAACCAAAACAGACAGCTGCTGCAGAATGCCTCACCAATCCAATAAGGGAGGTAGGTATTGGCGGCCACAAGTGTTAGCTTTTGCAGTCTCTTAATCTAGGATTTCTCTTGTGTAGGGTTAAGGAAAAAATGAAGAAGCACAAGAAAAGGAGAGAAGATAACAATGGAAAGAAAGAAGAGAGAAGAAAATAGAAGGATAGATATTAATGAGGTTATGGATAATCACTCTCCTGAACTCAGACGCACACCTTGCACCTCCAGCACCAGTGAAAAGGGAAGAAACTAGGTTAAATTAAGCTGCTTGATTACATATTTTGCAAAAGAAGTCCCTTACAGAATATATAATGTGTTAAGATCCCTCAAGACTTTACATTTAAGCTCAAAAATTAATGAAGAATGGTAAATTAGTGACACAAAATAAGTCTCAAACAGAAAATAAACTAATAAACAACATTAAGTATGTCTCATACTCGACTCCAGGTCCTCTGGTATAAAGTCTTCTAGACCCACATAGGTTTTGATGTTATCTTATACGCTGATGTTGAGTACAGACTTTAAACTCAAGTTGATATATACACATCAATCTAGTTTTTACCATCCTATATATGAATTTCATACGTTATATCATGCAACAGATGGTCTTTTCGCTTCTCTTTATTCTGAAATCATTGCTAATGTGATGATTTCTCACCGGGCCCTTCCAACACAGGCTGGACTTGATTACTTTACACCTGGTCATGTTTATCTCCGCTCAAAAACATTTAGTCTTTCTTCTCTTCAACAAGCAGATTGTTAATCAATCCTCTTCATTTGGCATGAGCTAAGGCTATACTAGTTCTAGCTGAAGTCAGTGTATTAGAGGAAGCTAGGTGTTATCCAGCTCTAGAAATAGCAGCATAGACAATGTACTTATAATTTAACCTTATGTCCAAAAGACGGCATGGCCTCATCGATGATGATCCACTCTCTAACTCATAACTCAAAAGGCAATGCTTTTTACAACCCTATGGCACCATGTAAGTTTAACGGTAAGCAAACCATATGGGAGCCCTTATTTTCCATTTTTTATCGTTATAACCAACGACCAACAATTTTGTCTGTGATGACCCATACGGACGTGTGTTTAGTCTCACATCAATTATGCAATGGGCAGATCCTGAATACTTATACAAAGCCAAAAAATCTAAATAACACTTTCCAGCCAACTTTTTTGGGCGAGGTCCTAGGTTGTTATAAATGGTATCAGAACGGACCTAGCCCGTGGCTATGTGGACTAGAGGACACTGCAATATGGACCCATTTAGATTGACTATAGGTTGATCGTGGTGTTTGTGACTAAATTTGTGATATTCTTAGCTTAGCGAAGACAATAGGGCTTAAATGGGGGGAGTATATGAGGATCCATGCAGGCATATATTTAATTCCACATCGGTTATGCAATAGATAAATTTGGGGTACTTATTCAAGGCCAAGGACTCCACATAATACATTTCAGTTAACTTTTTTGGATGAGGTCCTAGGTTGTTATAGTAACCAACTTTTTATGACTTGCATCTTTTGTCAATTTAGAGGATATCTGGGTGATAATACTGATTCTACAAAGAATGGGACACATGAACAAGTTATGCTCTGTTAAACAGTCCCATACATGATCCCCCACAATTTTCCATAAAAGGTTTGTTAAAGTTTTTGCCTAATTTCTTTAACATAAGGAAATTTGAGCTTCCTGATTTTAAAATCTTCAGCTTTTCCTTGACAAAGCAATTTTTCATTCTTAGATGTTCAAGGTTAGTTCAGGCTTCGCAGTTTTTCTTTGATATTGTATAATGTTACATCAGCCATGTGTATAAGATAAGATTTCTAATCAGGGCAATAACTCTCTGTAAGTTTCATAGAAAGGAAATCATTAATTTTTGTTCTTGCATGATGTCATCATCCTCTATGTCGATGTTGAATCGGTAATTACAGTGAAGGTTAAATCAGTGATGTTAGAATTGGTAATTGTTATATACTGTCGAAAGGGTAAAAAACTGGTTGACAGATCAGAACATATCAAAGATTATATAAGCCAAAATCAGTAAAATATCATGCAGCAGCAACAAAGAGTATAATATCTGATAAGAGTGGGTAAATGCATAAACGTATAGATAAATACATATGGCATTATTAATACATTTGAATGGGAATATAAAGCATCTTTGACCTGCCTATCCAGCAGGAGGGCTTCTAAACAAATGAGATGTTCGTAAGCAGCTCACATTTAAATCAAAATTTAGCTGGATTTTGGCTAGCTCAGCTAGTAGAAAAGCCGAATATGAGCTATGCCCAGCTCACCTATATGCAGCTCAAGATAGCTTGAAACATATAAAATAAATATATAAATAATGTAATATATTACTTTTTATTACCACAATAAACAGATTTTAGAATTATTAATATTAAATGTTTATAATAAAAATTTACATTATCTTAGATCTTAACCTGATGGCTCCATACCTATAGATAACCATTCTAGCTGTTAGAACAAGATCTAATGGCCCAAATTGAGGGGAAAAACTACTTTTTTGACCCATTGATGACCTGAATCTTCATTCCCTAAACCACTATCTTTCTTGATCGGTTATGACACCTCTCCTCTTCCTTCTCTTCTTACCCTTTTGTTTCCTGATCCCTAGAAGCCTAACCCCACCACCCTCCTCCCAATTCTAATCTCACCATCCTCTCCAAATCTTAATAGCTCGTCCGCAGCCCCAATCACTCAAGCCTCAAAGGTGGTCTCAACTTTCCCACCCTTCATTCTTCTCCTTGTGAAAGACAACAATGGTGACCAAATGGAGGTTAACAACAACATTTAAGGTGAGGCTGGGTTGTCATCTATGTTGATGATTATGGTATTTCCAGGACTCACCTCTGTCTGATCTAACAAGCCAGCAAGCCGAGCTCATTAGCCATCCCTTCAAGCAAATGTAATAAGCTAGAGAACCAAGCTCGAGCTAGGTAGATTTATGAATGAGTCAAGCTCAAGCTGTGTACCCCTGGCTTGCTATGAGCTCAAGCTAAGCCCGGCATGCTTGAGTTCAGTTTGTTTCAACCTCTATCCAGCAAGATTGTCACAATGACAACAGAATACTAGTTGAGTTTCATATTGCACCATGTTGATGACCAGCATTAAATATGCGCTCAATACCATGATGTGTTTCATATGTACATCACCAGACTATAAATATTATTAAGGTACTTTGTGTACCAAATGAAAAATTAAAAGAAGACTGAGTCTACACTCAACACCAATCACTTATACCTACAAAACGAAAATATCAAACTGATATATTAAGTTCATCTCTACAGGGGGAGGCAGGTAGTTGTTGTAGAAAATTGTTTTTTCCGTGCCAAAGCTGAGTGAATAAACATCACAAACAACAACCAATATTCTAATAATAACATAAAGGAGCTACTCTAAAGAAACATTTGGCAAGAAGAAATTGCAATATACATGGGAGGAAAAGAAAAAAGAGCGATTTTTTAACTAGGATATAAAAAAGCAAATATGTACTCACAATTTTCTGAGAGATCCTTGACCGAGACCTGACGGCAAAGTTCCTCCCAAAGAATTAGAGCTTAAGTTCCTGTCCAATAGAAACAATACATGCATAAACATTGTTTGCATAATGGCTGGCCAAACAACCAATAAGTATAAGATAATATAAAAAAATTATAAGCAACAATCTATGGTACCACAACTACAATCATATTTCAAATATTTAGCTCGGCTAAACACCATACTAGAGTAACTTTAAGAGGTAATTTTGATAAAGAATCAGTTAGGAATTTATATAAGTTCAGCAAATCAATAATTGATACTAGGTTGGGGCAAAAGAAACAAATTGGTAAAAGCATATCAAATGATTTATACAAGGAACAAAGTGTAAAGAACTGAACAGATAGATACAACTAGAAAAGGCCTAGTAGAATTATTTATAACTGTAACTGCTCACACTGACTACCAGAGAATAGTATTTAAGTTCTTCTATAAAAGCTGAAATTCATGTATGATAGAACTGGAAACGCAAAAAAAAACTGAACAAAGTTTGTTCATCCTCAAATAGTAAGTTCTACTATTATAGACATCTAAGTAAATCATCATACAGGATAAGCCATGGATTGGGTGGCCTCAGCTATATAGATCTTTCCTACCTGATTCTACTTGAACATGAGTCTCTACTTGCCTGCATTTCACTAGTTCTGCTTCCACTAAACTTTTCAGTTAAGTAAGATTCACAAAGACGGTAAAATTAAAGACTCAATGGGCATCTGTATGTGCGTCTCTATTTTTAATTCATGTTAGTTTTCAATTCCATACAATATAGAAACAGCTTAGCATCAGTGAGCCATCCCTTTTTCTTTCAACATTAGAGGCATGCCAAGTTCTATCACATCATGCGACCTTATGGCCAAGAATGAATTTCAACATTATATAATAGGAAATATCAACCTTGAAAGTTAAAATAGCAAACACAGATAGGTTGAAGAAAAATTAAATTGATACTTACAAGCTTACCAAGTTTGTCAGAAGACTTATTTGATCACTAATATAACCTTTCAAGCCTTGACTCCCTAAATCCCTGTAAAGGCCAGAAACACAAAATTAAAGCATGTTACCAAAAGATACCTCCATAGAACCCATGAATAAAAGTCATGCTAGACAATCCGCTTGAAAAACTATACAAGCTGAGAAACACACAATGCATGTTCTGGTCATTAATTAAATACCATAAGTAGCCAAGTATGCTTTCTCCAACATCTCTTGCTTCAAATTCGAGAATATGTTGTCGTGAGAAATTGAAACAACAAGACAAATTTAATAAGCAAATCAAAAACAAACTAATAAATGGAGAAATACCAATATTTGATGACTAGAGCTAAAAGGGTGCGACACTTGCAAGTTGACATAGTATTGAGAGGTAGAACTTACTTTAGGAAAAAACGTATTAGTAGCTTATATGATGAACAAAACCTAATAAAAGTCATAGCAAATAGCAATAGACCTACAAAGGAAGCCTTTCACCGTACAACAACAGACAGGTGAACTTTTAGAATGTTGCCTTTAATGTAAAACTACAAGTTGTTCCCAGCATATGTTGGAAATAAAGAGAAAACACCTGCGAAATATACTGGCAGAAAAAGTAGACTCAGTGGATGAAGTTGCTTTTACACAAGCCAAACTGGCCTGAATACCATGGGCAATGATGTGGGAATCTGCACGCATGCAGTGCCAATTAGCAACAAACTACCTAAAGATGTCAAACGTGGCAGGAAAGGAAGTCCCATCTTATGGCAGTTTTTCAAGATGATAGGAAGGATCCGGAAATGCCAACATATGCACACAGCTGCAAGAATTCATAGTCAACAAAAACAAGGTTTGGTGCAATCACGATACAATTGGACTTTAGAGGACATTGGAGCGGTAAGACCAGGCATGAATTCTTGGCAAAATTTACTAACACTATTTGGGGCATACAATAGAGGGAGGGGCTCTTATTTTTTTCAGGCCTAATGGGGTTTTTTTTTTTTTGCCATAACTGAAGATATTCAAAGAATCTTAGAGAGCAGCCCATGGACTTCTGGAGCAGATTTTATTGTTTCAACAAAGACTTATCCCACTCCATTCTCATTTGGGCAAAGTCCAAAAGAAATAATAATTTAATCTATCATCTAGAGAGATGTGGGAAGACATGTCATTGGCAAAGCTCCTTTACGTGAATACTGAAGCATTAAAAGACATATAGGCTCTCTTTTGCAAGAGCTTATAATGAAATCAATATTTTGGATTAACTTCTCAAGTCGATTGCTATAAATTTGACCAACGGAGTAGTCAAGAAAAGTACAAATGAGCTATGAGAAGAGACTATTTTATTGTTTGAATTTAATGCCTTTTGGACACTCTTCTTAAAAGAGCCCCACTACTAATGTTTGAATGCCCCATCAGAATTTTGCACCTTGTCAATACCATCCAGATAGGTGCAGAAGCTAATTAAGATGTTGCTCTGATTATAAACATGGAGAATAATTTTCAGCTGATAATATTGATAGCAGCTACCATGCTTAAGACTTGGGGTCAGAAAATTTCAGCAAGATTAAATCTAGCCAAGGTCAATGCAGTTTGCTCGTGAAGATATGCACGCCAGACCTTAAAAAAATTATTTCAGGACAAGGTCGGGTAGTGCTTAGCCATTGGCAGCTAGACCTCTTTGTTTCAGTTACAGATACTAGTGCTTCGCATATGTATCCAAGAGAAAGAATCATTTGATGGATGGTTGTGATACCAGCGATACCAAAGAATTAACATTCCTGGAGATTTGAAGCAAACAAATACTGCCAAACGACAGGAAAAACAAGGAGCATGAACTGAAACTATTAAAAAGAGATTGCGTTACTTACAATTGGGTAACAACGAGCGCCGATCCATCCTCGCTGTGATGACAAGTGACCCCCTCCCAAGCATCCCAGGTGGAAGGAGCGCAAGGATCCCCATTCCAGCCCATTCTGTCTGGTATCCGAAGCGATTCCTTCAACGCCCTCATTGCAGTTACTATCGATATCAAAACAAAAGGGGAAAAAAATTCAAAACCACCAATTCAAGTCATCAGTTCCCTTCAAACTAAAGCAGTCACCTGATCCATTTACCTTGACTTGGGACAGTAGCCAGATCCAATGGAACCATCGCATAGTTCTCCAGCCCACAGATTATTGGCTTCCCCACGACCGGCTCAAGCTTCACGCTGAGCGGCGAGCTTGTCAAATTCTCCACAATGTACTGCCACTTGAACGCAGTGAACCTCCCGACCTGCTTGAATATATCGATCCGACTCACGTTCTCCCCATCGATGTAGATGTCGAACACCCGCTGCCCAGCCGCCGCGACCCCCGAATCAATCTCCGCGAAGTGGAACCAGACCATGTAGTCGAGCCTCGTGTCGACCGGCAGGAGGTACTCGAGAGCAGCACCGGGGGACACGGTGGTGACGGCGGTCTCGTAGAGTTTAGCAGGGAAGTAATTGGGCGGATGGTTGGTGCCGAGAATCCGGTGCCCGCCAGCGGACAGGGCCTTGATCTTGACATTGCGGTTCCGGTAGTCGGCGTCGGACTGCCAGATACGGGAGAAGGCGTCGGAGTCGTTGGTGAAGCCCGGGCCGAAGAGGGCGGAGCCGGCGGAGAGGCGGCCGTAGTTGACGAGGATGAGATCGGTGCCGGTGCCGGCGCCGTCGTAGGCGTAGCGGTCGACGGCGGCAATCTCGAGGGAGGCGACGACGGGGGGGTCGGTGGCGATGGAGTAGAAGCAGACGTCGAGGGTGGCGTCGGCGACGGAGGCGATGAGGTCGGCATAGGCGCCGGAGCGGGAGGCGACCTCGGGCCAAGGGGAGCGCCAGCTGAAGACGAGGGTGCCCTCGACGGAGACGTCGAAGCTGGGGGAGCGGAGCTTGCTGTCGTAGTTGTCGTAGACGGTGAAAGTGCGGAGGTAGTAGCGGCCGGGAGGGACCGGGACGGAGTAGCAATTCTTCTTGCCGGCGGAGTTGGGAGGAAAGAAGCGGAGGGTGGACTCCTGGGGCTGGGGGAAGCGGTGGGGCTCGGCGACCACCGCCGGGGAGCCTGCGGAGAAGAAGCGGTCGGCGAGCCAGTGGCGGCCGAACTCGGAGGTGAAGTTGGCGGCGCCACCGCAGTCGATGTTGTAGGAGACACCTGCAGCCCGACAGAAAGAAGAAACAGACATCAGGACAGGAATGCGGGGTTTTCGGCGACGATGAGAATAGGGTGAGCTTACCGGAGATGAAGGGATCGGGGGAGGGAGGGGTGGAGAGGAGGAGGAGGGGGAGGGAGAGGAGAAAGAAGAGAGGCATTTCGGCTTTGGTGGGGCGATGTGAAGCGAGAGAGAAGTAAAGCAAGAAAAGGGAGGAGAGAAAGCGGACTAGAGAGAAGGACAAGGCGTGATTGGAGGAGGAAGAGGAGGCGGAGGTCGTCGACTGGGGACGGTGGGGGGAAAGGAGAGGGCGGGGCGCAGGCAACGAGGTCTAACGTGAGCTTAACTTTTTTATGAGAGGGAGGATCCGCTGTCTAGGATTGGACACGGCACACTTGTAATAACGACACGGAAGTAGCCGTGGCATCATGTGTTGATGGTCGGTTGTGATTGAAATGACAGCTACAAGATTCGTGATGGGGGAAAGAGGGGCTATCCTAGCTGCTGGGTCCTAAACACCAGCCAGACTTCTCGGCCAATGTATTGGGCCCAAGATGCGATGTGGGGCTTAGTGGCTTACCAAGGGAGAGGAGGTAGGAAAGGTGGCGGGGCCCACTAGTGTGGTTAGTTCTGTTAGTGTGTTATGGTCGGCCCCACAGAAAGGAAAGAGACGTGTCCGGATGTAATGGTTTCTACGTGGAGATCAGCTGAACCGCCCCCAACTGCATCATAACGTTCGAAATTTGAAGTTAAGCGTTCTTCGCTGTGTGTTTCTTCTCGTTCAGCTGATTGGATGAGATACGGTGAAAAAAAAAGCTTCTTTTAATCGGTGCTTTGCTCAAAGGGTTCTGTTGAGTGCTTCGGAAAAGGCCAGGGACTCCTTGAAAGATTAATAGATTTTTTTTTGTCTGCGTGTCGAAAAGGAGCGGGATCGGCATCACGGGATCGGCATCGGTGGATCGTGACTGCGTGCCAACTGCTTTTATCATATTCTCATTTCTTCGTGGTATGACCTACAGTGGTGGATGGCATTATGGTAGAGGACATGGGTCATTAATGGGGTCAGCTGATTTGTTGGAGTCCAATGAATCCTAGATAAAAAATGGGTTTTGGTTGGATTCCCAGGTTGCCGATTGAGTGGGTTGAGTTCAAGTGTTCAACAGAACCTGATCTAAATTTGAATTTTAGGCACACTAGGTCTGGAAAAATATGGTCTGCATGCAACATGAGTTTAAAAATGGTGTTTCTGGATGTAAGCTTTCTTTTATACAAATTGATATAGCCGGCATAATCTGAACATGTTAACCTTCTTCTAAAGTGGACTAATAATTCAGAAAAATATTAATTAAAGGAGCTGCCCAAGCAAAGAAACAAGGAGAAAAATGGAGATTGATCATCAGTATTGACAAGCTTCATAGCTCTTGGATTCAGCATTGCAAAGCTACATAAATCTAACCCCACAGACGAGAAACAATAATTCTGCTATGTCAAATTTTGATTACAGGAAATACTTCGACCGAACATCTCCGAAGATATTGGATGCATCATGTAATAAAAAAACCTAGGTACTCCGCTGAGTTGCTGCAATATTTAGAGGCTATTGATTGGATGAGGAAATTGGTTTTGTGAGACCGTAACGCTGGGTTGGTAACATAATATTTACCAATCTCCTTTATGTATCAGATCAATTCCTTCGAATTGCACTAGCTACCTCATATGGCGCGAAGAGGAAACTTTTAATGAACAGGAATTAGGTGCAGCGTTACTCATAGATGTGTGCTGGGTGCTGGACAAAATAATAATTTGGTGTCGTTGAGTTGGATTCTAGACAATTCCAAATCAAAAGCATTTAAGAACAGTTTAAACAGCAATGATGTTCTAGGGTCATGGATAATGATGTTGGAACTAAGAACAAAACTCACTTTCACAGCTCACTACTTCAACCTCTCCATTCTCATATTCATTTCTAATATTAACAAATCACCAAAACAATGTATCTAACCATTTAATGTGATACGACATGCAATCGCCTCAAGAAACTGGATCACGTTTAGTTTCATAGTTTCACTTCCATTCTACTTTTTTATGCAGCGATTGGTATCTAGATGAAGTTTCTTGGGAGAAGTTTTCTTCAATCGACAAGCAGGTGTCAGCTTCCTTTTGTTCCAGTGGCCCAATGTGTTCTCATACTTCAAACTTGAGCCGCAATAATACACACATTTTGCTAACTATAAGCTTGCAAGGGTATCTTAATACACCGGTCAAATATAAAATTGCGCACATATGCATATAAATAGACATGCATACTTTACATGATATATGTATATGCTTACGTGTATATGTAAGTTTGTACGGATGTATCAATCAGTATTCCTTTATTATGCTTCTGTGATGCGGTCCATGCGGATGCTTGTCACCGACCATGTTTGGATAATCAAGGAGAAGATGATTGGGTTCAATAAATTAAGTGAGCTATAGCACCATGTAGGGATGCCAACAAGTCAGGTATGGGCCAGGTAAGCCACTACCCTTATCCACTCCATACTTACCTAGGGGCGAGGCTGGGTAGGTAAAGTCTCGGTAGAACAAAACCGTTAGAGTTAAACGAAGTGGGTTGGACGGATTAGAATGAGTAAATCTATAAAAATTGAGTTTTCTTTTGTATACAATTTATATTTTTTTTGCCACCGGAGGGGATTTACGCAGAGTTAGAGTTCCACTTACATTCTACTTCTTTATACAATAATTGATATATAGATGAAGTTTCTTGGGGAGAAGTTTTCTTCAATCGACAACCAGTTGTGAGCTTGCTTTTGTTCCAATGACCCAGTGCCTCCTCTCATACTTCAAACTTCAGCCATAATCATACACACATTTTGCTAAATATAAGCTTGCAAGGGTATCTTAATATATGGTGTCAAATTTAAAATATACACATATACATATAAATAGACATGCAAAATATTTTACATATACGTATGTATCGATTAGTACTCCTTTGTTATGCTTG
Source organism: Phoenix dactylifera (assembly GCF_051530095.1). Classification (NCBI taxonomy): domain Eukaryota; kingdom Viridiplantae; phylum Streptophyta; class Magnoliopsida; order Arecales; family Arecaceae; genus Phoenix; species Phoenix dactylifera. The sequence goes on along the minus strand of NC_143201.1, from coordinate 21,773,674 downwards.
GGACACGACTTTGAGTCTGTGAAGTGGATGCTTGGTGCTGACCATATTCAGGTAATCAGGTTCAATAAATCAAGGGAGAGGGTGAGGGCACAAACCATCCCTTGGTTCGGGATATAGAGATGATGTGTGGGGTTGGGATGGCTATACAGGCCAAACATGTATTCCGAGAAGCTAATGAGGCAGCTGATTGGGTGGCTGCCTTTGCGGCTCATTATTCAGGGTACACTTTTTGGGTAGAGGAAGAGGAGGTGTTAAAGGGGTACATTCAGGGTACGCTGGCTCTCCGTGAGTTAGTGTTTTTTGATTTTATTGGGTATATTCGTACACGTATTGTATGAAAACCTGTTTTCAGCAAATAAATAAATAAATAAATAAATAAATAAATCAAGGGAGAAATTGCTGAATAGGAGGTTCGTCAAGGGGGGAGGGGGTGGTAAAGTGGTTATGAGGCCCCACCCCCCTAATAGCACCACATAGGGATGCCAATGAATCAGGTATGGGACAGAGAGATTATTACCTATATCCATCCTATACTTGCCTTGGGGTGAGGCTAGACAAGTAAAATCTTGGGGCAGGACAAGACAAGTAGAGTTAAGTGGACTGGGTTAAATAGATCAGGTCGAGAAAAAAACGATTTTTTCTTTTTGTATACAAAATGATTTTTTTTACTTTTGCCTTGGGGAGGGGATATACAAAGAGTTATATATAATTCAGTTCGGATTTAATGTGAGTTTTACCATTATCTATACATGTCTTGGATGTGCTGTAGGTTGAGTAAAACTTATTCTACTAGAGTCAAGTATCTGATGGAGTAGAGTAAATTGCTACCTCTAACACCGTGTCCATATGTAATTCTCGAATTCGAAACATAGCATCCGTTGTAACTAAATACATGAGAAATTATGACTAGTTATTGACATTGCTTTGGCGTAGGCAAGTTTAGGTTATATGATTTTGCGAAACCGCCATGGTCAACTAGCCATACCATGCTTTCCTCATAGCTTGCTATTTTTTCAAGTTGCGAGATTGCTCTCCAAATTTATTAATTTATAATAGGTATATAAGAGAGATCATCTTTTCAATGGAATTGTTTTGAGTTGAATCGTCTCATGTATATGCATGAGGGCTCCAATTATCTTCCTAATTAACTTTTCAATGGAGACCAGCTTGCTCCAGTTATGTTCAGTCCACAGCAAAAGGCTGCATGGGACAACAAATAAAATAGAAAACCATGTAAGTTCATCAAATGGGCAGTCGCAGCCAGTTCCATTTTGTCATTCACAGCTCCATATGGGGCTTCAACTGTATAACTTGTCAAAATTCACATCAGATTCATCTAATGAGACTCTGATTGCAAGAGCGAAATAAACCCAATCCAGGTTGATACATGGGAGGCCAGTACACAAGTAGTCTAGCCTAGCCCTTTTTCCGCATCCTGGTATGGTCGGGATTCGTATATGAAAGCCCAGTTAATTTTGTTAAATTCTGGCCCAGCTGACCTGCAAATCATAGCCAAGCCTCGAATATCATCTCATCATCACGTTTTAATCGGCAATGAAAGTATTGGGAGATTCTTATCATATTAATGTTTTTTGATTTATATTAAATTCTTTTTTGAGCAATTTTTTCTATAAATTTCAAAATATTTTTCCATTCTAATATCATGACAATTCGGGCAAGTTATGATTAGCAGATGGATTTTACTGGAATTATATCATCGTAATGAAAGGAATTTTGTTACATTACTGATAGAGTATTTTATACTTCTCATGGTCAACTATTTTTAGCAAAATCTCATAAATTGTTATGGATTAAGGAGGATAAAGAAATCTTTGAATTACACGACAGTTGGACATTACAGAGAAGTAAAGAAGTGGACAGATGAACAGAGCGAGAGAGAGAGAGAGAGAGAGAGGTGAAGGACAAAACGAGAACAGCAGAGGGGAGTATCCGAATAGAATCAGAATAGGGTTAGAATAGTTTGTTGAAAAATGCTAAGTTACATGAATTCACCCGTTGCAGTTGTTCCTCGAAGAACTGTAATATTTATTAGTCAAGGTTCAATGTCTTGAAGCCGAATATACTATCCGAATGATGTGCCATCTCAAATATAGCAATTCAGGAAACATGTAACTACTTATGAGATTTTGCCATCAAAGAAATACGGATAAAGAAATCCGTATGATGTGCCATCTCAAATATAGCAGAAGTATTGGCACATTTAGGCCCTGTTTGGGGAAGCTTTTGGAGGGCCAGAAAGTGCTTTCTGGCCCTCCAAAAGTACTTTTAGATGAAAAACTGTATTTGGTAAATTTTTCAAAAAGCTATTTCAGATTTTGCGGGAAGCTGAAAACAGCTTTTGGGAGGAAGCCCCAATTTGGAGCTTTTGGGAGGAAGTTGTTTCAGCTTTTTCGGAAAGCTGTATTTTTGACAAAAATGCCCATATTAAAATAACATAATTACATAGTTTATCTCTTTATAAACCTAAAAATCTGCTGGAGCCAAGAACCCAAGCCGTCAGACTCCCTTCCGTAAGAAAAGATATTTTTCTTTTCAATTTTTGTATGCATCTCTTGAACCACATTTTAGAAGAAAAAAATTTTAATCCTTTTCCATACCTTCCAAAATCAATCTATTGTTTCTTTTTTTTATCATCAACCTCGCGGCCCACGCTGAGGTCCTCCTCGAGCGTGGACCACGAAGAAGAGCCCCTGGACCGCGGAAAATTATTTTATAGGAAATTATTTTATACTAATAATTATAATATTTTATGCCTTTATTTTTGTATTATATTATAAATATAATATCATATTATATTATATCATAATACATTAATATGTTATGTTAAATAATTTAATATTATGTTATATTATGAAAAATTAATTTATACTAATAATTATAATATTTTATACCTTTATTATTGTATTATACTATAAATATTATATTATATTACATTACATTATAATACATTAATATGTTATTTTAAATAATTTAATATTATGTTATATTATGGAAAATTAATTTATAATAATAATTATAATATTTTATACCTTTATTATTGTATTATACTATAAATATTGTATTATATTACATTACATTATAATACATTAATATGTTATTTTAAATAATTTAATATTATGTTATATTATGAGAAATTAATTTATACTAATAATTATAATATTTTATACTTTTATTATTGTATTATACTATAAATATAATATATATTACATTATCATAATACATTAATATGTTATGTTAAATAATTTAATATTATGTTATATTACCAAATATTAATTTACTCTAATAATTATATTACTATTATGCTATATTAACATAATATTATTTTATATTACAATAATATTATACTATGTCGTATATTTATGTATTAATTTATGTTATGTTTTATTATGTTCTGTTGTATAATACTATGCAATGTCCTTTATGGTAATTTTGTCATATAAAAGTACTTTTTCAGTTTGTTTACCAAACACAAAATAAAGTACCACAGCACTTTACGAATGTAGTTACCAAACAGCAACCAGTTTTTTATAACAGCTCTACTTCCGACAGCTCTACTTCCGACAGCTCCCCGAAACAGGGCCTTAGAAATCTCAGACCTCGATAAAGAAAGGTGACTTTAGCATTCAAATAATCAAAATGATATTATTTTTTGACAAATTTTGTGGGATGGAACTTTGGTATTTGAAGCCTCTCCACATACATCCTGATTCAATGTATAATAATTCTTTACAAATTTGAGCTGCATCAGGCAATTTCGATCTGAATCATCAAGATTTCAAATACCATTCGACTGAAAAAATAGCAATTGATTAAGACAGTTGGTACTTTTTGAAAGGAAGGGAGGGAGACTCGCCTATACTACAATTATCCACATCTGAATTTTTGGGATGCACCATCCAAAAGTAAAACGAGGAAACTTCAATTGCAAAGCAAATGGTGTCATTAGGAAGACGAGGCTCAATCAGTAAGGTACTGATTGAAGTTTTGACAACATTTACTATTTAAATATTGAATAAACACTTCAATTGTTAAATACCACAAATCGTGACCAAGTCCCTTAATTAGCCAACAATTTTAGAAATTCTAGAGGCAATGGATACTTTGCAAACTATTGCAACTTTTTTTTTTACACTGCCATGTATATAATCATTTGGGGCCAGTACACATTATTACGATAATTGGTAGCACTTAGGGCTGGATATGGGCTCGAGCCGGGCTTCGGGCTAGGTCCAAAAAAGTTCAAAATGGGTTTGGGTTTCAATGTGGAATGCATTTGTTTTCCAAGCCGGACTCAGGCATATCGCTGCCCGGCCAGAGCCCGAGCCCAAACAAGACCCGAATGTAAGTTCGAATCAATTTGTTTTTATATGTTATTATTTACAGAGAATAATGAGGAAGTAAAGGACAGATTAAAGTGGATTTAATTGAGAATAATGTATAATGTATTATTTACTTGTATTATAGGAGAGAGCATATTTTTTATTTAGCTCATTTTTTTTAAAGCAATATTATGAAATAATAAACTTCCAACGGATTCAGGCCAGAACTATTCTTGGCCTAAATTGATAATTCGGGTCAGCCCAATCAGGCTCAAGCCTGGATTATTTTTTTCATCAAACAATAGTAATATTATTATTTTTCTCTTTCTCTTTTTGAAAATAATGATAATAGCACCATATGTCGTTCCAGAAAAAAACAACATAAAAATAGCTCATATCATGTAATTGGTATGCATCTTGTTGGTTACAGTCCAATATGTTCAAGTTGGGAACTGGATTTCATCAAACATTGGTTTATATTGTATACTGTTGACGACACCTGGAACATCCAGCCTCGCTATTAAACCCACGAACTCTAATATTCTTGCGGGAGGAGTTTATAATACCATCCACCATCCCGTGCAAGGCTTGCCCTGGGGCATGCAGCGTAATCGATTACCAGACCACAGTCCAAGTAGGACAACTAATTTTGCCGTCAAACAAAGCGAAAAGCCCCCACTTTTCCCTGTTGACCGTAGGTCCGCAGCATGCCGAATGGCGGCCCCACCCACGAAAAAACGAGCTGGATCCGGCGGAACCGACGGTGCTCCCAAAGCCGAAAGGGAGACCGTCAATGAGCCCCGAATTCCACCGCAAAGAGAGACCGGGCGGCCCCACCACGTGCCAGCTTCTTCGGCACTTTCTAGACTCCGTTCCAACGACGACTGACAGGGAGACTGGATGATAACGTCACGGCGTCCTCCACCCACCACAAGATCGCATGCAACTGTGTACCACCCTTTCCATCCGTCCAACACCCAACCGAGTGTCACGCAAAGGTGAATTGGGAACCGGAGGACCGGTTCCGTCTCCGTGTCTCATACCATGATGTCATAGGGCCGCATTTGTCGCCCCTGGCTGGCAATCACTGATGAAGAGCGATTAGCTGATATTAAAACAGGAACCTCATCAAATCATAGCTTCCTCAAATGGGAAATTGGCTCTCTAGGTCCAGGCCTAGACTCACACATCATACGTGGTTCTCCATATTTTTATTTTGATGAAACATAGTTCTCATCAATATTCAGCGTACAGTATACACAGCTTCCTAACAGAGCATATGTGACGCATAAGCTTACGAACTTCGCATTAAAGTCTAACCTTAGCGGCATCGCAGTTCACAGGAGTAGTTTAGGTACAAAACGCCATGGCCCATGTCATGTGCAGCTTGGACCGGGTTGTATCTTCCGTACGAAAGCAGGATTGACCTTCCTTCGTAAATGCTTTGAGAGCTGTGCAAAAAAGTGCAACATGCTTTGAGAGCTGTGCAAAGATCATACAACGGTGGATGATGTGAAAGAAGATCAATCATTGATGCAACCCGAGCCCGTGAGAGCTTAGTTTTCACTCAAACGCCATGAGCAGGAATAAACTCCATTGTCATTTGGACCACCTTCCATCTGAGTCCCCATCCAACTCACAGTGCAAGGTCGGTGCAACTCAGAAAAACCATACGGACTTCTCCGCGAGCCACGTGGCAACGCGCATGCAAAGTGTCCAAACCGCAAAGATACGTGTACTCGTTGCCCACGGCCAACTATTGTTGTGTTGAACAAACAAAACCTGCATTGATTGCTGCAACGATACGTGTTTCGGCGTGCAAGTACGTCACACCAACATACCCACCCAGGTCCGCACACACGGACAACATTCTCCAGCGGCTGAGATCTAACCATTGAAATTCTAGACGGATTACTTAACATACATGATATCCGGATGATATAAAACTAGCTTGCAGAAGCCCATTTAAATCACCATCCCAACCCAGCCACAACGGCTACATTCCCTGATCCCGTACCCCGCGATCCGTCTGATGAAAGCACTATGATTACAGCGCCCCAGCGCCCACCGAGATGGGATCAACGGTAAAAAAAGTAAAACAGTCAAACAAAATAAAATAAAATAAACAAAAGGAGCACGGAGGGCTAAAGAGGTAAAAAAAGAGCGAGGCCTAGCAGTTTTGGGGGGTGAACCCCACCACCGAGTTGTCGAGATCGAAACTGACACGTGTCCCTTGCTGCTGGACGTTCCCGATGATGGACAGCGGGGCCTTCGTCGGCGCGAAGGCCAGGCAGTAGGCGCCAGTGCCGTCCACCGGGATGAGGTAGTTCTTCGCCGGCAGTCGAAGATCCCGCCCCTCCGGGAAGTGGAACGCCACCGTCGGCACCTCCACGCTGGTCCTCGACGAGAGGTCGTAGCACGAGTCGAACAGCGACACTCCCGCCGCCGCCGGCAGCCCCGACGTCCCGCGCCGGAACGCGTCCCGGAGCGCCTCGTACGCCTCCGCCTGGAGCCGCGTCACCGCCGTCCCGGAGTCCACGATCACCCCGCCGCTCCCGCTTTCGTCCATCGCGAACGCCGATGGCGGGATGGACAGCAGCTCTCCGCCCACGCTGATCCCGGAGAGCTCCACGTAGTAGAACGTGTCCAGCTTGCGGTTGCGGAGCAGGGGCGCGGCCACCGCGGAGCCGGAGGCGGAGGCGCCGCCAAACTCGAGGGTGGAGCTAGCCGGGGAGTCGCGGTCGACAAGGCAGTAGGAGAAGGTGCGGGCGGAGATCTGAGAGGGGAAGGAGATAGGCCCGCCGCCGAGGGCGAGAAGCCCCGCGGCGCCGACGAAGAGGCCCTCGTTGTCGTGGCCGCACCCGATGGCGACGTTGGAGACGGGAGCAGAGTCGCCGAGAGTCACCATCTCCGTCGCAAAATCCCCGACAGTGTAGGACCCGTCGCCGTAGGAGACCTGGTAGAGGCAGGAGGAGCCTCCGCCGGCGGCGGCGGCGGCGGAAGAGTTGCGGCAGGCGGAGATATCAAGGGCGCGGCAGCGGGGGGAGTCGCAAGGGAGGAGGGAGTAGGAGGAGGAGGCGGAGGGGTCGAATACGGGGTCAGATTGCTGGTAGCAATCGGTGCAGGGCTGGCACTGGACCCAGGTGACGTCGCTCCCGGTGTCGAGCACCATGTAGAAGGGCTTGGCGGGGTTCCCGATCCCGACTCGGGAGAAGTACTCACCGCTGCCCTGGCTCGTCCCAGAGACGATCGGGCCCTTGATGGCCCGCTCCGACGCCGCGAGCTCCTTCTCCTCGGCGAGGGGTTTCAGATCTGAGCGTTTGACGCCGTGGGCGGCGAGGGCGACGCGGGCGGCTATGGATTTCACCCGGGCGGAGTCGCGGTGGAGGCGGGCGAGGGTTAGCGCCCTGTAGTCGGTGTGGCGGGCCTGGGCGGCGGTAGGGAGGAAATCTCGAGAATGTAGTTCAAGTGTGAGGCCGCTGGAGGCGGCCGCGCCGCTGCGGCCGTGGAAGGACTTCATCTCTTGGTCGATGGCTTGGTGGGGGTCGAAGGATAGGGCGCGGAGGGCTTGGCCGAGCGAGGCGGAGACGTCGAAAGTTGCGGTGGTGGGGGCCGATCCGGTGCTCCGCGGTGCGAGATTTCGGCATAAAACAAGGGAGGCAGAGAGTGAGAGCAAGAAGAGGACCGAGACGAAGTGGAACCTTTCCGCCATTGTTGTTCTGCTGGGAACGGGGAATGGAGATGGTGGAGTAGAAGAGCGGAAGGGGTGGTTTTAAGGGGGAGAACGCGAGGGGAGAGTGGGGAGAGTGGGGGATTTTAAAGAGTTGGGGGGTGCGGGGTGGTCACGTTACCGGCGTTGGAACGGAAGAAAGCACTAAGTGAAGGAAGGGCTCTGGTGCTAACCCCTGCTTCTCACGGGCAAAAAGTATAGGGAGTTGGATCTTTTGGCTTGGGTTATTAACTCGTTACGGTTGAGCTTTTTAGCAGTTTCTTGGCACCTAGCTTGGAGGAAGAATACTGGTTTCATAATTTCATTGTTTGGCTTAGAGAATTGCTGTTTTGGGGCCTCACAGGCAAGTCCAGCTGTTGCATTGTTAACGCAATAGAAAATGACCATACCATCTCGACAGAGTGATAGCAGTAGGTGGTCGTCGTACGCCTGATCTTGGGCAGTCTGAAAAGATATTTTCTTTGTGAGACGGGTATTTGGTGATAAGTGCATATGTCTCGAGGGGGACTATTTCATGGTGATTGATTAGGTGCGAAGATTGGACAAATATGGTGATGGTCACCCTCTTATCCGTAATACTTGCAGACTGATCCAAAGACTAAGCTCTTTTCAGACATTACATGTGTTTCGGAAGGCAGATAGTACCGCAGATTGAGTCACCTCCTTCGTTGCCCGACATTCCGAAAAGATCATCTGGACATCCGCGGTAAACATTCCTCCTTTTTTTTGTACTCTTTGCTTTCTCTTGATTTGGTAGGATGTACTCATGTTAGAGCCATACAAAATGCTATTTTTATCAAATAAAATAATAATAATAATAATAATAATAATAAAGACTATCACCGTAGGTGTTGGTATAAAATTGGAATTCGATAGCCGTTGGACTCAATGCTCGTGTTGGGAAATATTTTACGAATTCTTGCCTTATAAATAAAAATTATTATTAAAAAAAACGTAGATGAGCTCTCTCTTTTTAAAATTATTTTATTGAGGTGGATCTCCTCCATCCTCGACGTTGTTGTCGCTATCGTCCGCCACCTCGTCTTCCATCCTGTCTCCGGCTGTCGGAACCTCAAGTCGCCCCTCCCCCACCCTCCTCGCTCGGGTGCCGCCAGCGCCAGCGCCGCCATGCCGAGTGCTGATGTCGCCAGCTTCGTGGAGAAGTGGGACCTTCACTGCCAAATATTTATATGGCTGGGAGCATGGCGATTCAGCCAGGAGGTAATTGACGCAAGGGAACTCGATCCATGGTTACGTGAAGGGGCTTGGGTCTAACGTGGGGCGGTCTACAAAATCCAAGAAGGCCGGCAAATTGCCGGTAGAGTCGGAGCGGCTGTAGGCAGCAACATAGACGACGAAGGGCAGGGAGACGGAGCACTTCGCTTCCCAGTTGGAGATGGAAAGGAGAGAGTCATGATGAGTCGAGAAGGATCGGACTTCAGTAGAGAAACACGGTAGACTATGCCCCTGCTTTACAAGAGCATGGTCTTGTATTGGATTCTCAAATTCCCAAACTCGCATTTTATATTAGAACCGGATAGGGTCAGACGATCAAGGGATATACTCAATAAAAATATACTGGGAATCCTTTCAGAACCTTAATTGTACAAGGATAGAATTTATTGATAAAAGTCAAAAATTTGTTTACCTAGATAAAGTTATGGCACTAATATTGCTGTTCATCAATTTTATTTTTTCGTTATAGTCTAAAAGTTAATGTTTAGAGATGTGGCTGAATATTCCGTATACCAAATATTTAAAATAGCATCACTTGCGTGTAATATCTCTCTCTCTCATTTTTTTAATTCCCTACTCCTTTCTCTCTCGTTTTTTTGGTAATTTATATAATGCAATCATCACAATTATCCCCTCTTGCATGTTGTCATAATCAGACAAGTTACTCCAGTCCAATAGCTCGTGTACACGTTATATGTTGCATATATATATATATATATATATATATTATGTATGTATGTATGTATGTATATATATATATTATGTATGTATGTATGTATGTATATATTATTCTAGAGGAAACTAGCCGTGCTTCATGCTTATTGAACCATTTTATAGGCTGGAGAAAATATCGGTTGGATTGGATTCACCGTTGAACTGGTATACTAGGGCAACCTAAAAACAATACAGCTAAATATGTTAGAAAAAAAAGAGAGCCGGAGGCTGTGTTGCTTTCTGGCGGGACTGGACTGCCACTAATCTATTAGCTCAGTGGTTGATCATATGGACTGACACACCACGTTATGCTTAGCTTTGGTAGTTTGCATCCAACGTTGCAATTTTTTAACACCTTCCAAAGCATGATTAAGGGTCAACATTCCATGCAAGCACTGGACCTGACCCCAGCTCCTACAACTGACGGCGAATATCCTGTTCGAGCGCTAATCGAATTCCTGCTGGACTCATCACATGCATGTCGCTCAGGACCCATGGATTCAATTCCTAGTATAGACTTCCGCGCGTACTGGGAGTATCTACTGGCGTCATCGATGGCATATCAGATTTACCTCCAACGGTTAGTCACGTAGCCTAACGGTTTCTTGTTCTGTTGCTTCGGGGCCGTTCTCGCTCCAGCTTGAGAGCGGGCAAAAGTTAATGCTTCCGGGATTAGTCCCATATCGACTAACGACATTCATGTCTCGTTTCCAGGTGCTACAAATAGCTCACGGCCGCGGTCGTTTGGAATCACGCAGCTGCGTGGTGGGCACAGAGCGAACTATTCTTTCGCCTTTTACTAAAGAATACCGTGTGCTCGCCACTCAAAGCAGCATACGCATATTTTTGGAGGGTGCCATTTCTTGGAGACGGCCCCAACAAATTACTCGTAAATTTTCTATTTTCTTGTTTTCTTATTATTTTTAATTACATTATAATTGTAATCTCTATATCGTCTGGTCTAAATTTGTTGGTCCCTCTCCATATTGTTTTACAATATTTTTTGCGAATACTTAAATAATGATCCTTATATATCTGAGCTTGCTAGTATTAGCTTTCCAAATGTTTGGTTCAATCCGTTTTTTCAGGACTTGATTGATATTTCTGGGCACAAGAAAAAATTTGCATGTTTATAAATACAAACTATCTGCCCATCATGTGAATGACATCAGTTTCAATCTCTTGCCATGAATTTATGTACCTGCGCGGGGTAATCATTTTTTTCTGAATTTAGAGAAGAATGCGGTATCCTGCAACCTATTATGGAGGGTGCCCGTGCCTCAATTGAAAGGGTCATCAAGTTAAGAGAAACTTGCCACAATGTTTTATACCAATGACCACGTATGGTACGAATACCTTAAAATGTCATGAGATTGGATGATATGGGCCGGTTGGTTGGGTTACATTGCATTTGCAGAGCATAGCTTATCCATTTTTATGGTTGGAACCATACTTGTTGGGCCAAACCACAATTAGAGGTGAATAACTTGTAGCACATGAATTTCGTTAACATTTTGATCAACGAGCATTCCAAACAGGTCCTGGATGGAATGATATTGAAGTGGTACAACAAATAATGTCACAATTTAGCCAGCTAGAAAGCTTTAATTTTAGAAGGGCATTGTGATGCATGAGGTTGCAGTCATTGCATGTTTCAAACATTTGACATCCAGATTGCAATGGAACAACCTTTTGGAGTCTACTCCTTGAAATGTTTTGATTAAATTTACTATTTTTAGGAGGATGTTATATTTGATTGTTAAGTCCCGTTAAATAGAGCTCATGTATTCTATTGCCATAGCTCTAAATCAATTACCATCATATCTTTTTTTCTGAAAAAATGTCGAGAATGCCACCTTCCGAGTAACGGCCTGTATGGGTTGGGTTGGGTCGAGTCAATTTGGAGATAAATTTAAAACCGTACCAATTTAAACTGAATTTTTAAAACCAAAATCAAACTAATCATCTACAAAACTGTCTAAAATCGACCTGAGAAATTCGCTTCGATTCAATTTAATTTATCAGATTGATGTTTAATTGGTTGAGCTAAAGAGACTAGTCTAAGTCTAAATATAAAAATTCTATATCATATCTGGTTGATGTTCAATAATTTGGATTACACAAGCTAAGCTAAGTCTAAACCTAAAAATTCTATCTTATATACAGAAGAAAATATAAGAAAAATTAATAATTAATATAATATATAGGCAAATGAGTTGGGATGGGCATATATATATTTATATATATACATATGGGTTGGATGTGGGTCAGCTTGAATCAGTTTTCTAAAAATTTAAATCAAAAGTCAAAACTGAATCAAATCTTTTTGACTCAAGCTTTTCTCAAACCAACATCAAATCAAATTAAAAAAAATTAATATAAACCGGACTGGAAAGATCGATTTAGATCGGATTCCTGGTTTGTCCATATTTTTTCATACCCGACTGCTTCGAAGAACCTCTGCCCAGCTTTCAAGTCCATGGGCTTGGATTAAAATCCAGGCCGACATATTCCGGGAATATTCCTGGGAGGCCAAATTTCTCTTTTGGTCTCTGGTTGCCCTTGTGCTTTAGCACAATGATGGGCGTGCCCTCTGTTTTGGCCCACGGCGCAAAGGCCAGTCCTGGCGCCCTTGTTTTGAGCGGGTGGGTGAGTTCCGGTCCGGGTTAACATGGACTGGGTGGTTAGGGTTGTCTTTTTTTTTTGGTCTGGCTGAATCATTTTTTTCACCTTCCAAGTTCTCTAATCTTCCTGACGTTGATTTGGGAGTGTTTTCTTCTCTCTTTTCCCTTTCTTCTCTGCCTTGAGTGCTCCCGGCTTCGCTCTATAATTGCCGGAGAGGAAGCACGGTCAGTTGGGATCGCTTGCGGCCGGATTGTCTTCTTTACTTCATTGATCAGCAGGTCTTTGAGGTGTTGATTTTGCGGAGAGGGGATTTTCTCGTGTGCCTTAATGTCGGATGCATGCAGATGCATGAAGAGGTACGGCATGTCAAACTCAATCTAAATATATATAACTTTTCATAATTTTTTTATAAAAAAATTTAATAAATAAAAGATTATGTATTATAATGTTTGGTTGTTTATTTTTTAATTGATTATTTTTTTTAATTTAAAGAACATTTGATTACTTAAAAATAATAATCTTATTTTTTATGTTTCTATTGTTGTTGGAAATTTAATTTATTATGTTCTATATTTTTTATTTTTATTTTGTTGGATGTTATTTGATGCTGTTTCCTGTTTGCTGTCTGTTGGGAGTTATTAGGTCCTTGGCAACGATTGTTGGTGGATTTTTAATGCAAGCTGCTAGAATTTGATTTGCTACAATGAGTTGGGTGATCTTTGAAGCTAATGCGAAATTATTTTTTTAAAGAAATATTTTTTAGCAGCACTTTTTGCGTTTTACTTCTCCTCTGCTGAGCGCTTAACGTTTGATGCTTTAATTAATCTTTTTGCATGAAAGAGTAAAAGAGATGACGGTGGAATTTAGTGCATTTTTTTATGATGGCTGATGCTTTGCCTTCGTTTTTCCTGGCCTTTACAATCACATATTCTGATGCTTTTACTTATTATAATATATACAGTTAATTATATATTCTATGTGCACACACCAGAATAGAGGCGCATACGGCTGCCGCTTCCTTCCTTCGCATCAATCCACCAGTGAATGAGGCACTTTTGAGTGCTTTGAGAGCTGCGTGGGAATGTATAAAAGATCAATCATTCGTTCGTACAAAAGATATAACCCGAACTCTTTCCTTTTTTTTTTTTTTGCTAAAGCCGAACTCTTTCCTTTGGTGGTTAGTTTTGTGCTTCTTTTCTTTTGGGAGGGTGGACTCCATCAGTCCACGTTGGAGAGTGGAAGAATGCATGTGGATTTTCGGCCAAATGCTACGCTGTGCTTTCATCCATGCTCTCTCTCTCTCTCTCTCTCTCTCTCTCTCTCTCTCTCTCTCTCTCTCTCTCTCTCTCTCTCTCTCTCTCTCTCTCTGTGCAAGCAAAGTTGTGTGCACATATAGAAAGTTACTGCTACAAGCTAGATTTGGCTTTTTTTTTTTTTGTCAATAACGGCTTTTCAATTCATATAATTCTAATGTGAGTACAATTTGCCAGATCAAATGAAAGTAAACAGAACAGTGGATGTGGAATACAATCTAAACCAGTCCAAATAGCCTTCCCAGAATGTCGGGCTATATGAGAGGCGACCAGTCAGCTGCGTTATTCGCCTTCCGATACACATGAGCTATTTAGCAGGAGATCAACTTCATCACCAATCTGCGGGTGTCCCATATCAATGGGTGGCCATCCTCGTATCTATCCGCTCTCCGAATCCAGTCAATTTAATACGGAGGAGTCCCCCTCAACGCATAGATAATCAACCCCCCGCACCTGTATAGCATACTGAATACCCTCCTAGGCTATCCATAGTTCCGCTCCTACTGCGGTCAGACCTGGTGTACTTTATTCTTCCGCTGCAATAAATCTGCGTCCCAGGCCCCTGATCACAAAGCCCACTCTCCAGAGGCGTTGTCCCCCGCCATGCTTCCATCGAAATTCATCTTTGATGTCCGTGCATTTTCTTTTTTTTTTTTATCTTTTTGATGTCCAGATATATCTGAACCAACCAAATTGATCTAGAACAACAATGGTGATCGTTCTCCTCGATCACTTAGATGCAATTTGAATTCTTAAAAACAAATGACGCTTTATTTTACTTCCTTTTTTTTTTCATGCTTCTGCTTTAACCACTCCATGACCCTTTTTAGTAGATGAGTAACCCAATTCTCAATCCCAATATTATCATCAGATTTTTTTTTTTTTTTGGTATACAAAATACCCAATGGATGTAGAGACATATATAAAGAATCATTTTTACTGGTCTAATAATCCTCTCACCAGCCAGCAAAGAATACCAATGAAGGTACGAAAGCTGTCAAATTGCTGGTCCACCCTATAAGTATAGCAATCAAACATCACTCTCAGGCGTCAGCCTTATCCGCAGCCTATAAATTAGGGTCTAGAAAGGAGATTCCGAGCCCCTTTTAATTAGAAGAGATGCCATGCTTCATGCTTGTCGATGGAGGCTAGCTGTTACAAGAACTAATTAAAGTTGTGGGCCAACAAGCAGCAGTGTATATTAGAGGAAGAAAGGAATAAGATGCAATGGAGAGAGAATCCCAGAGTTTCGCTTAATGATAAAGTAGCCAATGACTTGGGACGTTCGGTTCACGCTAATGTGGAGTAGCCAAATTCCTCTGCAGGCGTCCCAGTAACTAGGAAGTGAACCAACGCACCCAGGACTGGTTGTGGTGGAGAGAGAGAGAGAGAGAGAGAGAGAGAGAGAGAGAGAGAGAGAGAGCAGCTCAGTTCACTATGTGTTGGAGAGAACTTTGCCCATGCTTTAGGCCGGAAACAGATCATGGCGAGGAAGCGAACGACGTCGACCCATCCCGTCGCCTAAAGTCTAAGCATCCGGACAGCGGTGATTCACACCCTCCTTCAGAGCCCAAGCATGCAGACAAAGGCGATGCAGCTCAGTCAGTGACGGAGGCAAGTGATTCTCATGCGAAGTCCAATACCCAATCCATGCTGCCAAGCAAGGGTGGCCCATCTCAGAAGAAGCCGGAGGTCAAAGCTGATGCAAGTAGCCGAGCCATACAGCAAAACCACGGCGACCGGTCTCCCATGACTGCAGAAGACGCTGCCAGGACTCCGCATGAAGAACTCTCTGCCAAGGACCAGACAAAGACCAGAAACAACGGACTATAGTGCGGCTGATGATGGTGCAGAGAAAGTTGAGAAGATGCCTAAGAAGAAAAGTATCAGTTCTCAGGGAGCATACCGGCGAGATTAGATGGCCGCCACCTGCTGCTGGCCTGACGGTATGGCGACCTCGCCATCGTCCCCGTGCGGATCTATGTCCTCAACTTTATTGTTTCTGCTTTGAAGTTTGTGGCATGGGCTTAATTTGTAAAAAAATTTGCCTTGCTGTTTATGAGACGCTTGCCCTTTGTCAATTTTTTTTTTGGGGGAGGGGAAATTAACACCCGGTCCCTCCATGGACTGGGATATAATTTGCAGCGCGAGAGGCAACATAGCCCAACACATGGCGCTGCAAGTTGGTGCGGTGGAGCTTTATCCCGAAGTGAGGATATATGAGATTATATTTATCCATCCCTACTTCGGAGTTGGTGGATAGGATGGGATGTAGAAGTCGAGCGCATGATGATAGGATTTTTTTTTTTCTTCTTTTCTTTTGAGTGGGTGAGGGGGTGGGCGGAGGGGGATAGAGTTAGAGATTTCAGAGTGGGAAGGGATGGGATAGGGATCGGATGTTAAGGAAGCAATACTCCTATGAACCGATAATTACACAGTCGGTCAACGGGCGTTTTCTATTACAGTGGAATCTATATATGGAAGGACCGGCAATTAAATTTCTGATTTTTTTTTTCATGCACATATATATGATGCTGTGCTTGATTGGTGGAGACAAGTGTTTCAGTTTGGGGAATGGGCAAGAGTTCATCAGAGTGAAGAAACATATTTCTGGGCTAATTATTCTTCTTCATGTTCGGAAAAAAAAGAATTCCTTGCCCTTGTTTCAAAATGAACGTTTTCTTAATTTTTTGAAAAATGGTATTCTAACCATATTCTATTGACTTCTACTCTATAACGTCTGATTATTTTACATATATCATATGCTAATGTCTTTCTTTATGCACTAGCAATAAACTCAAATTCTAAGATCATCGGAACAAGGGATTAGGAATGGACTTTGGATGATAGGAACTAATCATTGAATAGAATGCAAACCAAGGATTGGAGTTTAACCCTAAAATTTTGAGATATATGTCGTTGAACTCGAGCTCAGTCCTGGAAAGCTTGCAGGCCGTTGAAGCAATGGCGCCTCAGATTCCGCCTATCCACGAGCTTTAATCCAATTCACCCTATCACTTTAAACTTGATTTCGCCTACCATGCTCTTTCTCATGCATGGCTCACTCCGTTAATCTGGGGACTCAGGAAGGTACAAGAAAACTTTTTAATCCACCATTTCGCACTGCCCACGGATCAGCCTCACGCTACCGACTTCAGATGCATATGGTAAGCATGATTTTTCTCGCTAAGCTCTACCTTTAGGAGCGATTCAGGGTCATAACGATTACACTGCCGTCTTGCAGTCTGCTTAACCTCAGAAGAGGTTGTAAAGCAGGAGTTACGAGCGGAGAAACGGAGAAAGCGAATTGCTTCCCCCAATTTATGGCATTTATGGGACGAAGAATACAAGTACAAATAAGTTACATAGTAGCTTTACGGAGGCTGTAACCGAGGGATATTAGAAGGAAGTTTACAGAGAAAGAACAAAGGCGTGCCATGAAGATTAGCTGCCCAGGTTGGGCCTCAACAGTGAAGTGGTCAAAGGAGTTATGACCTTCCTTGAAGCTGTCCGCACTCAAGTTTCCCCAGTGCTGAAATGAGTGTAGAATTCTTTGCTAAACAGAAGCCGTACAGGAGTGTTTTTTCTAAGAAAAACTCTTTTGAGTTTTGCTCGTGCCAAATGTGCCAACACAAGAGTTGGACCTTTACTTTCCTCCTCCGCCAAGTTGTTCAAAGCTCATGGAGAAGTCAAGTTTAAGCAGAAGAGGATGTGAGACCAAGTTCTTCAGGCTGCAGCTTTCATGCTTGAAGAAATATTTAAAGGACAGGCTGAGTTAGATGCCCAAACTTTTTTTTGCAAGGACTTATGTGGGGTTGATTCGATTCCTTGATGAAGGCCACATGAACCTTTCTTTCTTTGGTGTTGCGCCGAGAGTCAATTTGGAAATATAAGGTCATTAATTTGGTCATGACCCCTTCGTAACTTCTCCAACTAGTTAGTCCAAATAATGATGATTCATATTCCCATAACTCATATCATTCAAGAGACTGGTCTGCCCATCCAATAGATGCTTGAAGGTTTTGTTCATAAACTCCGAGGATCCATGCAGAAGTGTATTTAATTCCATACTAGTTTTGTTTGAGTAGATTCTGAATATTTATGTAAGACTAAAATATCTAAATATCATGTTTTAACTAAATTTTTTGAGTAAGGCTCTGATTGTGACGGAAATCTTAAGACCCACACAGTCTTTATTCTATAATTTGTAATTTGGGAAAGAAGATGCCGAAGATTGATTATATATACTTAAAAGGAAGAGAGATGCCGGCCACGACGCCTCAATGATATTCCCGTCATGTTTCTCGTGACATTAACGTCGCGTTGCCGTGGCATCTCATGATTCAGCCAAGCCACACACTTGAAATGCACCCATCATTGCCAACGCCAGCTGAACCTTTTGTGCTACATCAGCAAATGGAATTCTAGAGGTACATCAGCCGGGTGGCCAAAGCTGTACTCAAAAGAAGATGCCAATCTCCAAGCCTATCGGTGGAGATTAAATTTCAAAATAAGAAAAACAATCTCGGGGCTTATAAAATTGACCAAAGGATGAAAGGAACCAGGTGCCGTGGGGACGGAAGATCGAGAATTTTGTTATCCTCCTTGGATGACGGCATTGTCTCCCCCTCCTCATATGGGACCATATCATTTGAAATAATAAGAGAGCAACATGATGGTTTTTTTTCACAAAAACCGCTTGGCTTATTGGAATACGGTGACTGTGGGAAAACGGAAGAACAACAAGGCCAATGATAAAAACATGAGGAAAAAAATTTAAAAACAAGAATGTTATTTCGTTGGATGATCGGATGATTGATTTTATTTGATTTTGCTGAAATTTTATTGGTGATGAATGCTCTTGTTGTAGAAACTAAGATTTAATCTTGATCATGTTTGTGCAAGTTCTAATTGGACAAGAAAGAATTTATTATAATTTTATTATTCTAAATAATAGATTTTTTTTGCAAATTTTGTAGTTTTTTCTTTTACATTGATGGGTTTTTCATGTTAGAAGTTATACTGTCTTTTATTCGTGGATTGCTTGATTTTTATTTTGCTCGTTAATTACTTATGTATATTATAAAGATTATTATTGCTCGATGAATTGTAATGATATTCTATTTAATTGTTTAAAAAGAGAAAAGAAGTTTATGGTATTACTATTTTTTGATTGTATTTTGCCTCAGAAGACACTCCAAACAATTTCATGGTCCACTGCTTCGCTCTACACTGGTTGAGGTGAAAAAGGGGAAAGGGAGGGAGAAAAAGAGCGGTTAACCATGTGTTCGAAAGAGCTTTGCTCTTACCACCAAGGTGGTAGCACGGTTGGAACAGAGCTAAGATTCCACCGGAGTGGCCCAAGTTCGAAACGCGCGGGCGTCGATTAAATATGGAGACCGGATGCTCCCCGCTTGGTTTGCTCAGTGGAGTCGCCATCTGGTCCGCCGGTATCGAGGTGGCGCTGGGGTGACGTACTCACACGTGGAGCAACCCACAGGTCGGGGAGAGTGTGAGTAAGGATGGCCATCCCGTCTACCACATCAAACATTTCCTGATGGAAGGAGGGCCCAGTGAGGACTGCTACGCGGGCAGAGTTTCCCTCCCAAAAAAAAAAAAAAAAAAAAAAAAAGCTTTGCTCCTGTTTTAGGCCTGAGACAGATGAGGGACCCGGTTTTCGTCGAACGGTTGGGCTAGTGCTGCCGACGGTACTGCAGGTGATCATGATAGCTGCCCCAAGATTACTAATGGAGGCTCCACCATCACACCCGGGAATAATAACACTTCGAATGGAGATAAAGAAAGAGATTTTGCTCACAGAAGCGAAGTAGACCGAGTGATCACCAGTCCGGAGAAGAGCCAAGCCTCGAGGGCCTTGACAAAGGCTACGGAACCGAAAGCCCGAGCTAAGATCCTACCCAAAACCATCACTTCATATCAAGTGCTCCCAGCAAAAGACCAGACAAAGGCTGCTGGTCATGATGGAGCAAATGATGGTGATGGTGGAGAGAGCTTACATAGGCCCGGCCCAAAATCTAATTAAAAATGAATAGAGTTTAACCCATGATTATAAGGGGCTAGGATTATGTGATAGCTATTCTCATAAAATTAGTAATAATTTAGATGTACACTAAATATAAAGGGTATTAAATATTAGATATATCCGGTATTGGGTTCGGTTCCGAGTTTGATATCGGATTTGGTTTCGGGTCCGGTTTCACAAGGGACTACCAAAATCATAACTGAAACTAAATAGTTTTTTTATTTTTAAACTTATCATCGAAACCATTCCTATTTAATTTCGGTAAAAACCACTAAATATTCGGATATCCATTTTCATTTACAACTCTACTCTTTAAGCACCCGTTTATCTAAGTACATCCCTACCCTTTAAACACCCATTTATGCGAGTAGGTCTATAGTAGCATAGACCAATCAAGCATGCATGAGAGAAATTATATCCTATACCAGATGTATTACATCAGTGAAATTCGAGATAAGGTGAGAAGAGCGGCAATCCAAGATGAGCTGTATGGTAAATGGAGCTCATGAAAACGAAAAATCTGATTGGTGTAGTGCATTGCTGATGCCGTGTCATAGGGTATAATTCTTAGCGCCCGGAATTAGTAGAAGTCGATAACTAATCCAGGTTTCCCAGCTGTATGCATGTACAAAAAAAAAAAAAAAAAAAGGAAGATAAAAGCGGCGACGGAGTAGGCGTAGATCGTTGAGGCAGGGTTGGTGCATGTAAAAATAAACGGGCTCGGTTTGCCTGGGGCCTGGACTTGGGCCCAGATAGGAATCATTAGCCAGCGAAAATGAAATAAAAGGTCCTAAAAGGTACCAGCAAATTGTTCGCGAGGTTTGCCACCTATAAAATTGAGAATTTGTCTGGCCTCAGATATATGCATCAATTTTGTCAGACTGCTTCCGCATAGAGACTTCAATTTTAACCCAATCTGCATGAAAGAGGACCCTTTAAGATGATCAATTAGGCTGTATGTTGAACTATCCTGCAAGTAAGAATCACTGAACAAACCAATCTCATTTCTCCATTGCAAACCACAACCTATCGCTTTAGATGGTATCATCACCAGGGTTGCTTTCTTAACATAATTATGCCTGGAGTCCATACGCATGGTGGGACATCTAAATTTATGATCCACTCAATTTCTCAAATAGCTGGACCTCATATAGATAAGTTATATATGCATGCATGCACACGGGCAGCCCAATACATTTGGAGGCCTAAGTCGGATTCAGTAAATGAGGTCTTTTTTTAATAATAAATTTTTTTAATAAGTATAAAATACTTAGAAAAAAGATATGAAAATAGATAGCCATCAAGTACATTATTTTAACAAAAATACATGTATACAACAAAGATAGATAAAAAGTTTTTTCAATTTAATATAATATTTGAATAAAAGTATGGAAAAGTAATTATGCTTAAGGAAGGGCCCATAAAACTGATTAAATAATTGAGATAATGCTTCGCAGTACTGTTTACCATGTCAAGCAAGAGCAGAGTAGGAAAAGGTTATCCCATGGCACTTCATGGTCAAGGTAAAGAAAAGAATTTGTCGAGAAAGAAATCTATCTACAAGAGAAAGTAGGGGCATTATGGGAAATTCACTCCATCTAATTAATAAAAGTTCCGTCCCACCATCTCCCCTTCAGGTGAGTACCCAAGCAGCCACTGCAACATCACAGCACAGCAGCCATTCAACCCCCCCTCCCTCCTTTTCTTTCTCTACCCTCCAAGAAGTCCATCTCCAATCCCCCTATCTTTCTTCCTAATGGCCCAGCTGGATCAGGAGTAATGTGAGGGAAGGAAAACCTAGACCAAAACCAAAAAAGAGAAGGGATGAAAGATAAGAGTGGCTTCAGACGTGTATCAAGCCAACCAAATCCCTCATCTCTCTCTCTCCACCCAAAACAAAACTACTATCCCCAACTTCCCAAATTGCCCCTCTGCAGGCCACGAAACTCTCCACCCCCCTTCCATCAAGGGGGAAGACTCATAGTGGCTCCTGTTTCCGTTTTATATGGGGCCTTTACTTCTTTTTAGTTAGCCTCCCGGAGGCCTTCTATTGGTTCGAGGCCTTAGGCGACCGCCTCGGTTGCCTAGAGCTCGGGCCAGCCCTGTGCATACACGCACGCACATATGCTAAAATGCAAGTTCTGCTTATGTAAAACCCTCCATTCGCCATATGGACGTCCATATTAATAATATTATTAATATATATATATATATATATATTATCAAAATAAGATAATATCATTAATTAAAAAGTTCATTAGCTTATTGAACTATATGTAATAATTTTTTATTAGTTGTACTGAATTAATATAGAAATTAATGACATCATTAATAACAATGTATATTGATATTAATAAAAAATATTTTTTTTAATTCTGTACGTGCCCATATCCCATGCAAGTCATTACATTATACTAATATTATTAATTTCTATCACATTTTTATGGTAATGCTCTTACTTAAAATAAAAATACAACCACTAATAACCTGTTATATCACACTTAAATGTCTCCTAGATGCTATATTTTTCTATTTTTGATTACACACAGATTGAATCATGATCTTGTTATTTAATTATAATATATTATTTTACTATATATATGCTATTAGAATTTTGTATAATGATAATTATCATATACTAATATCAGAAATTTATTTTAAATTTATTTATTTATTTATATATTATATTTTATTCTATTATATTAATTATTTTATTATATTTATTCTATATTGTATTTCAAGAACAGTATCGTGTGCATTATTTCAGATTACATCCTAGTTTACCTTTTATAATAGATCCTAGTCCAACGCGCATCTAAACTAGCTAGGACCCAATATTTGTTGCTTTTTTCTCCTTTTTTTTTTTTTTTCTGGTAAACAACCAATTTTTATTGCTTTGGGAAACAAAGTTTTTACTGGCCGATTCTTTTGGCTCACACTGAGGGAGACAATGTCCAGTGAAATATTATTATCTGAATCAATCTCCAATTTTCTAAGTCGCCATGTTTAAACAATGTCTAAATATTTTAAAAAATTAAAATTTATGACGAGTGAAAAAAATATAATTATGCGAATCAATTTCCATTACCTGAAGTGATGGAAGCTACTATTTGTTGAGTAATGTTACAAGAACTATGCCTAGAAAGTTTGTTATTACAATTGTCCAGTCCACTCGGTCTGAGAAGGTTGGTGCAGTATATAGATTGATCATTACACGTCGTGTACTCGATATGAGAAGATTTGTAGCAGATCATTACTTTCTTCATTATATTCTTATCTTGCCCAGGATGATGGTATTGTCATGGACTTGGCTTTTCATGTATTCGCTGGATGCATACTAAATATTCTGTAGGACCTTCAACTTACTGAATCTGTTGCTCGACATATGACCACATCCCCTTTCTTGGTAGCCATTAGGGCGTCTCCTGCTGATCCGAACCGATATTGGGACCGAGATCTCAGCAATGAGGATATTGATTTCATATACTCCCTGTGCTTTTTAACTTAACTATCAATATATCTTGGCCAATGTGAAAGATTGATAACCATGCCTAAGGGTTCCCCTAGTAGGGGTATGTCAGACTACATAGCAATCTGACAACTCTTAAAATCGAAAAAATAATTGTAGAGGAAAATAAATTTTACCATATTTAATTGAAAAAAAATTACTATGAAAACAAGTATCGAAAAATATTAATATATTTAGTTAGAAACAATTTTATATAAAAATATTGTCAAATTTTTAATAATTTTTTTGGATAAAAGTTGAGGTAACAACAATTTTTTTTCCGGTCTATTTTTTGGCTATTTATGGCCCACTTACATAAACACTATATATTAAAATATATACACCTTTGTTAATAAATATATTTCTTATAGTAAATAAATTTTAGTTTAGTTTACTATATATATAAATATATTAATTATTAATAAATAATATTTGTTAATCATTTTTAGTAATTAATATTAATATAATATATATTTTTGTTAAAAATAATATATTTAGATTATTTTTACTTGGTAATCCTGTAAAAAAAATAAATACCATCTATTGATGGTATTTATTTTATTTATTATTTATTTCACTATCATTTTATCTATTTTTTACTAAATATAATAATTTGATATAAAATTTATTTTTTCATACCCGATTATTCTCACGGGAAAGATTCATGAGAGAAAGTGACATAAAGAGGGGACACCATTTACTCCGTGCCAAGGCGCCCCAAGCGGTACAAACCGGAAAAAAAAGTAGAAACAAACGGGAAGAAGTTGTACGTCGCGGTGCCCTCCAAACCATCATTTGTCCCATCAGGTGGTACGGATATATAGGGATATACCTTCCAACCTCACCCGCCCATCCGCCTTCCAATCCCACTAACGCGTTCCCGCGGAACACCAGACCTGGCAGCCAAGCAAGCCGGCCGTTTCCCCGAGGACGAAGTACAGGAGGCGGCCTTTCGCATCCCCAAGAGGCACCGGCAACGGAACCCGACATAAAAATAAAAGAAACACAATAAAGACAATTCATTTCGTGATTTCATCTCCTCGCTAAATTCTGAGCCGTCCATTTTCTGATCGATAGCTACGTCTTACCGCCTATCTCGGGCACGAACCGAGGGGGCCGAGCGCGGTGAGTCGAGGCTTCGATCTTATCTCTTCATCCTCCTGCTGACGTCAATGCCAGCTCATCGCAGAGGAATCCCGCGCGGAATATTCAACACCGACTCCGACCCCCCCCCCCCCCCCCCCTCCATCAAAGATTCGGTAACGTACGCGACGGCGCGACCTCGATTCCCCCCTCCCTCTCATCTCATTTATCTACATCTTTGCAGTTTCCTTCTTAACTAAGTTTATTCCTCTCTCTCTCTCCTCCACCTTCAAGATCCTTTATTCGGCCCCTCTTTTTCCACCCCTCTCCTTTCTATTTCCGGTCCGATCGAAGCGGTGTCCCATTATATTTCAGCGCCTTGGTCGTCCCGAGATCTCCTCTATTATCCGCGGTGCTGTTTCTCCATGGATTTCGCGGAGCGCGCACGGAAGTGCCAGGAGTACGTGGAGGCGCTCGAGGAGGAGCGCCGGAAGATCGAGGTCTTCCAGCGCGAGCTCCCCCTCTGTCTCCAACTCGTCACCCAAGGTTCCTCCATTTTTCCTCTTTTATTTCTTGTTTTTGGTTTTATTTCTGGAATAGGGTGGTGGTGATGGTGGTTTTAATTGCAGCGATCGAGAGCATTAGGATGCAGATCTGGAGCAGCGAGGAGACGGTGACGGATGGGCCCGTGCTGGAGGAGTTCATCCCTTTGAAGCCGACCTCCTCTTCGACCGAAGAGGAGAAGGGCGGCTTTATGGAGATGGAACAAGAGAGATCGGAGAAGAAGCCGGATTGGCTCCGATCGGTCCAGCTCTGGAACCAGGAGACCGACCACTCACTCCCTAAAGGGGTGAGGAAAAAAAACTACTATTTTTAC
Organism: Phoenix dactylifera; assembly: GCF_051530095.1. Classification (NCBI taxonomy): domain Eukaryota; kingdom Viridiplantae; phylum Streptophyta; class Magnoliopsida; order Arecales; family Arecaceae; genus Phoenix; species Phoenix dactylifera. The sequence goes on along the minus strand of NC_143201.1, from coordinate 21,748,205 downwards.
CCAAAAAAAGAAACAAAAAACCCTACTACAGCTTTTTTTCCTTTTTTATCTTTCTATTCCTCTAAATCGCGTTTTACTGGTGGTATGTTAATTAGGATCCTCCGAAGAGGCCGATCGCGGTGAATGCTAAGAAGATCGGCGGAGCCTTTCACCCATTTGAAAGAGGGAAGCACGCCCCGGCGGCGCCGGCGGCGAGCTCATCTACGGTGGGCGGTGGAGGAGGCGGCGGCGTTGGTGGGGAGAAAGAGAAGGATAAGGAGGGCCAGTCCCAGCCTCCCAGAAAGGCAAGGCGCTGCTGGTCAGCGGAGCTCCACCGCCGGTTCCTCCACGCCCTCGACCAGCTCGGCGGCTCCCACGGTGCGTCTCAAAAAACTATCAATCATTCTAAAATTGAGATAAATTAATTGCTGGTATGTTCTGTATGTTGCTAAAATTGGAAATGGAACTGGTTGCAGCGGCGACGCCGAAGCAGATCCGGGAGATGATGAAGGTGGACGGTCTCACCAACGACGAAGTCAAGAGTCATTTGCAGGTAAATCACATCTGCATCAATTTGAATCATTGGATTCTTACTCTAAATTTTTATTGTTGATGTTAGGATTGCAGAATCTGGTGATTTGAAATAAAAAACCGTAGAATTAGCCGCCCCTGGTCGTTGCATTTCATTGCGGATTTGATTAATTCTTGATGATGACCCACAGAGCATCGGATGCCCAGGGATTTTTTCATTTTTTAATTAGACCCTTGCTGCTGCTAGGTTTATTCTCTTTCTTTGATTCCCCTGGACATTTGATGCTTCTGGTCTTGGGCCACCCTTGGCTATAATTTAAGCTGCTCTTCTTGTCGTCTAGCTCGAATTGGACTCTCGCAATTGGTCATCCTGGTTATCGACTAATCTTGTACATTTTAATGTTACTAAACATCTACATGTTTGCCAGGATTCCAATTTACAAACCAATGGCGGTGGAGTCCTAGAGTTGATGCCATTGGCCTGCATGCCCTTTTCTCATGTCTATAATTTTCTATAGAATATGAACGATGCTTGTAATACTAGTGACTATTGGTAGATTGGCATCTCCAATGAACAATGTTATGCTACACTCTTATCACTATCTTCACGGACCCACTAATTGTTTCCACTGATCGACTGGGGAGATGGGAGGAGGCTTCTCATCTGAAATTTCATATTTTAGGCTGCCAACCTTGGCAACCATATTTAGTGTCCAACACTGCTATGGTTGGTCCGTCCTCAACTAGGGTTACTTTTTTGGAGGCCAGTTTCCTTTTGTTATTTTTTCTGCGTGCATGCCATGGCAATCGAAACCTTATTATTACTGTCTGCACCATAATCTCCTTCCTCTTTTAAGCATAATATCAATTGCTCGCATGCTCGCTAGAATAGGAACAAGTCTGCAAAATGCGTACAACTCAAGTTTGTTCTTTTGATTCAATTTAGAATCACAATCTCTTAGCAAAGTACACACGAACTAAGGAACCTGCTTTGATCAAGTTCCCTGTGACTCTGTGGAGTCTTACTTTTTTGGGAAAATTTTGTGATAATTTTGTTCCAGCATGATGTTGCATAAGCTACTGAGCATAAGCACCGAACCCCACAATCAGCACACATTCTCCTGACAGTAGTTTACTTGAGACAAAGCACTGTATATTCTAGTGCTTGGATGAACAATTTTGTGCTTCAATCTTTTTACATGTTCAAATCGTTTTGTTGTTTCAGAAATACCGGCTGCATGCTAGACGGCCAAACCTAGCAGTCCAGAGCAGCAGCACTAGCAATCCCCTGGCCCCGCAGTTTGTAGTTGTCGGCGGAATATGGGTCCCACCGCCGGATTATGCAGCTGCTCCTGCTGCATCCGCAGCAGCACAACCATCCCATGGTGCTGGTGCTGGTGCTTCCCCAAATGGAGTTTATGCTCCTGTTGCATCGCTGCCATCAGATCTGAGATACCAAAAGCAGCAGCGTGAGAAGCCGTCACATAGTTCTCCCACTGGGCCACTACATTCAGAAGGTAGATGCAGTGGAGATGATGGTGCTACCAATTCAGCTTCCCCTACCACCTCATCATCTTCTCAAACAACAACTGCTTCACCTCCATATTGACTCTTCAGAGAGCAGCAGCTGTAAAGCATTTTTTGGGTTTCTTTTTGTAATGAGGGCTTACCACCTTTTATGTTTTCTGTGATGGAAATAAATAAATAGATATAAATATATATGAAAGTATGTTTTGTTGTTTCTCTGATGACCTGTATGTGAACAACTCAGTTAAAACATCTTCAGTAGAGTTTGCCAAGCTTCTGATCTTAATTGCTAGTGGTGCTTATTTTCTCTTGTTATTTCTATCCTCAGCTATCAATTGATCACCACGGTTTTACAGGTAATCTAGTACTGATTTCTCTCTAGTTCTTTAACAATCATTCAGCACAATGGTCTGATTGCTTGATTTTTTTTTTTAAAAAAAATATATTTCCTTTTCAGAGTTTGGTGTGTTATTTAGACTGACCAATATTTGCATGTCATCTCACAAGAACATTGAAATGTTCTTGGCAAAGTTTTTTGACTCTAGGAGTTGACCGGGAAATAAAAGGTTGACATTTAGTTGTATCTAAGTGGTTACTGGTATCATACTTTCGGCGTCGTGTGCCTGCTAGTGTTTCATCCTCTACGGTAGCAACTTTTATCATCTGTATGCTTTGTGGCTTTCTTCTGCTCCTCCTCAGATTTCAGGAGTAGAACTTGGCGGGTCTAATTCCAGAGAAAGCTGTTTGAGGAATAGATAAAAGGAAAGAGGAGTATCTTTGCAAAAAATGGAGTGCTCGTCTTAGAGCACACCACAGGCTAGGGGGGTCTGCGACAAGACGTAGATTTGGAGAAGCAAACGCATTCTAGTTATTGTGCTATGCCTCTAGGAACAAATGTCGACCTTGGTTTGCTCATGTTTGGATTCCTCCACTTCCATTGTCTAGCGATTTATCATACTCATGTTTCAGAAATGAGTATGGACCAAAATTTGCTCCAGTGATCATATTCTATGTCGAGCATTCAAGGATTCTGGATTCAATTTTTGAATCGTGCGTCCTTAAAATCTAAAGGTAAATAATCATAATATAAATGGGTCTCCTCCTATCTTTTTTTTCAGAAAAAAAATTCTGCAACTGAATTTTTTTTTTTTAAGTGAGAAATTTCAACTCAGTTTGGTGGACATTGATTGCTTTGTTTAAAGGCCGAGCAGCTTAATTTATTTGTCAACTAACACCGCGCTCATCGGATGAGGATAGACATAGAGGTGGGCAACGGGCCGTGCCGGGCCGGCCCGGCCCAGGCCCCCCGGGCCCAAAAACTAAACGGGCCGTGAAACTAAACGGGCCGTGCCTGGCACGGCCCGCTTATGAAGCGGGCCGTGCCCGGCACGGCCCGCTTATGAAGCGGGCCGTGCCCGGCACGGCCCGTCCAGCACGGAAGGCCAGCCCGGCCCAGCCCCAGGCCCCTCTATTGGTGGGCCGGGCCGGGCACGGCACGCCACGGGCCGTGCCAGGCACGGCCCGTAACGGGCGCAAACGGGCCGTGCCAGGCACGGCCCGCAACGTCTCCAGACGGGCCGTGCCTGGCACGGCCCGTCTGGAGAGGGGGGAGGAAAATAGCCGTTTCCAACGGCTATTTTCGTGAAAATGACCCTTTTACCCCTCCCAACAGTCCAATAACGGCTGAATTGAGGGGTATTTTGGGAAAAAAATTTTTTGGGCTTCTATAAATAGCCCATTCCTCCCTCATTCTCACCACACCAAACCTCTCATTCTCTCCTTCTCTACTGCTATTATTTCTCTCTTCTAAAGTGCTCTTCTAGCAATTTAAAGTGCTACACAAGAGGAGGTTCCTGTTGAGAAGAGAAGGTCGCTTCTGTTGAGAGCACAAGAGGAAGCTCGGAATCTCGGCTCTGCCTCTGCCCTCCGACCCTCTACTCAATTCCTCCTTGCGGTTAGTTTTTATTTTTTGAATTAATCATAGATATGTCATCTTTTGAGGAAAGTCAGTTTGGCATTCCTGTTTCTGAGGGAGAAGAAACTAATCCCCAACCCCCTGTTCCTAGTTCTTCTAGAACTGGTGAACCGAGTGAAGGTCAAACCTCTTCTCGTAAGAGGACTAGTACTGTATGGAATGAATTTGATAGAGTTATGGTTGAGGGAGTCTGGAAAGCTAAATGTAAAAAATGTGCCAAACTTTATAGTTGTAGTAGTAGTGGGGGAACAGGGCATTTAAAAAGACATCAAGAGAGTCATAGGATGCATGATTCTCATGCTCAAACTCAAAGTACCCTTAATATACAAGGGGGATTACTTGTAGGTAATTTTGCATATAATCATGAAAATCAAAGAAAAGCACTTGTAAAATGGATAGTTAAGGATGAATTACCTTTTAGTTTATGTGAATCTTTTAATTTTGAAGAATATGTTCAATTAAACCTACAACCTGCTTACAAAAGAACTAGTAGGCGTACATTTAGAAGAGTAGCTATGACCAATTTTTTAGCAATGAAACAAAATTTAATTGAAACACTTTCTACTTTAAATGTAAAAATTTCATTAACTTCTGATATTTGGTCAGCATCTGTAGGTAGTAATTGTTTTATTGCCATTACTGCTCATTATATTGATAATGATTGGCAATTAAATAAACGTATTCTTGCTTTTCGTGCTTTTGATTTTCCACATTCTGGGCAACAAATTTCAAATATAATTTATCAAACTGCATGTTCATATAATATTAATGATAAAATTATGTCTATTACTTTTGATAATGCATCTAATAATAATTCTGCTGTTGTATTATTAAAAGACTCATTGCATCCCATATTAGATGGAAATTTACTGCATATTAGATGTGCATGTCATATCTTAAATCTTTCTGTTCAAGCTGGCATGGGCATGATTCAAGATGTGATTTCAAAAATTAGAAATGCAGTTTCTTTTATTCATGCTTCTAGATCAAGACTTCAAGAATTTAAAGAATTATGCATAAATCATGGTAAACGTTTTAAAAAATTTAAACTTGATGTAATTACTCGTTGGAACTCCACATATAGCATGATACATGATGCATACCCATATAAAAATTTATTAAATGCATATATTAATGATCGTGGATTAGGATTTACATTGACTGAAACTGATTGGAATAAAGGAAAAATTTTGGAAGATTTTTTGCTTAGTTTTTATAATGCTACCAATGTTCTTTCTGGTATTTATTACCCTACTTCATGTTCATTTTTACAACAAGCATATATAATTAGTCAAAAATTTGCAGAACATAGATATGATGATGTTTTAATGCCCATTATTGACCTAATGGAATCTAAATGGAATGAGTATTGGGACAGGATATGTCCTATGCATAACTTAGCTGCTGTATTTGATCCTAGAGTTAAATTAAATGGCGTGCTAATTTTACTTGATGCATACTCTGAAAATATGAATCAAGATGCTGAATCTGCTAAAGATGAGGTAAAAAAACTTTTTTATGATATTTATGCTATATATGATGAAAAAATTCGTGGATCTAGAACACAAATACAAACCTCTATTTCTCCTTCTAGTAGTTCTCGTTCGTCATCTATTTTTTCATTCATTGCACAGAGAAGACACACACATGCTTCAAGTTCCTCTTCATCTTCTTCATCTTTAAGTAGTGAACTAGAATTTTATTTACGAAATGATCTTCATTCTGCATATGATGAAAATCAAATAGAGAATCTAGATGTATTATCTTGGTGGAAGAGTGTTAGAAATCAATATCCTGTTATGTCTGCAATTGCACGCGATATTTTAGATGTGCCGATGTCCACGGTAGCATCGGAATCCGCTTTTAGTGCAGGTCGGCGTGTTCTTGACGAAAAGAGAAGTAGGATGATGGGCGAAACGGTGGAGATGCTTCTCTGCTTCAAGGATTGGCTGGATGCTGAGGCAAGACTTCAAGATAAAGGTGGACATAATACAACATCCTCTGATGATGATGATACAAACACTACTGAAGACTGAAGACTGAAGAGTGAATACTGATTCACTGAATCACTGATGATTAGTAAGATTTCTTAATTTTTTATAATTGTACATTTTTATTGTATTCTGGAGGTCAGACCAAGGTCCAAACCTCGGCCCTTTCTTAGTTTCTTATTGTATTCTAGAGGTCAGACCAAGGTCCAAACCTCCCTTCATGTACCATTTTGATTTAAATTAATAAACTGGTAGGGGTCTATGCCAAACCCCCCACCATTAAGGTGGCTTTATATTCATAAATCATAAATTCTTAGTGTTCAATATTTATTAATTTATTAAAAAAATTTATGAAGCATTAATTTTTATCGGGCCGAGCCGGGCCCAGGCCCGGACCGTGCCAGGCCCGCGTGCCAGCCCGGCCCAGGCCCTTATGGGCCGTGCCGTGCTGGCCCGCGGGCCGTGCCGTGCTTGGCCCGCGGGCCTAGACCGGGCCGTGCCGGCCTAGGCCCGAAGCGGGCCGTGCCAGGCACGGCCCGCTGGCCAGGACCCTCTAGCCCAGCACGGCCCTCTCAAAGGGGCCGTGCCCGGCACGGCCCGGCACTGTAGCTGGCGGGCCGTGCCAGGCACGGCCCGCTTCGTGCCGTGCCGTGCCGGGCCGTGGGCGGCCCGGCCCAGTGCCCATCTCTATATAGACATCAACATGCCGTCTTATTCCTCCATGATGCATAAGCTGTCCTTGAATGTGATGCTTTTTGAAATCTTATTAGAATTTTTTACCATCCCATCGATTGTTTTCCCTTAAATTAACTTTTTCCATTTCCTTTAACAGATTACCGGCCATTACATCGTACCAGATTTGATTCATGGCGTCTACGATCACAAGATATGCCAACATAATTACTATTTTTGGTATAAGTTAAATTTGAATTTTAATTTCAAATATCAACTATTGCTTGTAGGCTTGATTCACACAATTATTAGTTATACCAACATAATTACCATTTCTGATATATTTTAAATTTGAATCTGAATTTTAAATATCAACCATGCAATCATCTTCAATCAATCTTGGGATGCGCAAAATTATCATTTCTATTCTAGTTTAAATTTAAATTTAAAATTTGTAATCTAAACCCAAATCAATTGGGTCAAACTTTCTATATGTATTCTTATATATCTATAAATATAATACAATACAATAGTGGTAAATATGACCGCTATTCTTATTCTCCAATTCTTTCTATTCTTCCTCCAAAATCTTCTTCTGTTTCTTTACATACCCCAAAAGTTCTTCCCTACATAATTCGTGGACTAATCTCTCTCTCTAACAAAAATAATAGTAATAATAGTATTTGAGGCTTTTGTTATAGAACGACGATATACAATTGGGCGAATAATATTTCTGTTCGAAGGATTCCATTGTTCGGATCTTTTGTTACAGTTGTCATTGCAGTATGCAGTATCATTCAGATACTCTCTTTTTTTTGGATGGAAGTATCAGTTATATACTTTCTTTGCATAATTTGGAGCAAAAAATTATAAGCATTCAAATCCTTCTTCTCTGTGGTTGTGAACAAGACCCATCATCCAGTAGCCAACTCGGACAGAATCTGAAACTCGCGCATTTAGGGATCCGTTATAGATAGAGACACCAAATCCATGTAATTTTTGGATTCGAGTCCAGATCTACAAAAAATACTCAAGCCGTCGCTGAACCAAATTGATCGCATGCATATATTAAGTTATGAGTTTTATTTTTGTGGACCTTATCGGATCACCCTGATCCATTCCATATTATAAATTTTACACCCACAATTTTTATGTTTTTCATAAAATAATTTAATTATATTTTGAGATTATTTTATTACTTTAAAATTTTGAGAGCATGAAGAGAATTGATCTTTACAAATAATGATGCCCGCTTCTAATATCCTTGTATAGTTGGAGATATCATTTTATTTTCTTCGACTATCAACAAGAAGCATCCTATAGTTCCCCCCCCCCCTCAATTAAGCAATAATGGTGCTGTATTGGATGTCTTAATAAAAGCAATCGAAGAAATATCCAAACCCTTGGAAAGTAGCTCCCAAGGGGTGCAGATAAGACTTCTCCTAAATAAAAGATTGTAACCACTGGGCTACGGTCCAATTTGCAATGAAGACTCCACGGTTGGGACAACAAATTAAAGATGGTGAATTTACATCTAACTTAGCTATTAGTTTATTATATCATGAACACTTGAGCATGTCTGTGTGCAGGCATTTTCAACTATTCTATGGAAGTTGTGGAGGAACCAAGCTCTCATTTATTTGGAAGATATTTAAGAATCTGCAGGGTTTAGGGATAGGAATATTCCGTTGCAAGGCGATGCAACCACCATCATTGGCTTTCGGAAGCAAGCTAAAGCCCAAATGAGCGCCCCTTGGAGTCATCATGCACTACAAGCACATTGGCTTATAAACCATGCAAAAGATCATGGGGTGGAGTAGCAAGAAGCCATCTTCATTATATAAAAAAATAGATATAGGATAAACGTTCGGATTAATTCTAATAAAAATGCTAAGCACGATGACATCGTGACAAACCCGTTCATAATTTTTAAGTTCCGGCATTATCACCAAAAGTTAAATAAGCAATACAAAGTAGCATTCGCTATGGATTACAATAACTGATTGATAACAAGGGATTAAAATAATTAATCATCAGCAAGATTAAAAATTAGGTACAAATGCACCTAGTAGTAATAAAACACAATTGTAGGTGTCATTGACCACTAGCTACAGTGCATTACCATTGTCAATGCAAAATTTAGGTTATCTAGCAGTATTAATAAAGATAGATTCTTTTTGGATCCTCCAAAGGGTTCCCTCTGCCGCCGAATATTCGGATGCTGTCCCTCATATCGGAGAATATTAAGGGAATCTTGGGGCATATGACTGCATCTAGATCTAGGTTCAATGGACCTTTTTTAGGGCTTGGCCTCAAAGAAGAATATTCTTGGAAAATGCAATGAGCCCTTGGCGACAAATCCAATTGTTTTTGTCCTTCCAAATGGAGTGCTATAGCAAAAAGGGGATGGGGATGTAATTATACCAAAGAGGATCGTTGCAATGCCATATTGTCATAAAACTTTTATTTCGGGCATGGACTATACTAGATGGAGAAATTATGGGCTGGACCAGATCCACCAACTTAGCGGTGGACAAATCTAACCATGAACTAACACGCATAAAGACGGACAAAAGAGAGAGGAGAGAAAAGCGCGTGATGCATCCATGTTTTGTTCGCGGTTGGACTGATCCTCCAACTCAACGGTGGACCTGGTCTAAATAAAAATTTTACATACTAGATGGTGGACGACATCCTCACCATTGGGTCGAAGGCCATTCCATGCCCTCTTCCCCCATCTCAAGGTCCAAGATGTAACTCGGTAGGTTTGGCTTTTCCTCTATAGAATTGGTCTAGGTTCCTGTAGGGCAGGTTTTTGAAATCAAAGATTTGAAAGTGATAATCCTTAAAGCAATGGGAATAGGACTTTCATAAGGTAGAACAAGAGCCCAATGGTAGAGACCTTCTGTCGTTGTGAAGAAAATCATAAGGTATTTCATATGAGTTTTCTGTCTTTCTTTCTTTGAAATGACTCGAAAAAGCTCTCCAAAGTAGGAGGAGGAGACCGGGGAGCCATTAGCATTGGCTAAATGATGCTTAAAAGTCATATTATTTCAAATTGAGCTTATGACGTTGTAAACAAAGTTCTGCAAAATGTTCGTGGCATTTCAATTCCTTCAGGAAGCGCCCATGCCCAAATCACTAATGGAGTCGCAAATTACTATGATGACATTAAGGATTTCCCACTTCCCACCTGGAGATGGACCAGGTGGCCCAACCAGCCCAAGCTTTCCATGTCCAATTGTTAGCTGGGCTAGGTCGAGCCATATGTTGGGTCCATCTAGGCTCCATTTTTTTTGGCCTGCCAAATCGCTACGCTGAGTCAAGATTAATTGAAATTGGCGTAGCTCAGTCTGGCTTCACAAACTTTGGAGGCTCTTTTTAACCATTTTATTTTGAGGCTATTTGGGTCGACAATTTAATAATGTATTTTCAAGTGTTTTTAAAAAATGTATTTGTGCCAACCAATTCCTTTACCAACTTGAATAATATACGAAGCCCCTTTTTCTTCTAAAATATTTAATTTACAGGAAGATTTCTGATAAGAAGTTCCCAAGTATAAACACTAAAATAATAAGTCAAATCATTTTGACGGATAGTGTAGTTTATTAAGTTACTGATCAGCTTCTCATTAGCATTAATGCTTATTCCAGCAAATTTTGATCTTCCAAAAAAAAGGAAGCACTAGAAATATTCAGAACAGTATATGACAATGGACCCTTTGATTTGATTCTAATGATTGAGGATGCGGCTTAATGGATGAATACCTGAGCTAAGTTAAGAAAGCTCTTCATACTAAGAACGCCACCTTGAGATGAAGCGCACGTCACTACAGGAGACAGCAAGTTGCTACGGACGTTTAGAGGCGTAGGGACCTTCATTTCAACTCCAAGAGGATGCCCTCAAGAGATATATGCACAAAATTTGTTCCCACTTCTGGACACATGGATGTGTTATTATGTCAGAAATGGTTTTCTAAAACACCAAATACCATTGGTTTTCTATCCAACTACATATTTATAGGTTGGCGTGTAAAAATTTTACATGGGCCAAACATTTCTAATGCCTAACTTTATAAAGTGCTTCTTAGAGCAGACATGTCTTGTGCTTTGTGCAATGCACCTAACTGATTTATTGATGGCTTTGATTTTATAATAGTTCAATAAAAATTAGTATCCCCTTGCAACTTGGTGTCGTGTTTAAAAGGCAAGCTTCTTGCAACTAAATGTTTAATGCCGAACAATCTTAAGTTTGTCAACCTATGCCGCCATGGCCGCTTCTTAGTTTCTATCCGTATTTGAATGCAAGGAAAGCTGCTTGGAAAACTTTTTTTTTAAAAAAAGTATTTATTTATTTATTTCATTAGAAACTAACAAAATTAAAAAAAACCTATAACCAGTTTTCCAAATATTTTTCTTTCCATAGAAAAGTCTTAGTTTTTTTCTTTATGAACCGTGACCTGGACGTTTGAAGGCCAGTGTGTCTCCGACTGGATGACTCCACAAGGGAAGACGACTAGCGGTTGACCCACCCAAAATCTCGACGACTCTTCCGGTTTCCGCGCGCCCGGATGGACAAATTGTCGACGAGTCACTGAGTCAGGCTCCGGCGTGGAAAGTCATGGCCTTCGAAGACCTGGACTCCAAAGGATCCATTCGGCCAGTCTTCTCTCCAAGTCTACAATATTTGTCCTCCTTTCACACGAGAATAGAATCTTCTCCTTTCTACCATAAGAACACAATATCAAGATACTTCATCAACCCAAGGTATTCTCATCAAAACTAACAAGCCACTGTAAGGAAAATATCTAGGAACAAATGTCTCGTCTTCATTCCAAGCCCTTGAGCTTCCTGCTCTTCGCTTCACTTTACCTTCTCCTCCTCCACCCTGCTCTCGGTGACGATCCTATTAACCTCACCCCAGTTTATCCCAACTGCTCCGGCGGAGCATACACCAACGGCAGCGCCTTCCAAACCAACCTCAACACCCTCTTCTCCTCCCTCAACTCCAAGTCCCCCGCCTCCAACTTCTACAACGACACCGCCGGTACCGGCATCGACCGTGTTTATGGTCTCTTCCTCTGCCAAGGAGACCTCTCCCACACCGACTGCCAAGCATGCATCAAGGCGGCCACCACCGATATCCTGAAGGCGTGTTCCCAACGCCAGGCCGTCATCTTTTACGACTACTGCCAACTCCGCTACTCCGACTACGACTTCTTCGGCATCATGGACCCCATTGGCATCGCCATGCGCAACAGCAACAACGTGTCGGATCCTGAAAGGCCACTGAACTTCGTCTCTAACCTTGTGAAGGAGGCTCCGAACAACAAACCGTTGATGTTCGCCGCCGAAGCATCGGCTCGACACCATTTGTTTGGAATGGCGGAGTGCACCATGGACATCACCAGCGCCGACTGCGCCAAGTGCTTGAACACAATCTTTGAGGGCATCAAGAGCTGTTGCAGTGGCTACCAAGGATGGCGATTCCTAAGTCCCAGCTGCAGCATTCGGTATGAGGCCATCTCCTTTCTCCGAAACCAAAACTCCACATCCTCCGATCTCGTCCTGAGCAAATGCTCTGACGACGAGCTCCCATCAGGCGATGGCAGTTTGCAACAAGACCTCGATCATCTACTTTCTTCTCTACCAAGCCAAGCTCGTGCCAGTGGCTTCTACAACACCAGTGTCGGCGTCGACCCGGACCGGCTTTACGGGCTCGCGCTCTGTAGAGCTGATCTTGCTCCGGGAAGCAAAGCCTGCCTTAATTGTCTCAACGACGCCGCCGCCGATGCGGTCGACGAGTGCCACGACAAGACTCAAGCCATCGTCTGGCACGAGAAGTGCCTCTTGAGGTACTCCAATAGAAACTTCTTTGGTGCAGTCAGCAATGACATGAGGGTTCTATGCAACCGGGTGGAGATATCAGAGGCAAACGATGCAGCTGTGATTCAAATGATGACGAGTCTCTTCGCGAAGGCCCCAGAAAGCCTGAGAATGTTTGCAGCCGGTAAGGTCACACTGGGGAACGACACTGGCTATGGACTGGTGCAGTGCACGAGAGATCTTGGCAGCGAGGGTTGCCAGGATTGTCTGAGAGAAGCGATGGGAACCGCGACGGACGCGTGCAAGCAGAGGAAAGGTTGGCGGTCTTTGTCAGGGAGTTGCACGGTGAGGTATGAGAGCTATGCGTTCTTCAACACCAGCATATTGGCGGCAGATGCTCCGGCTCCGGCGCCGGCTGGGAAAGGGCATGTGAATTCGTTTCCTCCGGTCAAGAGTTGGGGGAGTGCTTGTGGGCCAAATTTTATGACCGTAGCACTGCTTTGTCTATTGGCGATCAATTCTATGGATGGACTTGCGAAGTGGTAGGGAGGTCTATCCAATTTAGTGCAGAGAAAGATAAGATCTCTACTTTTCGTACTGCGTTTTAAATTTGAGATGTAACTATGTTTCCCTTCTTCTTTTTTTTTTTTTGCTGAAAAACTATGTTTCCCTTTGGCCTTGTGTGCATTGTCTATTGTTCTTCCATGAAAACATTGGGTCCTTAAATTACGGAACCATCCTAATCGAATCTGTAAATGGGTCAGAAGCAAGACCGAACTGATAGCCTAATTTGCTAAAAAAGAAAAGAAGTGATGATGGCCCACCTAAAATGGGCTCGGATCTAACTCTTACTCAAGTAACTCAACCTAGTTGTGCAACATCCATCACAATTGCAGGCCGAATACAGGCCCAATCTCATATGCCAAAGTCTAGATACAGAATGAAATTCACTCAAATGCACATGGTCGTATGGAATTATAAACTCGAGATCAAAGCAAAAACCATGATACGTCTCGCAATGTAACTCCTGATTCATGTGGCCGAGCTTTCAATGTAGCACAAACTCCATAGCTTCTGTACTTATGTGCAATCGCTCTCCTTTTTCTTGAAACGGAATGCAAAAAGAGATGTTGGGTTGGGTAATTGCATGGGCATGCCACCGGTTATCTCCAGAATGAACGAGAAAAGTTGATGAATTCAAGAAACTACAAAATGCTACCTAAACTACAAAAAATTAAAGAAAAATTAAAAAGTAAATCAAAATGTTAAGGATGAAATTAAACCGACAGATTTATTTAGACGACGGAAAAAGGTCCCCTAGTTTGTTTTACAATTTCATATTTATACATCTATCACTACCACATTCTTTTCACCGTCTGAAGATATCTAGTTCCCTTTTTTTGCCACGTATCCTAGTTGATTATCGCCACCATCTCATTTTCCTCTTTGTTGATTATTAGCATTAATTTCACATTTTTAACCTCCCTCCCATTCTTGTTGCATTATTCGGTAACCATCCTAAGGGCGTCGGATGCTCATACTCAATTTTTGGTATAATGATATAAGAACTACTTTTAGATCTTCTAGGTGACTTGGTCTATATCTCTTATAACTCGAACTTTGACAACTCCATTCAGCTTGTAGTATTACCTAGAATCTCTCAGGCTGATGCATCTCACTTGAGACTTTTGGCCTCTCCTTACTGGCATAACTCAACCTTATCTAGGTTACTTTAGAAACCAGCCCCTCTTTTTATATCCGAGACTAATCAACCTACTTATAATAATATCAATTATCAACAGACCTTGGTGTGCTCTGTGCCGCCTTACAATATCTTCCTAAGTTCCACTTCTTCAGTCTAGATGTAGCCTAAACAATATCAGGCCCAACTTTGCCCAACTTGGTAATACCTCGATTTGACTCTCATGTGTCTAGGCTAGCTGGATCAAGCAGACCAATGTCACATCTATTTTAAAATTTACTACGTACCAATTGTTACGTTCCAAAATATACAACACCATTATAATACCCTTTACCATCAAGACACTATAGCAAAAATGAGATTTTCCGACACTATGAGAAAGCGTCGGAAATTTTGGTTCAGTGCCAAACTTTGCCGACACTTCTAAAAAGCGTCGGAAAAGATTTAGAATCGACAACGCTTTTTAAACGTCGTCGAAAGACTGGACCTACGACGACGCTTATAGGCTGAAATTTATTCAAATATCAGCCCCCTTTCGATCGTTGCCCTAGCTCTTATAAGCGTCTTCTCTTCTCTTCTCTCCTCCTTTCTTCGGCGTCGATATCAATCCACCGCCTCCTCCGATTGTTGGATCTGAGCCACCAATTCAAGCCAAAGTGTCTCGCCTCCAACCTCGCTTCCGAAGAAGAAGAAGGAAGAGAAAGGAAGTATTTGATGGCAGGTTTGGAAGCCCAGAAGAACTCCCCAAAGAACACCCAAATCCTCAGCAAGACCTCCGTCCTCCGAAATACTTCTCTCTCCTCCATTCCATCTCCAATCCCCCCTCCTCCCAACTCCTTCCCCACAAACCCTTTTCTGGAGTTCTTCTACCTCTGCCGCAGAAGACTCCAAGAAGGGAAGGACATCTATATGTACAGGTGAGCACATCTTCCCACTTAGCCCCCGCGTGGGTATTTTGGAAGTACAAAGTACAAACTCCTCTCTCTCTCTAGAAGTTCTATTTTCTTTATTTTTATTGTAGGGTGATAGGGCATTCTGCAACGTGGAGTGCCGCCGCAGCGGGAGGACAGTAGGAGGAGGGACAATTGCTCCCTCGCCGCCGCGGGGTCGGAGCACCGGCGTCGCGCCACCGGGGGCGGGCGGTGGCCGGGGGCTTCGCGTATTGAGGCGAGCGGACACTTGTTTATTTATTTTTCTTTCTATTTTCAAATCCTATTTTCCTCATGCTGGTGTTTAGATCTCCTCCCCTCTCCTTGTTTATTTATTTTTCTTTCTATTTTGGTAAACTTGACTCCAGGTGAGAGGAGGAAAAGGAGGAGGGAAGATGGTGAGGGGGAAGATGGAGATGAAGCTGATGGAGAACCAAACGAGCAGGCAGGTGACGTTCTTGAAGTGGAGGAATGAGCTTCTAAAGAAGGTGTTCGAGCTCTCGGTCTTTTGCGACGCCGAGATCACCGTCATCGTCTTCTATCTCCGGGGAAGGCTCTACGAGTTCTCCAGCATCAGGTTCGGCATCACCTCCCCCTTCTTTTCTTTCTTTTCGATTTCCCACTTCTCTACTCTTCTTCCGAGTTTGAAATCTCGGCCGCAGCGACCATGTGGATCCAAGTCTGGGGAATTCGAGTTCTGGCCTACACGTGGTCCCCAGGTCTACCCAATGAAGAAAATAATTTTTTTAAAAGAATTGAAGGCATTAGCGACGCTTTTAAGCATCGCTACAAACCGACTTTTTACAAAGCTTTTCCAAAGCGTCAGAAAAAATTTTTTCCACTCAAATATTGCCGAGTAGCGTCGGACGGACCTTTTCGATGCTTATAAGCGTCGGCAAAGGATGTAAAAAATGTTGGAAAAAATTACTTCTCCTGTGGTGAGAGAATGTAGACATATTTTTCTCTTTGTACTGTGACTCCTATAACTTTGTCTTGTCAGTCGGCAGTCGCCCACATTTTTGAACCGGGGGAGCCTCTCTAGCGGCATTTTCTTGACGCCCCACACAGTGCGATGCTGCAGTTAGTTCTTTTGTTGCTGCTGAAGCATCACCCATTTCTTAGGCTTGTCGGCCAAGTCCTGTTTAGGAAAGACCCACTCATACTGCATCAAAAATTTTTAACTGTCACTGCTCCATTTTCGCTCGACAATGATGTCGTAACGAATGCTAAGGTCATGCTTCAGAAAATGATCAAAGTATTTCAGAAATAGTTTGACGGTAATGGACCCTCAACTTTAATTTCTCTGGTGTTTTGTGTCGGTTTCAGGTTTTGGCTAATAATAGTAGAGCAGCAGCAGCAGCATTATTCGTTCCTCCTGACTCATGGATCATCTAAAATTTCATGAACTCTGTGCAACGATCGACAGGGCTGCAAAGAGCAAAACCTAGTCCACACGACAAACATCAAAAAAGACGAGGAGAAGAGCTGGGGTGGTGTCCACAGTTTAGGTCATGCCGTGTAGGGCACGATTCATGATGGATTTCTTTCTAAAGTCGCATGAGATCCTATCAAACCATCAAAACTATCACCACGTTCCTCAGCAAAATTTCAAAGTCTCGTATCACACGCAGCCCCCACGGCAGCGCTTAAAGTTTTTGAGTCTAGACACACAGTCAACAGCGCCTGTTTCTTCTGGACAATTTGGGTATCTTTGTGAACAAATGAACAATTACTTGCATGGCATTTCCGGGCGACACCGAATCATTCGTACTTGACCAACGCCAAAAGCTGTTACCGGCCCCGGAAGTCTAGCCTTTGGATGGACTCTTCCTACTTCGTGAGAGTTTCCTATGAGGTTGCTGCTGTGCTTCCCGATAGAATCATGTGAGAATGGAAATCATTATCTTCTCTACTTTTCTTTATTTAAGTCCCAACGCAACACGTTAGTGTGGAGGAAGAGTTGGATTTCCCTCCCTTCTTTTTGTTGGTAAAGTTGGGTGAATTAAATAATATGACTATAGATATACCCTTCAGAACCAGAAAATAAAAATTGAAAAATTTAGATGGAAGATGTATCCAAGAATATGAAAGAGTAGTTCTAGTATGATTGGCCATATAGTTTTTTATTCAGTCTGCAGCTCTATTAGCTTTTCTACATATATGTGAACCGAAGAACGGCACATCCCGCCAACAATTATATAAAAATGGACAGACTTCGGAAGGTATTTCTATCTGTTTTTTTTTACATATTATTAATAATTTTATTCCCAACAAAAAAGAAACATCCTTAAAAGCATGGTCAGGATCTAGTAGAGCACTCGGGACATAAAAGCATGGTCCAAGCGTGGTATAGGCTGCGGCTGGCCGATATACGACCGTTAGAAACTTGGTTAGAGCTTGGAGTGGCCCAAGACTGCTTGGGCCAAGCCCAACTTCAGTCCCAACATCAGAAAATAATGATTTCAGTGCCATCTGCTTGTGAACAATAATTATCTTTCTTAATGTTGTTTGGTGCACTTTCAAGCACTAAATTGCTATATATGGATGCATAAAATTCCGTATTTTGACAAACAACATTTATCATAGTAAATTAGGCATTTGATTCGGGCCAGAATTTTTTAGCCTTAACATCTTGTAAACTCAGCCTGTCTAAAACGTGGGTTGGCTTAGGATGTGGGGACTTGACCAGACCAATACAAATCTTTCGCATATTTGAATCTGACTGGGCCGGAGATTTCAGGTGACTTCAATTCATAGCTGAGTCGGGCACAAAATTGAATGCGAGCGTTATCTATCTCATTAGTCCATCAATTATTATTATTTTTTAATATCAAATTGGATCAAGAATTAATAATCCAAATCCAAACCTTATTATATCTGAATAAATTGCTTGTGTAGTCATATGATAAACATAATATGCAAGAAAATGACAATCTAACAACATGCAGACAATATAATGAACACTCACAATATTTGATTAACAAGCACAAATAATAATGATTCACAACACGAAAATAAAAGTTAATATTAAATGCAAATTCCTTTCTCATTTCAAGAAGCATTGTGAGGGTTGATTTGGGTTCAAATCAAATATCTTGCGATCCTCGTCCTGCTCATATTCAAAATGTAGCCAAATTTAAATAACTATAATACTAATTGGACTGTATTAGTTCTAGGCCGACCAATCTTAGATTGGAAGCGGGTCAATGTAATCTACTTGCAGCCATACATCTAACGTGTTGACGTGGATTTCCATACACCACATCTATGGATCCATTGAATCCGATCAAATGCTAATTCAACCGGCGAAATGCTGGAGGGCATCTCCCTTTTCAGCTTATTTCATTATTTAAGTTCTTGTGGATAGGAACAAAAATTACAGAACTAATGAGCATCCATGAGCTCATAAGGCCTCGCTAGCCATCAACTTCGATCAGGTCAAGGCAAATATGAGACCAATTAATTAGCTTTTGGCATGACAACCTAGTTCGGGTAAGCCACACCTTTCCTACAATTCAAATCCAGGCAACAGTTCTAGTGGGATCAATATGATACAGAAAATGTCGCTTTTGGGGGGCTCAAAACCAGGGCAGCTCATGGTTTTTTTTTAACAAGTTGACAGAAACCGGGTGCAGCCAAGGGAGCAAGTTGGCAGCCCAAGTGGATACCCATCCGAAAGAAATTATTCACCGGCGGCCAGCGTTCTTCGCAAGTGGACGACACCATGAATGGTACCGAGCATTTTGCCGCCCGGCAACGTAACGTCGACACGTCCGTGTTCGGGCAAGGAGAAGCTGACCCATTCTTGCGGGAGAATCTTGAATTGCTTGAAAGAATACATGCAAACAGCCCGTGTATGGGATTCCAAACCCACGAATTTTGATGCACGGATGAATTAATTGGAATCCGTGAATGGATATGTTGGTGTATTTTTGTGTCCTACTTGCTAGCCTTGGTGGAAATTAATGGACACGGAGACCTCAGATAAGTATGAAGGGACAGAGAAAATATCCATTAGGTATCCATCATTAGTCAGCCAACTTTGCACTCAAACTAATTATATTTGTTGATTCCCGTTGGAAGTGATGCGTGAGACTTTCTTCTTTGGGATAACTGGACTTTCAACATTAGGGGATTTTTAGATGTTCCGTTATCCTATCCATATTACGTGTTGCCGCTTCTCCAGACACAACTTTAATTTATTCATAAGAGAAGGGGTTACACAATTATCTCTTTTGAAGTGGTCAACTTTTGTATGGTCCATCAGTAGCTTTAGCTGCCGGTTTGATTCTTGCTGAAGTAGATTTTCCCATGTCCTCTATCCGGCATTGTTGAGTATGTTTTAAATTTATATGTTGTAGAAGATAAAATTCATATCGATTCTAGAAGGTTGATTTGGATGTCAGTTCAAGTCCACATCTACTTAGGACACCAGTTATATATTGGCCTAACTTGATTATTATATGCATACCAGTTTGAGTCTAAATCGATTTACTCTATTACATATATTCCTTATAAACTCAAGGCAAAAGGGTATTTGAGTGTTCTAGAAATTTAGTGCGTTGAGAGTTAGAGTTTGTAAAATAATCTTGTACTCTGTAATTTTTAATTATTTTATATAGCGAAGCTTTTATATTGTCTCTATATGTGGATATAGGTCAATAGACCGAATTATATAAATATTGTGTGCACTTGTTCTTCTTTTATTCTTTTTTTTCTCTTTTTGTTTCGTTATTCTTTCTGCCTGTCCTAACAATCAAAAAGATTCATACAATTAAGTTTTTATTTAATTGCAGCCATATCAGTGTCAAAGTTGCGCTCATCTAGATTCCAAAATGTTACATAATGACTTCCAACGTTCCCACTGCTATGAATCTTATTTTACAAGGTCATGCTGATATTCTCTTGTAATGTGAACCAGCAAGTGGCGACCCTAATCTCCTAGTTATCCCACTTAATTAGAATGGAGTCAGATGGTTATTTCATTGGTTTTGGTGAATTGTCACGGCATTATTAACATATACAACTATGCAAATTAAACCGCTGTTAAAGACATCCCCTCCCCCCTTCCCCCCCAAATAAAAATAGAGATCTCTAAGAATCATGCTCTCTCGATTATTTAAAATATATCTTCTAGTTGTATCCTTTTGTTCACTTTGAATTTTCGCATGGTGATTTTAGTTGATCTCTCTTGTGGCATTTTACAAGAGGCCAATCATGTTTTCATGAAGTGCTAGCTAGATGCAATAATTATGGTTTTGATTAAGAGAGATGCTATAAGGCTGGATTGTCAGCATGCTCCATGCCAATTCGGTAGGTGCGGTTCATCAGCATTTACATTATAGAATATAATCTTTTGGTGCCATGGTGCATGTCGTTGAAGCACCTTACACGCAAATATACGGTAGTTTTTTCAGACCGAGAAAGGTTTTACACGATGGTAAACTCAGACACTTGAAAGTAATCATTAAGACCTGATCTGCTGCTTCTTGTTCGTCTTTTTCGCTTTCTTTCTTGCTGTTTTTGTATTTTTGGCTGGAATCGTGAACGAATGACGCGATCAAAACACAAATGCACAGAAAAACAACTATTACCATCAGTACTGCAAGTACTGCAGCGTCAGTAATAATGGCTTCGATAGTACCACCTGTAACAAATAGTTCCTCCTTTTATTACCTCCAGTTCTCACTCTCTTAAAATTCTTAGACTTCCTTTTATGGAGCGTCCTGTGCAACATACGGCGTTATCTATTTTGGATCTGTCTACTTTACGAGTCACAGATCATGTCACGTCCAGCGAATCTAATGCTTTACGAGTCGATTTTCTGGCCGAGTGTACCAAAAATGTCGCTTTTCCCAAAGACCTTTATGGTGGGCCGTAGTGTCCGATCCAAAAATGCTGACGTTGGATTCCTTTGATGCGCTGCTGGGTTCAGACGTGCCTATATATATATATATATATATATATATATATATATATATATATATATATATATTATATATATATTGTGTGTGTATATACGTACGTATATACACGTAATAGGGCTTGTTTAGTTCGCGGGAAGCATTTTTCCTCGTATGAATTTGATTCTTGAGAAGCTGATTCTTAGAAAGAGAATATCTGAAAAAGTACTTTTGGCATGTTTGGTTGACCATAAAAAAAATAACAGATTTTCATAGTATTTATGTTTGGTTGATCATTCACTTTCCTAAAAAAATTATTTGTAATTTCTATTATATCCTTAATAAAAATTAGATTTTTCATGCTTTTTTAATGCTGAAGGATCTTTTGGGAAAAAAATAAAAATGAAATGATTTAATTTCCGATTCATGAAAAAGTGACTTTTTCATGTTTCTAATGAAAAAGATTTTTTCATAAAATGTGAGAATCGTATTTTTATGAGAATACAACTTTTTTATCTCTTTTTTTTGAAAACTTCAATTAAATAAAAGGCATCCCATTATTTTCTCGTTGACCATATTTTACGGGCCATGGTAATAGACCAACTCATCACGTCGGTCATTCCTTCGTTGCCCCCGAGCTACGGTCATTCCTTCGTTGCCCCCGAGCTATGACTCGCTGTTTGTACGGACAAAAAGGCAGGGAAAATGAACGACATAGATGATAAAAATATGTGAGATTGAGCAAGATCGTAGTAATGCCCGAGGACCACAAATGTCCTGCAGGCTTAACTTATGTGCAGTAGACGTTAGGGGGAGAGGGGAGAGGAGAAGAAGCACAAGAAACAAAAGTGAGGGAGATTTTTTTTTTTTATAAGTGCATACATGCAACTTTGGTCGGATAGAGTAGCAATGAATTCACCGACCTCCTAGTACGATCGTCCATTAATAAGATGCAGACTTAACTTGTGCAAGGTCTGAAAGGGAAGAGAGAATAGGTACGAGAAGTACAAGAATTAAAAATAACGAAAAAAAGAACCAAATTCCTATCTCAGTTTTCAAAAGAAATAAAATCCACCAATAATGTGCCGGAATTTGAATGTTTTTCCTAAAGTCAGGTTATAATGACAATTTTATCATATGATTTGAAGTTAGTTTATGTTTTAGTTACTGCCATGCAAAATTATTTTCTTTTTTTACCAAAAAAAACCATTCATTTATCAGCTGCACCAATTTATGCTAACTTGTTTCAACTTTTCCATGGAATTTGTAGATGGGATGAATATGTCAGAAAAGGCAATAAAAAAAAAAGGGGCCAAAGCATTGCTACTGGCTTCCTCTTTCATGTTCTCAGTAATTTAATTTGGATTTTTTAACCATTTGATGTAATCAATATCTAAATTTCTTTTTTTTAAAAAAAATGTGGCTAGTTCTTTAAATTTTTAATAGACGGATTCTATACTGATATAAGAACAAAGAAATGACTTTGATTTAATCCTAAACAATCAGAATTTAACGAACATTTAGGGTGGCTGCTGTCTGGCTGACAACATTAGCTTAGAATTGATTGACAAAAAAAAGAGAGGAGAATGGAAAAGGTAAAGAAGCTTTCACTCATCATTGGACTTCGGAGGAAGGGCCGCATCATGTCGGCTCTGTATTTCACCACTTGCTACGGCCAATTACTTTAGCCTATTTTAGAAGTGATCACAGTCTGCCTCGGCCAACTTGTAATTAAATATTAACTGAGTACCGCCTTCCAGTTTGTCATTGTGATCTTGGTTATTGAATTATAATATCTGGAAGACTAACATTGCTTTGAAGCGCAAGTGTTGTTTAAAATGTGAGCTATGAGACGTAACCAATGCCCATAGGCCAATGATGTTGCATGACGTCTCAACCAAAATGGACGAGGAAGCAAACTAAACATGCAGTTCGTTACCTTAAAATTCTACATGAAAATGCTTTCCCAAAATATTCCTACGCGACAAGCAACCACGTTCAAAGATAGATATACGTTATGTTTCTATATATAACTAGGGATTCTCGAGATCTACGTTGAAATATATATTAAAAATCTCTTGCAAGATTACTTGTTGGAGAGCCTTCAAGCCTATCTATAGTGTCCTCATTTTCAAACGCCCATTGCACTCTAGATTGAAAATTAACATGGTCTCAATAGATTTGAAAAACATATAGTCCTGAAGACTTCTGACCGGCCAGCTAGTAAGCAGCTTTGGCCATGCATACTACGTACCTTCAAGGTATGGCTCACGGACCTAGCCCAACTACCTATATTAATTCCTTGTTAGTTTGTTATTAAAATAAAGCGTAGAGGGAAAAATGAACACTACGTTGCAACCTCAAAGCCTGGCCTTCTTCCATTTCGTCCCTGGCTCTCAATTTCCCTTGTGCTTTAATTTAATAACCGTTCCTACCAATTGAGAATAGATAAATATTATTTGTTGAGTATCACTGCCATTCGACGTATTACCATCAAAGATGGATTCCTCGTCGCTGGCTCACCAGGTGACTGAACTCATGTTAAATTATGTTTGATGCCCTAATGTGTGCTTCAAGCCTGCAACATGGCTATAGCTCACTATTTTGCACAGAAAATTTGCCGGAAAGTTGCCCAACTCTAAGTTCATTTAAATACGTGCTTCCAACACATTCTTGCATGGAATACAGCATTAATTACTCAGTTGCGGATCATTGATATGCCCGATGTCTCGCGATCATATAATCTCCCTCTTCAACAAGTATGATGTGACCCAGGATCCTGAATCCCCTGAGATGCACGATCTGAACTGCACAATGCTGTATAGCACCCTATCAGAAGGGGGATGACTATCAATAATAACGCACCGTGTATGATATGTAAGACTATTTTGTTTGATAGTGATGATGACCGACCATCAGGTGCTGCATTGCACTCCGCGGTGCAAACCATGCATAGTGGAAGATCCATGCTCTCGTGATGTTTATATTCTTTAGTATATTCTCTTGAAAAAGTATTTTACCTAGAAACTGCTATATTTTTATTTTATAAAAATATTATAAAAATTAATCAACTAAAAAAATTCAGAAGATTGAAAAGAGCTTGTTTGGATCGAGGTGCATGATATACACTGCCTTAAGAACGTGATTCGCCCTCTACATACAGGTTTGCAGTAATCTCTTTTCAAGATACAACAACCCGGCTCAGCTCGATCCTTCTCTAACGAGCACGATCGACGAGAGACTTGACCCGATCGACTCCTTTAGTTGCCTAGATAAAAAGAAAAATTTTAAAGAGGTTTGGAAGAAGAGAAAAAAAAACCAGAGAAGAATTATCTGTTTCATTTTAGAAAGCAAAGAAATAGTAATGTGGAACGAGTTATCCAAAATACTAGATCCAAAGCCTATTTATAGACTTTGTCCGATGACCGATATGATGTCGCATTTCTAAAGATACGATGTTTCAGAAATATCGCATCTTTTCGGAAACTAGAACCAGCATTTTTTTTCAAAAGAGTCGCAGCTCTTCTAAAATGGATAAGAGTTTTAAAATGTTTAAACATCTAAAATATAGGAGGTAAAGCTAGTGTATATATTTTCTTAAAATTAAATATTTTTTTAAGTTAGAACTCCAACAATTCTCCACAAAAAGATTTAAATTTAGAAAAATTATATAGAAAAAAAATCTGGGCAACTTATATTGTGCAATGGGTGAGGTGTTTCGTGGACTTGAACCTCACTTAGTATTAATAGTATCTATCTGGAAGAACCATAGTGGATTAGACTTTGAATTAGGTCTTGACTCATATTTCTACTTATCACACATACAGTACGGATCAATTGAAACTTTATGCGTTTAGTGCTATTTAAAGGCCTTGCGCTTAGTATCTTAATTTTTTATGAGAATTTTATTAGAGTTAGCCCAAACTTTTAGTCGTAGTCTATACGACAATGCTCACATAGATAAGTCCTCCAAGGATATTCATGACCTAATACCCTACAGATTTTCTATCTTAGACTCATTAAGAGTATAACTCAACCTTTTTAGTATATATTTTGGTCATTGATAAGAGCACTTATTATAGGGATGGAAGAAGATATACTCTAAAAAATATGCTTTGACACAATCACTCAATCAGTTTCGTTTCTACCACATCGAACCTCTTTCATGGAATCTCCAATCACAGAGGATGGTTATCCATTATCGGTGACCAAATAGTGGGCTTAAGCCCCATCCCCCTCGATGAATCTAGGACTCTACTCCTAGACAAACCCTTGGTTAAATGATCTGTCAAGTTTTTTTCAGCTTGACAAATTCTAAGAAAATGACATTACTCCTTTTGAGCTATCTTACAAATTTATGACGAATTCAGATATGCCAGTTTATCTTTTTGTTAGTACTCTTTTTAATTGGTCTGTTCTATTATGGCCTTATTATCATAATGGATTGATATAGTCGGAACTAGCTTAGGTACTAAAAGTAGTGCTGAGCTAAGATTTTTAATCCACTCTGCCTCAGTACAGATAGTATCCAAAGCAATCAACTCGGTTTTCATAGTGCTCCGAGATATAATAGTTTGATTGGATGATCCCTAGAAAAAAGAGATATCCGGTGGTTGATTTAAGATCAAGAGAATCAGTAATCCAATTTGCATCATTGTAACCCTCAACCACCTCAGGGTATCTAGTGTAAAAGAGAGAAAAGATCAAGGGTTTTCTTAAGATATCAGAATACCCTTTCAATGGCTGATGAATGAGATTGATTTGGATTTTGAGTATATCTACTTGGTCTCCCTACAACATAAGCAATATTAGGTCTTGTCTTGTTTGCCACATATAGAAGAGAACTTATGATTTGGAGCATCTGATTTGATCAACTGGTTCACCTAAATTCTTTTTGAGATGAATACTTGGATCATAAGGTGTAGATATAGGGTTTTTTTTTAATCAAAGTAACAAAATTTTTGAATTATTTTCTTGATGGAATGAGCAAGGGAGAGAGCAATCTCTTTAGAGGATCTAATCAGCTTCATCCCTAGAATGATATCAGCTTCACTTATATCTTTCATATCAAAGTGGTTTGAAAGAAATTGTTTGATTTCATATATGATTTTAAGAGAAGTTCCAAAGATCAAAATATTGTGGATGTATAAATAAAGGATCACACAATCATCATTGATGATTTTGAAATACACACACTTGTCATGATCATTGATGGAGAAACCATAGGAAAGAATAGTTCTATCAAATTTTTTATGTCATTGTTTAGGTGCCTGTTTGAGACCATACAAGGACTTAACAAATTTGTAAACGTTGTTCTCTTATTCCTTTACAATAAATTTTTTAGGATATTCCATATATATCTCTTCATATAGATCTCTATTTAGAAATGCAGTCTTTACATCCATTTGATAAATGATCAACTTATGGATGAAAGCAATGGCAAGAAGGGTTCTAAGGATAGAAATTCTAGTTATAGGAGAATAAGTATCAAAATAATCTAAACTCTTTTTCTAGTTATACCCCTTAGCCACTAATCTAGCCTTATACTTTTCTATTGATCCATCGGGGCTAAGCTTCCTACAAAATACCCACTTACAACATAATGGTTTACTACCTGGAGGAAGATCATTTAGGATTCAGGTCTGGTTTTGGATAATTGAGTTGAATTCAAAGTTGATAGATTCCTTCCAAAAAGGAGCATCTAGTGAAGACATCGTCTCTGCAAATGTGGAAGGTTCATCTTCAACTAGAAAAGTAAAAAAATCTTCACAAAGGTTCTTTTTCTTTCTAATCCTTGTGCTCCTTTTAGATTCAGAACGTCATGATTAGACCTCTTCCTCTTTTTTGAATCACAGAAAACTTTTAATTCAATAAGACTAGGGTTAGATGATAAATCATACTGAATATAATTTGTTATTTGGTTTCTAAAATAATTTTTTTTTTAATATAAGTAGCATTTCTAGCCTCGATGAGAATATTATTAGAGATGTCGCTTATTTTGGAATTAATTACAAAAATTCTATTTGTGCTACTATCTAAGGAATAGCCTACAAATATTGCATCTATGGTTTTAGGGCTAATTTTTTTTTTAGGTTCAAGTATGCCTCCACACTTGAAGATAATCTAATTCAGGAGTTCTACCCTTCCAGAGTTCAAAAAGTATTATTCCAATAGATTTTGAATAAAATTTATCAAGTTAGTGATATCTTGTTCACAAAAACCAATGAACTTGTAAAACAAGCCATCCTTGATCTTCACTCCAAGCTGATATGCCCTAGGAACTTTCATCCAGGTCAGAGAAGCAATATTTGCTTTGTCTATTTCGATGATTTTTCCACCACCTTGCTTCCTCCATGCAATCCCTCTTGCATGCACCTTCAACTGCGCTGGATTAGTTCCGCCGCGGCCTCCAAGGAGGATGTTATTGAAGAGATGGCCATCTGTCATCTCTGTCGGATGAAAGGGAGAATTTTTTTTAATTTTTCTCCTTTGATCTCTCGCTCGCACAGGACTTTCCTTTTCTTGGCGTCACTCTAAGCCACTTCTAAGCGCCGAAATAGAAAGATATAGCAGTTTCTAGGCAAAATACTTTTCCAATAGTTCAGATGCCCAAAAAAGATGGAAAGCAGAAAGTTGAAGAGTGGAAGAACTCTCTTTCTATGAAAGAAACTCTCCGAAGATAGAGGAGTATTGGATTGTTTTTTGAATAATTCTAGGAGCCTATTTATACACTCTATCTGGAATACCGAAGGGACGAAATAGTTCTAAAGATATGTAAACACCATATTTTTTTGGAAACCAACGTCCTCTTTCAAAGAGCCACAACTTTTCTGAAAAAGGCGTCTCAAAAAAAATATAATTTAAAGTATTTAAAATAACTAAAGTTTAGGAGATAAAAAAAATTAATTTTTTTTAATTAAAACCCCAACATACTCTTTATCTCTTGGGGCAATCTGCCAACTAACACATTTGATCGCCAGTATATATACCTATCCTCATAGGGCATGCAGGCACGCCTCTACAGCCCATAAACCTCAAGCTACGACCACTCTTATAGTGCCAAACGCGCATGCGCGCGCGTGGGGGGGGGAGAGGGGGAGAGGGGGGGAGAGAGAGAGAGAGAGAGAGAGAGAGAGAGCACGCACGCAAGCACACAAAAAAAAGTTCCATCGAACCGGAATGCGTTTTGAATTATTTTGGTTTTGAATCAATCCATTCATTCAAGCCCATCAAGATCTCTGTCATTATTTGACCAAAATATCAGTCAGTTTTAGGTTATGTATTCTCGATTTCCGTCCCATTTCAGCCACTGAGATCTCTATATATGCTTGCAGGTTTCTTTAATTGGCAAGTATGTTTACTGTATTAAGAATCTTAGATTTGGAAGCAAGAACTCGTTTTTAACTCGGTTGCCATGAATTACCATATATAAAAGTTTCTTGGTGACTGTTAATCGTTGTCAAACTCGTACTGAATCACCGAAGGGACAAAATGAGCAAAATATTTGCTTTTAGAACGTACCGTTGCTTCCACTTAGCATCAACCTTTTGGAAACCTTTACACAATGTACACTTTCCCTACATGAAAAAACAAAAGCATTGAGAAAACGAGATAAAGCTAGTACCACAGGGCTCCTACGCGCTGCTTTTTAACGAACTGCTCCGGTGGAAACAACTCCCTCTCTCCCCCGCTCTTGCCGTCCCCTCCACTACCATTACCACCTCCACAACCAACCGGAGTTCTGAAAATGTTCACCCCAAATAGCCTCACCACCTGCAGATGCCCCGCCCGCGGGACAGTCGCATCCGCGGCGACCCCTCGCGGTTTCCAATCGATATAAAGCTGCCTCTCCGGCCCCCTCGACCGCCAGAAACCAACCACATCTCCAGCTTTCAAGCTCTTCTCCTTCACAAACCGGCTCCACCCTTTGGTTAGCACGTAGCTCTGGCTACTGTTCCAGTAGGAATACCGAAATCGCCATATCTTCCCGCTCACATCCTCAAAATTGAGCAGCATCCCGGTGGTGGCGCTGCCGAACTTCAGCGGGAAGTGCTTTTCGGCATGCTGCTTCGGTATGACCAGCCGGTTCAGCTTCCCGACATCGCTCGGCGTCACAGGCTTGCTGAATAATAAATCGCGAGCTAACCCTAATGAGCTCGGCGGGTTTCTCTTACCGACGGTGCCCCGGCTGGCCTTTCCGGCGCGCTTGCTCTGCCGGAGCTCGTCGCAGTAGGTGTGCTTGCGCATCATGTCCACAATCTCCG
This sequence comes from Phoenix dactylifera, assembly GCF_051530095.1. NCBI lineage: Eukaryota > Viridiplantae > Streptophyta > Magnoliopsida > Arecales > Arecaceae > Phoenix > Phoenix dactylifera. The sequence goes on along the minus strand of NC_143201.1, from coordinate 21,718,907 downwards.
CCTTGGAGTGGGAGGCGAGGAAGGCAAGCTCCGCCGCGCCGTCGTCGTCGTTCTCCGAGAGGGGAGTGAAGTTGGTGACGGCTTCGCGGCCGCGGAAGCGCTGGGCGGCGGCGTCGTAGGCGCGGGCGGCGTCGGCCTCCTCGGCGAACGTGCCGAGCCACACGCGCTGGTGCTTCTCGTAGATCTGGGCGCCCCAGCGGCCGTTGGGCTGGGGGACCACGCCCTTGTATCTAGAGGAGGGCAGCTTTCGGGACTCGGTCTCGAAGCCCATATCCGGTGTCGGGTCAAGCACGACGCTGCCCATGCGGCGCAACTGCTCCGGCACCGGCGCCGGCCGCTTTTTGTACTCGCTTGACAGTTCTTCAACGGAGCTGCCGTACATGGATGAAGGTATTTGTTGAGATGGAGGAGAGATAGTGTTGGAATATATAGAAAGAAAGTGATGATATGATGAGGAGGAGGAGAAGATAATATCCGAGCTTACTCTGTAACTCGTAGACTTGGAGAAGCGTGGTGTATAGGAATGGGTTTACTACTTTTTATAGGGCTCATGGCGTCAACTGGAGGGGTACTGGTGGAAACTGAGGGGAAGCTTTACGCAAAGAGGAGGAGGCCGATCCGATCGTCGGGTTGGAAGTGTGAGAGGGCGTTGGGTTGGATATGGGTGAGGGGAATTGGAATGGGACCCCAGAGAGGCAAGCTGGAGAACGAGGGGGGATTCACATGAGGCCCGGACCAGGCTTTGTAAGTGCATCCCCCCTGACCTTGTGGGGCTGCTGATGGAAGGCGAATAAGATAGGGCCTTCTCTGTTGCTGTTGCTGCCCTTAAAGTAAGTGCTTTAATAATTAGGTACGTCCATAGTCTCTAGAGGAATACCATTTAGGGCAAATATATTGTTGCTGTAATATTAATAAGTATATGCAGTTTTTCTATGCTGGATTTTAATGATTTAGCCGTCGTGTTGCGGACAAGTTCCTGTTCCCATTTGTAGCGACGCTCATTCTCGGGTTTCCGTCGGCAAAGAAAAGTCTTAAAAAATAGATTGCTGGTTTTACATTACATTATTATATATTTTTTTTAACTCTCTAAAATGTTCTCTAGAAACTTTCTTAAAAAGAAAAGAAAAGAAAAGAAAAAAATTTTTTCATGAAATTATAAAGATTTATATGCAAGAATAAGAAAATAAGCGACGGAAAAAAAAAGGATCAATAAGCCAACTACATCAATGTTGGCACAGTATAACATTCGTGTGCTAAGAACATTGATCATCACGATTTATTGATATTAATTAATTACACTGATTATTTAAATTTAAATAAAAAAGTTAAGAAAATTTTAGATCACAATACGAGCACAAAATTGTATAGAAGAGATTTAATTGTCACATCGATGATATCTCTCGGATGAGGTTTGTTTGGTAAATTTAGATGTGCAGATCCAACCAACCTAGACCTTGTAAAACTAAAATCTATGGGCCTGGCATGGGTTCCAAACTAGGACAGAGGTCCAAATCATGTTTGGATCTTACTAATTGAATTCAACCTGATCAAACTTGACTGGAACTAATTTAACTTGTAGAAATTTAGTTCTAAATCTATATCGAGATTTAAAACCTGAAACCTAATATAGACCTAAACCACAAGGAGATTCGACCAGATAAGTTTAATCCAAGTCAAACTCTTGAACCTAAAGTTAATTAGGGTCGAGTCCAATGTGGAACAAGCCGGATATGGCCCTGACCTGACCTGCTTGCGACCTTAATAGGATGAAAAGATAAATCAAATATTTTCTGAAAAAAAGGAAAAAGAAAAGATGACTCAAAAAAGCTCATGTAGTACTAGGGTTAAAAGACGTGCCTATTTTCCACTCTTGGAGTGCGACAATGCCAACGGTGGGCGTTACCATCTGTACCAGCCGACGAGAACGGAAGATTAGCATAGGCCTCTAAACTTTCTTAATTAGGCCGAGATGAAAGTTGACTATGCAAGATTCAAGCCAATGTTCTCTTAATTGGGTAGAGCTGCACGTGGCTTTGGGCTACCTCGATCATACTGAAGGTGATTCAGCTACCGTGATCAGTTGGGTCCAAAAGGACTCGAGTGGAGAAGAAGGGTACACTCCTTACTTCGAGATATTTAAGATATGGTGAGTAATAGAGTCGCCTTTCAAGCTAAACATATGTATCGCGAGGCCAACGGGGCAACGGACTGGGTGGCATATGCCACTCAGGAGATACCCTGTGGGCAGGGGAGGGTGAATTGCCTAGGACACTTTGTGACTTAGTTTATGCTGATTCCACTGGGTATATTCATTCGCGTGCTATATGAAATACCCATTTTTAGCCAAAAAAAAAAAGAGTTGACTATCATCCATTCTGGAGAGACAAATACATCTTGGAGCAATCTTGCACCTAGATCAATGTCAAAGGATCACATCTTGCAATAAGTGGAAATTTGTGCTTTTGTCCGTTGGAGCTGACCTGCTTCTGCACATGCTTGACAAAGATGCAAATTTAAATGTAATAACAACCTAAACCTAATCATCCCTAATTTTGTAAAATCAATCGATTTAAAATATAATCAAATTATTTACCTTCCCCTCCTACCAATAAAACCTCTCTCTAATAGCTCCTGCAAATCATTCTTAAAAGGATATGTAATCCACATTGAGAGAGAGACCACATCAAAAAAATTTCTTGAAACGGGTGGACCATGCATACTGTCTATGAATGAATGAATGTATAATATTCTGAATTTAGTGTGCCTTTTGTGCAAATTCAAGCATGATCTCTTTTTTTTTTTTTTGATGAGAATTAAGACAGAGGAACAAAGCACAAGCCTCTCTCTCTCTCTCTCTCTCTCTCCCCCCGCGTCTCTCTCCTTGTTCCCAGCCTATACGGTGACTGTGTCACTAATATTTAACACCCGGTAACTCTTCCCAACTCAACCACATAGCATTCTTAACACAAACAAAATCTTATAAAATAGGATTTATGAAGATTTTTAGGCAGATGAAGTCCTGCGTATTAGAGCTTTCAATCCCTCCAATCCCCTTTCGTTAATTCGTGTCCCTCCTTTACTCTCCCTCTCCTTTCTCCTTCTCCTTCGCTCCCCTCCCCACCGCAACTCTTTTACCCTCCGCCTCTTCTGCTCCCCTAGGTACTTAGGGTAGCTCACCGACCATATATTTCTGACAGTGTTCTGCTCTAAGAACCTTAGCGTGCAAGTTTCATCTCTTTTTTTTTTCTTTTCGAAAAGGAAGAGGAGGAGGTAGCAGGATGCTACCCTCCTTTATCTCGCCTTTTAAGAGCTCAGCTTTGTCTATCAGCAGGCGGCTCAGCGATGAACCATACAAAGCTGACCTCAAGCTTTATTAAAACAGAGTTACCTGACCTCAGCCTTGCGGAGCCCATTTTTAATGTTCTGTACGTTAAGTTGTCCTTCCAGGCCCAAAAAAGACAATCACAACTGTCTGAAGTGACGGAGAAGTCTCCACAAAAAAGGGTCAAGTATAGAGCGAATTTAATCATATCCACTATATTAGTTCCATTAACAGTGGAAGCGATCAGACAGTGGTGGAGTCAAATCTAGCATATAAATAGTCAAATCTCAACAAGGGGGAAGCATCAAAGATTGGGAATCTGGTGCGCTCCACCTGATGAGAGGGTTTTATGTAACCAGATATAATTTCCACTCAAACTAACGGAAACACAATATACACTGACAATGCCCACACTTGGTCCGTCCAGCCATTATTAGCCCTCTTCTCCGAACTCCTTGGTGAATCTCTCGTGCACTTCAAGGTCCGCTTTGCTGACAGTAGGTCTCTGCCTGGCCAATACTTTATCGAAGTCTGTCTTCGTAATAGGCGGTGGAAGAATCTGTTCAATTACTCGGAAAATCATGAAACAAAACTATCAGGCATGAGAGCCAGGGGCATTCGCCTGAAAACATACTGTTGGTTGAGGATTTTTGTGTGCACCTGAGCAGCAAGACCTTTTGCAGCAAGATCCTGCATCGTGGTCTGAACAGCTCCAGGTTGTTTCGGTCCGCATGGCATCCACATACCACCGGGGGTCTTGATGAAAAACATGGCATCTTGAGTTTTGCGAACAGGTTCAAAGAGTACATCCTTGACCTGTTTGGTGAAAAGCAGTTTATAATACTCAGCATTGTCTATGGACACAGACCAACTCGCTGCAGGAAAGTCTTCGAGGCCATCGGGAACTGTTCATACTTACACAAACAGAAATATCTGAACCAGTAAAACTTTCCGTTCGGCGAGCCAAGCTCTCAAAATCACTTTCGGTCAAGTTGTGCGGGGTATCTCCCAAATGTACCTGCATAAATTGAAAAATGAAAAAAAGGACGATGTGAAGTTACTAAGAACATTCTGCAATGCAAAATTCATCTAAGCACGAAATACCATATTCAAGTGCAAACAGTCATTTCAACATTAAAAAGGATCAGATAAGCCACAGGAATTGGACTAGCCTTGTATCCACATTACCTTGAACATATGTTGCCTAGCTTTCAGGTCAGGAAGAGGAATGTAAATCCGCTTGTCAAAACGCCGCCTGATGGCCTGTACACAACAATAAGTAATAATATAGAACGGACTGATAATCCTGAAGAAATTCAGGAAGAGCTTAAAAGAATATTAACCAATCTCACAAAACCTGATCCAGAGCATATGGTGTATTCGTGGCAGCAAGAACAAGAACCTTCTGGTCATTGTTTCCTACACCCTGGAAGACAATGTCATATCGAATCAGTGAGTAGCTGAAAAGCAATGACTAGCCTAATGACGACCATATTTCGTATTGCATATTTTGGGTACATAATCCATATTACTTTTCAACAAAGGCCCATATACAACGTTGTGAAGCTGCCGAGGGTGAGCAAAGGAAAATATTGATATGACATATGTACATTTAAAAGGACAAGAAAAAGACATAACATGTGAATATTTTGATCCAGAACGAATCCGTCTATCATGTTTGTCATGTTAAACAATCTCAAAGTCAAAATATAACTAAAAACATCAACACTGTGACAACCTCTTCATGGCTCCATAACCCATCGGCCCAAAAGGAGCTGAAACTGTATTCAATTACAGTTTTCCAGGTTGGTACTATAAAACCGCAAGGAACTGCTTTAGCCAAATTATACACCAAAGAACCGATCTCATGGTATGCAGTACCGATCCATACCGGTGCATACCCAGCATACTGTACCGTACAGATATCAAACTGGTATGCAGCATGAAGTACAAACCAAGTATGGGTATGCCGATCCAACCTCCGTACCAGGCATACCGATATTGTACCAAGATGTTACCACTACAGGATCAGGTACCAAGATACACAAACCTTGACTGATCTAATCAAACAATCAAAAGGAGGTTGCTTCTGATATATAATAGAAAAGTCTCTGCAACCAGCCTCACATGGCCAGCCTTAGAGCCTTGCTGTTTCAATTCCTAAGAACCACTGCTTGAAGAGTTTTCCGAAAAATAAAAACATGGTTTCACCGTATTTTTTTCTTGTAACATCTATTCTTGCTTTTCTAGACACCTCTCTCTCACCCATTAAAAAATTTATTTCTCCTACAAGCCCCAACCTCGCTTTCCAAAAGAAAAATTAAAAAAACTCCATTCCTGCACACGGGCACTGGACTCTAGTTTTGATAATGCAAGAAATGTTAATCACCATAGAAATTAATTAACATCCACATCCAAATAGCACCCAATGCCCAAAAGAGAGAATAACTTTCTCCCAAGAAGTAATGGGGACCCAAAACAGAAGTGGTAGTGTAAAAGTAAATACAATTTTTAATGTCTAATGTGATTGAAACGTCAACCAAAAATTCCAAGGTGACAATCTCCTCAAAGGATGGTTTCTGATTGATGAACCTTCTAATCAGTGGACACAAGGTGACAGGATCTTCGTCCAAGAGTTAGCTTGAAATTTCCCATCATACAATCATCTTATCTGACATCTAAACATGACCCTAATTCCTAAATCTTGATCACTTGATTTATTAATCTTGATTAGAGATGCAAATCACGTGCATTTATATTGGGGGTCAAGGTCAAGCAGATTTTCATGCCAATCACCCTGCAATGTCAAAAGGTAACACCTTGCATGCAAATTTGCACCCTCCCGGACAACTGCTTGTTAAAATTAGTGTTATTTTTTCCATGGAGGTGAAAGCAAGGAGAAATCACCAAGTACCACAAGGAGCATCTCTCAGAAATTTTCAGCTACATTAGTGGGACAGAATAAATTTGCTCTTTCAACTTGCTAAATTTTCAGCTAATAATTGTACTGATGTCGTTAGTTGGGCTTATTTACAAAAATAAATAAAAAAATAAAAGGGGCGACATAATTTGATGACAATAATTTAAACTCAACCAATTTCTTTCCTCACGGTCTGCCCAACAGTGTTGCTGATAAGCTTGCTAGACCAATTTCTGAAGAAACCTTCTCTATATCAGCTACTTGACATCATTTTCCTTGTTTATACACTTGATTTTTCTTAAATAAAAGCACTTTCTTATCAACTAATTAAATCTCAGTTATGAATTATTTAAAAATCAACTAGAGAGGAATACCTGCCAAAATATACACAACCATATTCTAGAAAACAAATGGCAAAGATGCTAAATTAAAAGCTCTGTATTATCCAAGAAATGAACAACAGTCACAAGGAAAATGGTCTTCAGCTGAAACTGAACTGCACTGATATCTAAAGCCATCCTTGAACCTATGCTCACAGATAGTGAGTTCTAAAGGTCCAGTGCAACTAATAATAATTTATGATCTAAAAAGTACTAGTGTTTATTATGATGAGCATAAATTATGACTATACATCTGATAGATGTTGGAAGTATAAGAAGAATTAGGCACATCTCACAGATGCAGGAAGTATAAGAAGAGTTGCGCAGTGGACACAATACAAATAAAATCATGAAACAGCCAGATACAAACAGATCATCTACAGTTTGAATGATGGAGTTACTATTGAAGGTTTTTCCCCAGGATGTTTGAGTCACTTAGGGAAGAAAACAAATCCGTAGTTTTGTTTATAATCAGATAGATATAGTCAAAAGAAAACAATGATGATATATTCTAGATGCAAAGGCTATGATGCAACGTGGTTATGAATTTTACCAATAAATATATCAGCTTACATTCTTTCTCAAAATTACAAATTTAAAGAACATGAGCTGACATGGTATGTCACTATGTCTAGTTTGCATTTCTAATCTTGGATATGGCAGTAGGCATGTTTGACCCATCGACAATAAATTTCACCATGTCTTGCAAATCAAATTCTTAAGCTTCAGGTTTCCACATTCAAGAATCATTTACTTGGAAACAAAAAAATGGTTCAATCCAGGATTAGAAAATCCAGAAAACCAGGAAAAGTTGAATAAACATAATTAGTTTAGATCCTGCATTCCACTCTACATGAAAACCCAACCACTACTTAGCCTATGTTTCCATAGGGCACTTATTAATAGCAGTGCATGCTTGCATCTAAATAGAGCTGATCATGGGCCAGGCCTTGGGCCTAAACTAGATTTATTTTTAGTCAGGCTTTGGGCCAGGCCTATTTAAAATTTGACATTTTCTATGCCCAAGCCCAGCCCATGATTAGCATGCTCCATGCAACACATAAGATGAAAAAGGTAAAGATTATACTTGAGTGGAATACCTATGCAGCCTCAAGTACTTATTCCTTTTGCACACGATAGCCTGATGTCATGCTAACAACATATAAATTAAATTATACAACCAAACTTGACAACAACAGTAACATTAAAAAAAATATTAATTTAATCAATATTAGTAATGGCAGCTTGAAGTGGATATAATATTATTGAGGACATGTCATTGTGCTTAAATTACCTGCATCTGCACCAGAAGTTCAGTCTTAATCCTTCGAGAAGCTTCACTTTCATTGCCTTCTCCACGCTGTCCACATAACGAATCAATTTCATCTATAAAGATAATGGAAGGAGCATTTTCACGAGCCATTTGGAAAAGGTTTGAGACTAGCTTTTCACTTTCACCCATCCACTTCGAAACTAGATCTGATGAAGATATACTGCAGCACATTATTCAGCATTTGTCAATCAACCTCCACAGCAAAGACATTTTGAGCATTCACAATGGAGCATCTAACCACAAATAGATTAAGTACAGATATTTAAATATTTGTTAAGCTACAGAAATGCCTATAAATATTTGATTCACAGGATAAATGTCGATCCAGAATAGGCCCAAACCTGCAATTAAAATTACTGTGTATATGTGCTTATCATGTAGTTGTTATGAATTAAATTTTGCATCATTAGATATTTGAGTGGATGTGCATGTGTCTCCTAATTCCATACATAAGGAGCACATGCTGGCTCAGCCTGATGGATCTACACTCAACCTGCGCAATGATGGAATAGCTCTCCTCCAGGTCAAGTACCAATTCATTTAAAATCTTAGACATATGTTTAAGCTTCCATAAGCACCACAAGAACCAAGCCTCCTGAGTCATCAATTTCAACTTGCTAGGTCATCAACTAGAGCTCTGAAATCATCATTACATTCACCATGAATTAACAACACAATAAACTCTAACAAGGGAAACATCAGTTTAGATGTGCCCAAGAACCCATAATAACACCTGATGATAACACGATAAGCATGTGCTCGGTCAGCCATGGGCCGAATGGTATGTTAGGAACTTTGATGCTTTACAAGTCGTGTGCTACCTTATTGCAAAATCTTCCAAATGTTTATTTTATTGAGCATGCAAATCTGCCTCATCGTTGTTCTCCTGCAGACTGAGGCTCGGTCTTTGCTTTGATCTGCTCGGTACATAACTGCTCTAGTACAATATGAAGCTGCAACTCTACTAAAGATCCAACATAGACCCATTTTGAGTGCAATAGGACTTGGTTCAACTTATTCAAAGTTGAACCAATCCAACCTGCTGGCATCTTGCATGTGCTTGTCAGTGCAAGAAGCATCGACCCTTTCAGCCAGGTTGCCGAGCATAGGTTGTATCTAGCATTCATAAGCACAATGGATCACACAAGACTGATCGAGGACTCATGTTCATTGCACATCAAAGCACAGAAGAACTGGCAAACAAGTTCTCAAAAATTGAATGCCAAGTTCCCATCGCACACGTCTCTCAAAAATAGTGCTAGTGAAATAAAGCCTCGCATATCTAGCACAAGAGTCTTGGACATCCATAGGCCTTCGAACCTGATACAGGTCTGACTGCTTACAAGCCTGATGGATGAGAACACCTATGTTGGGGGCCTCTTGTGGGTTGAATGCTGGACGAGCACAATATGCAAGCCCAAATAAAGTTGCACACAACATCTGACAAACACAGTGTAGCTTTATTGAGTGTCTCAAGCCTTCTTCACAGATAATTCAAACATAACAAATATTATCCCTTTTGCTCTAACACAGTTGTACTTCAGATAATAGCTCATAATGAAGAGCTAGTTCCATAAAGCTTAAGGAACTTAGGTGGACACATGTATTTCTCCTGGAAACACAGCCTTGATTGCATGTATAGTAAGCCACATCTGGAGATTCCGAACAAGCCAACTTAAAACATAGTAATTATTAATGAGACAGTTACCTCAACATAAATCATCAGCTTAGGGTTATAGCTAAATCTAAAGGACTGGCACAAGCAAAACTAAGACAAGGCCAGCCAGGAAGACATCAAGGAGGACTTCCAAAAAGATGATCACAAAACAAAACTACATGAATGACAAATTACTTCAACAGTTTAAATTTGAGAATGAGCCAAAATTTCACAAAAGGGCCTTTCCCTAATAATATGACAACGAAGCAAGTATGCCAACAGCAATGGTTATGTCACGATCTCTAACATCAACCAAAATGGCAAAAGATGAACTCATCAGTGACTATAGGGAGCTCTTGATCAGAACAGCCATGCATTACTAGACTTGCCTAACGTGAATCCACCACCAATGCCATAATATATGAAATATAAAGTTAAAGAGATGGGAAAGGGGTGGGTACTTGAGTAAGCTACTCCACCATAATTTGTTCTCTTACCAAAAGCTGATTAGTTATGACAATGGGCCATATTTCTAAAGGAAGCCATTGACAGAAAAAAGAAAAGAACAGAAGTGTTCTAGTTACAACCAGGATAATGCTCACACAAATTCCATGTTTTCAACATAAGCAAGAGCTTGGTACCTAGAGATCACATGAACATCTATATATTGCAAGCAAATTGAATCAAGGTGACAATTTTTAAAAAAATCATATATTGAAAAGCATGTTCCTTGTATGAAAAGTAAAAGCATGATGTGTAATTATACATTGTTCTGTTAGTAATAATTATGATTTTGTCTCTAAATGATGTACGGCATGGCAAACTAGAGCACCCCATCTACAATGTGCCGAAGAATATGGTTTTGGTAAAAGCAAAGTGTTGAGAATGATATGTCTGAAAATTATAGTAATTACATGATTTCCATGCACTGAATATTGATGAATTCAATGGTAAGAGAAAAGCAGTATTTGTATTGACTTCTGACTTTCTAATGTCTTAGGGCCTATTTGACATCGCTCTCATTTCTTGTTTTCTATTTTTAAATATAAAATTACAGAAACCAAGACAAAAAATGTTTGGTACTATTGTCTTTATATTCTATTTTGAAAATCATTTTCATTATTTCTACAAAAAGTAAAAGCAAGAAATCATTACTTTCAGAATTTTCAAAAACAAGAAACTCGTGTTTTTATTACAACCACCACGTCCACCACTACCGCCACCGCCTCCACCACTATCATTGCCACCTCTTTCATATCCCTGGCGCCTTCACAACTACCACCATTCCACTATCACCATCGTTGCTACCTTGATCACACCACCATCGCCATCATCGTAGTTTTTGCCACATTGTTGGTCCCCTTTCCGCCGCCGCCACCACCACCAATGTCACCACTGCCACCATCATCACCACCTCTGCTATACCACCGCCAGACCTGCTCGCCACCTCCACTACCTCCACTGCAACTAACATCATCTCCATCACCATTGCAATGTTTATTTTTTAAAAAATAATCCACCATACCAAAAATATTTACATTTTTTAAAAATTAAAAAAAATAGAAAGAAAATTTCTATTTTTGTTTCTGAAATAGAAAAATAAAAGTGATACCAAATGTCGCCTCAGTTATAAATAATTTAACAAATATAAATAATACTTAATTAAATAGAAAAAATCAAGGAACCTTTATAACTCTAACATGAATAGCCAGCTAGAAAACTCTCTCAAAATTGAAGTTCTAAGTATATATGCAAGAAGCACATGATTGTGTGTTCTCCTTCCACCATGCTCCCCCTAATTCAGCAATCCAGCAACATTTTTTAATTCAAGAGAATGCATTTAACTGTCATCTATAACATTATGACAGTCAGGCAAGGTTACTTACGAGTTTACAAGGGAAACACTATAGGCAACTAGGCATATCTAAATTGGGTTACTTGTACTACAATGTGTGCCACCCTCTAGTAGCTGTCTCCAAACAAAACAAGCATGTATACGCTAATCTCATGGATTTTATTCCAATGTTGAAATTTCGATAGGATCTTCAGCCCAAATCACAAGACCTTTCTTAAATATTAGATGAAGCCATAATAGGATTTATTCATTATTGGCAATGGAGATCTTAAGCAGAAATTTCCACAGGATTTTCCAGCCAGAACACACAGCACCATCTTTTGGCATAAAAAAATCTCAACCACCATAATTTTCTTTTTTTTACATTTGCCACAAATTTGAGTGATTGAAGGAAAGAGCATGCATTTTCAATTAACTATGAATTTGCTATCCCAGATATCCAGCTAATTAATAGCAAGAATGGAGGATATATGCTCACCTTTAGGGGGAGGCATGACTATAACAGGATCATGGTCATTGCAGTGATAAAGGCAACAACCAACAACTCATATCCATCATCAACTACTTAATTATCCAAAATTTCAACAAGCATAAATGAATAATGTGGGAGTGGATATATTAGCTTGTTCATAGTAGATTTCATAACCTTTACTAAATCTTGAAATTGGTTTCACATCTCCTGAAGAGTCTTAGTTTAGATCTATAGTGGGAAAAGTTGATGGTTGTAGGTTGACATCCTCATATCTACTTTATTGTTTTATATTTTTTGGTAGCTATACATACACCAAAACAAAATCTTACAAGTTCTAGAAACTTGCCATTACATTCAAAGGAATCATTTTTTCAGCATGAAACATGTATTTCCAGCCCAAGTTGATAACCATTTCAACAAAATGTACAATAATATTGATACTGCATACTTGTTTATATGTAGCATCAACCAAGATGAAACTTACTGCATAAAATGAAACTTACTGCATGCAGCTATAATAAATTAGAAACTGTTCAAGAAAACTTCCAACAGACAACCGGGTGGCCTGAAAAAAAAGAATGATGCCCATAAAACACCAATCATCAATTAGAGCAGTTTCAGCTGTGACTCTATGAAAGGCAGCACACATTCTCCTTCCACCAAGTAGAAGAGAGAAGGGACAATTGACTACAACTTCTCATACAAAATATCAAGGCATATCTAAAGAGCTAAACCCTGGTAATGCCCTCTCATACTTTAATTAATCATCACACTGAAACAATTGTAAATTATTGTACAAACTTCCACAATAAAATTTTATTACGAATGACATCTGGATACGAAATTTTATTGATAAATGAATGCCATCTAAGAAGGAAACTTTAATAACAATTAGAAAGACAAAAATTATATATTTATCTACGGATGTAGATATCCACGGGATCATAACATGAATCTTTCTGCATGCATCTAGCAATATTATAATTTATAAGTATCTTATTTTCAATAGATAATTTTGAAAAGTAAAGCTAGCAAGACCAAAAAAAAAAGCTTTTGAGCAACATAAAGAAGAGGGCCCACAAGAAATTGGAGACTGGTGACTATGATGTGAAAAACCTTGTCGTGAAGTTTATTTCCTTCAGAGGTTTCTATAGAATCTAGAATTTTAGAATGCAGAAAAGAGTAACTAGTGATAGAAAACAAAGAATGCATACAAATTATATCTTTTCTTCATAAGACACTGGACTGATAAAAGACAAGAAGATATATATTTTGATCTATAACAGAAATATAAGGCAAAAGCATTTACAAGAATCAAAAAGATAATGTGAAATCCATGACTATCTGTGGGGAAAAAGTACCAGCAGAAGTCCTAAGAGCATATAAACATCAATTAGGAGAAGTAATGATCAATTCAGAAAAGTAATCAATCAAAAAGCCAACCCAAGTAAATTGAATTAAACTTGCAAATAAAGGTTAAGGTCTAGATGGCATGTAACACTTAAAGGCCAATCCAGAAACAGATAAAATCAAGTGTTTAAAGAAATAAATACAACAACCATAATACATGTTCTTTTTTTAGAACACTCAAAACAATAAGTGTTAGGCAAGATAAACAACCTGAAGAAAGTTGAATCTGCCTCTGTTGCTACAGCCTTGGCCAAGTATGATTTTCCAGTTCCTGGTGGACCATACAAAAGAAATGCCCTCCATGGCCTTCGCTTTCCTAAAGAATTTGTTATAGAAAAGGCATGCTAGATGTTTAGCCAAAAGATGCATTTAATGTATCAAACTCTTTGACAGGTAATTTCTCAAATGCATGCTGAAATAAGAAAAAAATAAAAAGCAACTATAAAGGATGTAGAGAAGTGAGATACTAAATTCATACAAAGTTGAACAACAAAGTCATGTGCTTTAAGCTGAGGAAGTAGATATTCAAATTAAGAGTCTGACATATTGATTTAGAATAAATCCAGATGTCAAGGCTCTAGGTTGGAAAACGTTGTTCCTAATAATCCCAATTTGCTGATGCAGACCCCTGATGAATCTCTCTCCAAACATGATTGAGCATTCATTTGTTAACCTTCATATGTGCATACTGCGATTGACATATGGATCTTCCCATAACAGCCCACTCTGTTGATACTGCGATTTAAATATGTATCTTCCCATAACAGCCCACTCTGTTGATAGTTCAAAATTATGAATTGTTATTGATATAATTAGTATCTAGTCTCTGTCATGAAAAGAAGACACGTAGGAAGAAAAAATTACATGTTGTGGCTTTGCAAAAAATGAATTTTATATGAAAGTGTTTTTTCCCCTTAACATTAGCTAAATTTCTAATTCCAATCTCCAAAAGTAGACAAGCATAAAAGCCTTGTTAAAACTCATGAGACAAAATCTTCTAAAGGATTTTTGTTCAGGTTTCCTCTCAAATAAAGATAGGAGACTAAATCACGGAATAGGAATTTCGAGAAAGTTGGATTTCTCAAATAGAAGACTCTAGACTGATTTATCTTAACATGCTAACTGGACCACACCATTCTAGCTCATACGCAGGGATTTAAATATTGTTAATGAAGCATGTGCCAATCAGGGGTTAGCACAGTACCATGGAGAAAACCATCACATGCTCCCCCCCTGCTATGCCATCACATGCCTGGGCTCCAAACAAGTGCCAGGTTTCATTTCAAAAGACATGGGCCTATATTAGTCCACGCCAACTAACTCTGCTTGGTAATACACATCATAGTCCCGTATTAGGCCTGCTGGTACATGCATACGCTTTGGCGTTTGGCCAAATGCTTACTAGCAATTAAATCCTGCTAGTCCACATATATCATGCTGTATTGAGCAAACATTTAAAATTCATTGGCACAAGAAGATACACCAATAAGGCTGTCCAATGAACAAGCTGTTCATGAGCAGCTTATGTTTGGCTCAAAATTCAACTCAATACTAGCTTGCTCAATTAACAAACAAGCCACACAAGAGCCAGATTTTGAGCTTGAGAACTAAATGGGCTGAACATGAGCTAGACCTAGCTCATTTTATTCAGCTTAATAAAGCTCAAAATATAAACAAATCAAATATTTTCTAGTTATTCTTCCATATTTACTACACTATAATCACCATATCAAAATCTAAAGTCTGAGATCAGCTGGATGGTTCTTAAGATGCCATCATCCACACATGCTCTCCTCTTTCTCTCAAATAGTCCACAGCAGCTGTTGTACCCTTCTCTCCTACCTTATGTGATTCCAACCTCCATGTTGCTCTCTATTCCCTCCCTTGCCTCCAGCCTCTAACCCCATAACTCAACCTCCTCCACAAAATCACCTCACCATGAAAGCCCACATATTCCTTGATGCTGGATGTTATTTCCGCCTCCATTCCCTTTTATCTTTGCGATCTCAGCCTTCAAAGGGGCGATATCCCCTGTGAAGAAGCTGCTTTGACCTCCTCTTAGTGCCACCATTTTTTGATGGAACAACAAGATATCCTTCCAATCCATTGCGACCTCTACAGCCTCTACAGGGAGCACCCTAACAAACTGCATTGTTTCAGGATTAAACAAGCCATGATTAGTTGACACCTTGCCAAATCAAATCGAGCTCAAGCCAAAGTTTGGTCTGCTTGTTTTCACCATTATAAGTCATTGTAACAAGATCCACACTGGCATTCTAAGTTACTGCATTTCCAACTAACTTATAGAAATCTGGTGCTGAGAGTCATTATAGATGTCTTTGATAGTTGTAGTTTAGCACGTGCACTGCATGCATCCAACAAATTTATCATACCAGCAAACTTAACACAAATGATCTCCAAATTCAACATATTAACAACATAATTAAATTCTTGTACACCCACTCAAAGTAGTGGGAAGCCTGTGTACTGGTATAACTGTGAGAAGCTTACACGCAATTGCTTATCTTAATTCTTACCTTTTTGATCTAATATAACAATGCCAAATTTTGCCATTATCAAGTATATGGATCATGCCATCTAATCCCCACGGTGAATGTGTGTGTGTGAGAGAGAGAGAATCAATAGTGTAAGGGCATGTGCACGAATTTGAGGAGGCTGAGAAGACATTACTCGAAACATACATAAATCGCTTTATCTCAACTAGCTTTCAGGCTCATCGTCACGCAAACACCAGGCCAATAATTTACTAGAGAATTATGATGCTACCAGAAAACTGGTGCTCGGAGAAAAATATACCTGTAAAAAACTGAGGGAATTTGACGGGCAAGATAACGGCCTCCTGCAAGGCCTGCTTGGCGCTCTCGAGGCCGGCGACGTCGTTCCACTTCACGTTGGGCTTCTCCGTGATGATCGCCGAACTAAGCCCCGCCCTAAGCTTCGCCTGCTCAGGATCCTCTCCATCCCCGCCGCTGTTCCCGTCCTTGGACTTGGTTTTGGGCCTGGTGGCCGTGGCGGCGTCCCCGTTGGCGGTCGGTCCGGGGCCGCCCTCGTCGAGCACGGCCCGGATCTCCTCGGCGCGGCGGAGGTATTCGGTGAACTTCTGGGTGATGGCCTCCTTGATCTTGGGGTTCTTCTCGTATTTGAGGTGGGTTCGGAAGTACTCGAGGGCGTTCATGTAGAGAGGGAACGCCTTCACGTAGTTCCCGGCATTGTCCTCCTGGACCGCCTGCTTCACGTACTCGATCGCCTGCTCCTTGAAATTGCTATACATCTCCTCTCCCTCTCCTCCTCCCAATCCAAACGCATGCGCTCAATTCCCCAATCAATCGGGCGAAAACCAAAAAAAAGATCGAAAAATACCCTAGCAATCGAGCAATCTTTGTTCTCAGATCGCGAGAAGGAATCAGAACACAAAGAGATGGGGAGGATCGAGATCGGAGCGAAATCGATGAAGGAATTAGGGTTTTCTTAGATCGGGAATTGGGGTTTCGAAGGGTTCGACGAAGGGGGAAATAGAAGGGAAGAAGGGGAAAGAGAGGAGAAGGGAAGGGAGGTGGGGTGAGGGGGATATTTTAAGGTTTGATGGTCGTCCGATGGGAAATTTCTCCTCAATCGAATCAAGATTTGGCCGCCGCGATGGTCCACGGGAGAGGGGGGCGACGGTAGATGGGAAAAGAATCGGAAAGAGGGCGACCGATCTGACGGCTCGGATGGCCGATTTTTGCTAAACGGGGGGCGATTTCTAGAAGTGGGGTGCTTTGGGAGAAACGCGGTCAAGCTAGCTAGGTTACGAAAGAGATCGTAGATGTATGTACATCCTTGGTGATGCATGCCTGGTTAGCTTTGAGCAGTACTTACACCTCAAAAATCTTAAAGCAGTATTTGATTGATGCTGCGACCCCTCTAATTTTGATCTTTTAGATTGTTTGATATGCTCACATGGAAGTAAATTAACATTAATAAATTTTTTTATTAAAAAATTTATTTTCATAATGTGGGGGGGTGCATGCACAAGAAGGTAGGAACTACATTATAGTGCATGAAGAATTTTGGGGCAGGCATCTAATAAACCAATATTAAAAAAAAAGAATAGAGATCTAAGGCCGCTGGAGCATACATTGTCACTATTTTGCCACCATAGTGAAAATTTGAGTGCAGTAGTTTGCAGCAAATATGAGATTTTGTTTGATGGTAAATTGTTGGAAGATTGTTTTAGAGTTGAGAATTTATATTTCAATAGCTTACAAAGGTGACTTAGATATACATCCAATTTTTTAATGATACTTCAAACTAATAGAAAGAAAGACTTCTAATTGTTTATTTTATCCTAAGATGAGATTTTATTCTGATTTGTTCATTTTTTCCATGCATAAGTTTACATAATAAATTCTAGTTATTATGTGATCATGCTTTTTGGGCCTTAATGTTATGCCTATTTAAAGTTAATTGTCGCTTTACTTGTTATTCCTACATTACTATTAGCATCTCCATCTCTAATTTGCATTTATAAATTATTTCTATCACCCTACATACACTTAGAGAGTACAAACCTTGTTTTAATTACACAAATTCTACAATAGTTTATGCACATTCGGTTGGTTGAGGTAGATTCCATTGCATAATTTTCTGCTTCTTAGATAAACCATTCCATATTTGAGATGACCAATTGTTTAGTGTTCTAATTTCCTCTAACATTCAATATGAATCAGACAGGCTTATAAGGCCATCACCACTTGACACTTCAAAAAATTTAATATCCTTGGAAATGGTAATTAATTTTTTTCCTAAAACAATAAATTGTGAGATATCGAAACATTAAATATTTAATAATCAAAATGGTACTATATAATCTTTATAATTTCTTCAACATTCAGTATAAATCATTATGCAATATGGACACCAGGACAGCCGAGATCTGATGCCGCAAAAAATTGTTGTGCGGGTAGACTTGGAACCTGGACCAGTCAAAATTCTTATGCGGACACGGCCCCATATGAAAAATATGAGCACGCCCGGGGGACCTGGATCCGCCTGCGTAAAATTTTTTACGTCGAAGCGCTTAAAAAAAATATGCGGACCTTGACCTCGCCCGCATAATATTCTATGCGGAAGAAATCCGCATAATAAGAACATAGGGACGTCCGCATATGCGTTTCTATGGTGGGGAAGGGGCCGCGTCCATAGTCCCAGCGCCGGCGGCGCCTCCGTCCCTTCGTCCGCAACCCCGTCCCCGTCCTAAACTCTGGCAGGTCCTGCCGACGATCTCATTGCCTGGGAGCTTGTCGTACGCTTCCACCAGCGCCGGATCCTCGTCTCGGCCGGCCCCGCTGTCCTCAAATCTCTGTGGCTCTCCTGCGACCCGAACCAGCTACGCGCCCTCATGCCAACGCCTCCGACCCCGATGCCGCAGGTTGACTCCTTCCTCCCGCTGTTCCGGCGACCAAACACCATCAAACGGCTAGGGTCGGGTCTTTTTGACGGGCCAAGCGCCGCCGGCGATCGGCGTCGGCTTCGGTGGCGGCGCCCTGGGAGGTGGGGCAGAAGACGAACCTGATCGAACTAACGGAGCGTCCGTAAGCTTCCCTTCCACCTATTCTCAACTGTGCATCAAGATGCGAGAAACAGCTGACGTGGTGGATTTTGACAGACGCTCTATATGACGCGTTGGATGGATCCTTCTTTATTATGGTAGAGGTAGGTACCTAGGCCCAGCCGATACTTCCCAGAGGCGGTGGCCGGATCTTGCCTCCCTTTCCCGGCACCCGCCATCCGCCGGAGATCCTGATGTCGATCGAGCTGAAGCTTTCTCGGCCAAGCCGCGTCTATCGTCCAGGCGTAAGCCCTATCCTCCTTCACCTTCTTCGTTAAGCCCCCTCTCTTTCTTATCTTTTCATCACTTTATCTCTTCATCTCCTACAAATTACTCCCAGGAATCCGTTGAGGGCAAGATCATAACTACTCTCACCACCCCCCTCTCCTACCATAAAATCCTCGTCACCGTCACCGGAGCTGTCAATCTACAGGTATAGGTAGCTCCCCCTTCTCCTTTGCTGCTCGATTTTTATGTTTGTAGTAAATGAGAGCGAACTTGTTCTTGGTTTCATGCAAAGGTTCGAGGCGGAGTGGCGGGAGTGATCGAGTCCTTGTACAGTGCAGTCAAGCCTCTCTGCATCATGTCAGTCCGTTCGTTCATTTTATCATGTTTTTTTGCTGCTTGGGCACGTATCATTTAATGGATCATGTGTCTTAACCTTTTCATTGCTACTTCAGTGCTAGTAGAATATATTTAAAATTTGTTTCACCAGAATAATCTGTTCTGTTGGTATTGTCTTTTTGATTAGGGAGAGTACAGGTTGAGATCATTATCATCATCATCATCAGTATATTATATTTTTAATGACAATAATCTCGTTTCACTTTATTCATGACTTATTTCCTGTTATTATTTTCAAATCTCAATATTCTCCAAGTTCATCTAACAGATTTGATCTTCTGAACAGAAAAAAGAGCATAGAGGTTGCATCATCTGCCGGGAAGTTAGCTCCAGGTAGAACAGAGGTAAGCGATTAGGTTATGATTATTTTTTATTTTGTCCACAGCAACATCTGAATGAGAACTAATGAAGCAAATTGATAGTTTACTTCTACTAAATTTCTTTATTATGAGTTCTTCAGTAGCTACAGAATGTTTTTTTTCCCTTGTATTCTGTGAGCTTTTAGTGTTTTTTTAAGCTAATAACTATCTTGTGTTATCATTAGATACCTTTTTCCTTCAGTTTAAGTTCACAAGAGAATGGAAATCATGGAGCGTTTTATGAGACATTTCATGGTGGAAACATCAGCATCCAGGTATCTCTTTGCTCTTTCATGTTCTGATTCTTTAACCTATATGTCTGTTTGTATGTTGAGGAAAGGCAAAATCTACAGTTCTACAAGCATATGTCAACAAATATCAACTCATTGGGCGAACCAAACTTGTCCTTTGTTGTGTGGGTCATACGAGTACTTGGGCCTACACAGAAATCAGGGGGCTGGTGTGGTCTATGCAGATCCTACTCATTGGTGTGAGGGAGAAAGTCTAGCCACAATCATATTGGTGCGATTCGAGATCCAAATCCTACTGATGCAAATTATATAATGGCCTAACTAAATTTAGAATGAAGATAGTTAATCATGTACAGGGATATTCAAGAAACTCATGCATCAGATTAACACGAAAACACAACTTTACAATGACGCAAGTGGTGTTGATTTGACATATTGTTAGGTTAAACCAGGAAAGTTGTGATACTTATGCATTTTTTTGTATCACTGTTGATGGTTGGGATTCTTGATGCGTATAGCCCACCATGAGCTCTTAAAGTATCATCCATAAGATAACATAATTCATTTGACTTCATTTATGGTTGGAGTTCCAAACCTATGTAATTTACTGCATGTGTTTTAAGACATACAGTTCATGATCAAATATTTTGATTTATGTGACCTATTATGTATTTTGGTGCCTTAGCGCTTTCAGTGCATTCATTCGGTATCCACTCAACTTATGGGCAATAAAATGCAAAAAAGTCTGATTATGGTTTATTAAAATATCTGTAGATCATGCTTAACTGTGTGGATTCCTAACACCATGTATTCTACGCTCGCAGGATAACCTATACATGTATTGTATAACATTTCCATAACATCTCGTCATTCTTTCTGCAATGTCATTACACTCTTCTGTGATTTACGTCTAATTTTTCCTGTAATAGTATCTGATTACTGCAGATATAATGAGAGGTTACCTGCATAAATCTTTGTCTGCTACTTTGGAGTTTATAGTTGAAAGTGATAAAGGTGAGGATGCAAGCCTCTTTTTCAATTTTATTCCTTATAGTTTAATTCTGTAGCTTCATAAACAAGTTTTTTTATCCATTATTTTTCAGCCAGTCTTGCAGGGCCACCAGTTTCACCTGAATCGGTTAGGTTTTATATTACTCAGGACACCCAGAAACATCAATTACTGCCTGAACTGCTTACAGGTTAATATTAGTTTCTTTTGTTATTGCCACTCATGTTTCAATGTTTTCAAATTGTTAATTATGAATCAATTTTATAATTTAGTGCCAATTACTTTAGTGATGTTCAAATAGTATATTTAAGTAGTTGCTAGTTTGACACCACATTAAAGATTTCCCAAGATGAAATCTTTTTCTTAAATTAAAAAAGAGCATTGAAACCAATGTTCATCATACTGTCCCTACCACCTGATTCGGGTTATATTGATCCGTACCGAGTTGGAACCGGCATGAAAACAATATTCAGGATAGAGGTGAACCGGCCCTTGTACCATCCAAAATTGGGCTGCACTCCATATTGTACCGACCCATACCATCCGGTTTTGGGTGGTAAAAAAATAAAAAAAGGGGTCGCAATTGTCTCGGTATGTGTGTGTATGATATCATATTGATTGTGCCGTAGCGGACTGGTAATGAACTGGTATGGTACCTGGCATTGAGATTACGGATCTTGATTAAAACCATATGTTGTACAGACATGAACATTTGTTTCTTCATTTTACCAGCAAAGTTTAACTCCCACTAAAATAGTGCTATCTGTGCATATAGCGAAACAAACCCTAGCTACTTTCTCCAATTGTATTAATAGGTTTTGTCTTGTTTGGTTTTCTAATAGAAGCTAGAGATTTTGAGTGGATCAAACATGTAAATATTAGAAACTAAACTTCCTAATATAAATATCATAGACATACTTGCCTAAGAGAATTCACTAGGGATTTTTTTTTTTTTTTTGTAAAGTCCACCTTTAACATTAGTTCCTCCACAATCCAAAAATAAACTAAGGAGAACTGAAAAATTAGTAATCGTATAAGTACCAAAAGTAGGAACCAGATATCATTGCTGCAATCCAGATGGTATCATTAGAGATTATTTTTGTGAGTCTTGTCTTCAAAAGAAGATCAGTGTATAAAAGTTTATGCTCTCATGTGTGAAAGTTATGGAGCTTTGCAAAAGAAAATCAATGTGAAAGTTTCAAGTTAGAAAGTTGTCAGTTTGCTTTCGTTCTATCAACTTCCTCCATGAGATTGTAGTTCAATTAAATTAGGGGCTATAGATGATAGAGAAATAAAAGTTAAAACCTATCACCTGGAGGAAGTTGTTTCTTCTTGAAGTGTTCTGACTCCAGGTGTCTCAGCAGTTAATAATTTTAAGTCTGCTAGATCTGAGCCTAGGGATGTTTTGTGCTAGTGTGTGAGTAGTGGCCATGTTGAGAATTCTAAGGTGTGAGTGGTGGGAATCATAGCAGGCCTTCCCTATTGAAGGAACGCATCAGGAATTGCACTGGTACCTCCTTCTACTTTATAGGGATTTAGTACTTCTACAATTTGTCTTTTTCTTTACTGGAGAGGTGTGGTAAGCAATAGTTTCATCCTTCTGCTACTTTTGGATTATGTATATGGATGCGAACTTATGGTGGCAGCTACTGAAAATTTGAGCGATGCACAGAAGATTTCGCTAAATGTTCTCATTGGATGAATGATTAGGATGTGGGTGAAGTTTGATTTGCTTTGCAGCCATGGAGGCTTCCATCTAAATCCTAAACCTAAGGTTTTTATTTAATTTGACTTACTGGAGCAGAAGGTTGTGTACAAGTCCTACAAGTGGCCCATTGATTCATTCATGGAGGTTACTGTAGTCTTGAAGAAATGGAAAAGGGAGATGGACTGAGAAGAGCTCTTAGGTTTCCTAATATGGTTTAAATCTCTGGTGTCAAACATCATCAATAGTCTTGCCAGCATTTTTACAGGTAGGCCACTTTGTATGGATTAACTAACTGCACTTTGCTCAAGGCTCTCTAGGGCTTCCTTTTTTCAAATGACTGCAAATAAAACCATTCAAAATGTTAAACTTATCTACCTTTGAGGTTTTGATGTATTGTATTAAGATGTCCTTTTATTTCTTCGCTCTTTTCAATTTCATCAATCCATAATTCCATATAAAGGACTTGTTTCTTTCTGCCCTGTGCAGCCAGCTGCAAGGTGATGTATGTACCGACTTAAGCTTCTGATGGGCCTTATTTTGGGCTCGAAAGAGGCTGAAGTAGAAGAAAATGATCCTGCTGTGCTGTAACAGCGGAGGATTCTACTTTGAGAAAATCTGGTTATATGAAAGCAGGTTATATGGGGACAATTTCCTTTCATTCAATTAGTTTTTCCAATCAGGGTTACATCTTCCATGCAGCAAAAGCATTTCTGTTGTGGGGCAATCTGCAATACATGGAGGGCTATGATATTTGTGGTGGGAGTGTGATGCAAACCAAGCTCACTGGTGTATCGAGAAATGAGTATACTCCAATACAAATCTATGTCCCGACAGCAGAAATAAAGTTTCCACTTCTAAACAGACCTAATCTGTCCATTCATTTTGCTAATCATCAAGGACTAGAGATAGGATATGGATGAATATGTATAAGGGTTTTTTCAGTATATTCCTTTTCAGTTACACATTATAGTGAGATCTATCTATGGTTGTAATTGTAACTGACCTCCTCCTAGTTAAGGGGATCAGGGAGCAGCTTTTTGGATCAGACAAGAAAAATAAAGAAAGTCAGTTTGGAAAATACTTTCCTCATCCTTATATGCTTTGTCCTTTCCCTCTTTCTTATCTCTGCTTACATCACTGCTATTGACTGTTCTGGATAGCAGATTAGTCATCAAAACCTGCTATTCCAGCCATGTCCAATATCCTTGTATTTTCTCCTAGCTCAAACAAAATGATAAATATAGACCCCTTCTTGATTTTCATAGTCCCAAAATTTTACTTCTGCAGACTGTATATCTGATCACAAATCTTTTTTAACCCCAGAAATCAGTCATCTGAACCCTTAAAGCCTTCTGCTTCTAATAAAACCCTGCCCCATCAAACTGTTAGTATCAGTGCCCCATGAATCTTAAAACACCTATCTAACCTTATTTCATTTCAAACATCTCTTCTTTTTTGTGTTCTCAATGTACTCACCAACAGATTTTTGGACAGCAAATAGACTGCTTCTGTACCATTAATTCCATTACTAATCCTGGGGAATTACGTCCTACCATCAGAGATTACATTTTCTGTGCCACTGTTGTGCCAAAATCTATCATCATGTAAATAAGCATCCAGTTAGGTCATATTACATTAATGTTAACCACCATTTGATAATGACACCATGAGATTTGATGATGCATACTTTATTTTGTTTGGATATATAGTATAAGCAAGTTATGGAAGTTGATCTATTTAAAGATAGAATGACTGTTATCACTATAGGCGAGGATTCCTGCTTCCAAAAGCAACTTTATTATCTCCTTTGAGTTCCTAGAACTTTAAGATGTTTCTTGCATAAATGTTGTATTCATAAGGTAAATTCGTTTGGCAGGTCGTTTTCGAATTACAGGAAAAATCTTAACTGAATGTTCTTTAATGGATCCTATTCGTGGTGAGCTTGTTGTTGAAGCATCTGCTGTTCCTATACGCTCTATTGATGTACAGTTGCTTCGTATTGAATCTATTCTTGCTGGAGAGAGGATAATAGCTGACACATCAGTGATTCAGACCACACAAGTGAAATACATTCCATTTTTCATAGTAGTTTTTTTGCGTTCATTGCATTGCATGCAATAAAAGTTGTTTTTCTATATCAGATAGCAGATGGAGATGTTTGCAAATCCCTGACTTTGCCAATATATGTCATACTTCCCCGCCTTTTGGTGTGTCCCACTGTTCGAGCTGGGTAAGTGGTTGAATTACTTTATTTACTGCCTCGCTTCCTCATACTTCAATCTTTGTAGGCATATACATTTATACTTTTTTCATGATGAAAGGAATCCATATATGATTCTAAAACCAAAATGGCCATGTGTCAAGTTAAATTATACTTCTAATGGCAACAGTTTTTTATTATTTTCTTCAACTGTAAAATTCAGTTAGTGTCTCTTGTGATTTAATATGTCCAATCTACTTCTGGAATTCATTGTCTATGCTTTTCAAATGATCAAACCTAATGCCAGCTCATATTTTTGGACTATTTCCCCTGATTCCTTATATAACCTGTGTAAGACTAAGTATGCTTGAGGACCTCTTATCTTAATGTTGGATAAGATTTTCCTTCCATTTCTAGATAAGCTTCTCATTTCCTTTATTCTATGGTGTTATATTATTAGAGGCCAGGTTTTTCTATCCTTGGCTCTTATTTTTAGCACATTCTAGTCTACCTCCAAAGACCCTACAATCTCTGAGGGCATCCACTCAGATCAACACCCCTTGATGTTGTAAGCTGTATAATGTAAGCCCTTTTTGTATTGCCTATAAGCTGAGCCACCAAAATCCTATTCTTAGTTGTGTGTTCCCAACAAGTCACCTTTTCTTGTTTCACCATTATTCATCATTAGTAAATTATTTTGCCTCGCCTTATTGGAATCTTTGGCCAAGCAATGCCATGTTAGATAGACCAACCACCACCTCTTGGTTTTCTAAGTTGTATACACATTAATGAATCGTATTCCTATTCCACAATGGATTTTTATAAAATAGTGTTGCTGATAAAAGATACTTATTCCATAATGGTGTAGGAGCACAAAGGGATGGGTGTGTGAGTGGAACTGTGATTTCAAAGTGCACAGCACTATAGGTAGGTCAAAGGTGGGTACTCAAGCCTTTGTGGAGTCGGAGAATCTTTGCACTTAACAAGAATGCTTGGCTTGTCAAACATTTTGATGCTTAATTTTGAGTTGTACTGAGGATGCTGTGTATTCTAGCAATAAAATGATGCTCAGTGAAAGAAACATAGTTACTGATGATGATGATGATGGAAACTCCATAACTCTTGGAGCAAGTAGCATGAGCTAGATAGTCGTCTGACAGAGTGGATGAAATTAAGGAAAAAATAATTTGTGTGGTTAATTTGGGTGTGAAAAAAAAGATAAATTGTTATGTTGATATGGGGAGTAGCTGAAAGAAAGAAAAGCTCAAAATTATGTTGTGTGGGGAATGGTTGATAGTATATGAGACTCCATCTGATGGACTAGCCGTTGTAAATTTTGAGAATGGTTTGTTACTAATTTTTTCTGTGGACATAGTCATGGTGGCAATAATTCCAAGTGCTGCCTTCAACACTTACAGGAAAATGCTTCCCATGACTACAACTTCCAATAGTTTGCAAAAGACTGGATAGATGGAGTCTTTGGGTGATCAATATGCCTGGAATGAAAAAAAAAAATCTCAGATAGCAAATGTAGCATTGTTGATACTGTAGATTTTTTGTGTGCCTAAAAAGAACCATCTCCAGGTGCGAAGTAATGGTCTTTTCATGTCGTGCCTTATTTGGGCCTGAGGTTTGAATATTTATGAACTTGAATGCTTTTGTTGTCCATATTGGCAACATGATGTCTACAGAATGGATTTAGCTTTTGTTGCAAGCATTGACGATTGCGCATATGTTAATGACATAATTGTCGGAAGTGAAAGTCACATTTTTGACTTGTCAAGTGGAAAATATGAAAAATTCAACACTTGTCCTTAGTAGGAAACTCTGCAGAGGGGAAAGCTTATACACAGGGCCAAAAAAATGAGGTTGTTGATTCTTTAGCACAATTGTGAGAAGATTTTCTTCTCTGTCATAGACCTTTATCCGTCAATTGAGAACCCAAGAATATTAAATTAACAACTAATGTGCACTCTAATTGTAATTTATACAATTGTTCTTGCTAGGGTCAAACTATTGATATGCTGTACCGACCCAAATCGGGCAGTACAGAGCATACTGTATCATACCGGTTTGGTACTGGTATCCGGTACGGATGGCATACCGACACTCAGTATGCCAAAAAAAATTTATACCGTACCATATCGACACTGTGCTAGTGTGGCACTGGTACGGGTTTCGGGATCGAGACGGCGAACCTTGGGTCAAACACATGGATATGGAGCATCACTTCAAATTTAAAGATGTTTTCACTGGAATTATAATATTTTCAGTATATGACGCATGGATAAAGAAATAGGTTCCTTCACCAAATCATTCTAAAGGACCTTTTCAGTAATAAGCTTGATCTTGAATATTGAATATAACTTAAAAGGAGTGCTAATATGCAAAAAAATATATACCCATTTTTGTGAATTTCATTATTTTTTTATTATATTGTAGCCTCCATATTTCTAGGATGTGATTGGGTAATTTTGCATGATAATTCTTCAGGCTTTCAATCATGTAAACCAATTTTGGAACTGTGTGAGCATAGTACCTTTGTTTTTCTGCTACTAATCCTGTTAAGAAATTATATCATCCATCTTCCTATATTGGAAGTCCTTTCAACATCCCATGTTTGCATGGAAAAACTAGTGTGGCCCTTCTTTACAGTATATTGGAGCTCTATTACCTCTTCCCCGGCAAAGTTCATGCCGCCCATGGTATAAAAGTTCAAATCACAGTAACCTCAATCCAAAAGGTGCATTTCATTCAAACTGTTTCATACAACCAAAATACACAAAAAAAAAAAGAGATTTGAGGTAAACCATGACGTAGGGAAAGTTAATAAAACAATGCAGAAAAATTATGAGGCATCCTTCAAACATCATAATATAGTATGAGTATCTATTAATTTCATTACAATATTTTAAATTTCCGTTTCATCGTATGCATGAAGTAATAATATTTTGAAGAGTAATAAGGCTCTATTGTTTTTACTGATTATCTCAAGATCCCTAAGAAGAGCTGTTAAATCCTAATAAGAAACATTATATCATCTCTATGAGATGATAAACATTTGATGACGAAATTTGAAAAAGAATGATGTTAATAAATACATAAAATCAAACTATCTATCTGCAATCTTCATTACTTCTTTTTTTTTCAATATTTCTTTCCGTTTGTCCTTTTCTGTGAGGAACCATAAAAAGAATCAAGATGCATAAACTATATCAAGAATTTTTCAAACTGAGATTTAGTCATTAGATTGGAAATTAAAGCATTAACAATATAAGGCCATGAATGTTAACTCGCAACTGTGAATCAGGATTCAATATGGTTTGGTGCATAGTCAAATAGAAATTCAAGTAGTTGTGGCCAAAAGGTATCCAAAACATTTGTTTCAGACATAATAGGGTGTTTTTCATCCAAACAAGCTGAACTGGGCCTAGATAGGCATCTTTTTGCCCCTTAGTGGGATCTGATATGTGAAAATCTGGCATGTAATGGACAATAAATTTTATTTCAAATGAAATTTGGAACAGCAAAGCTTCTGCTGTTTTTGCTTCCCTTTGCTACTGCACACCAGCTCCACTTTGTGTAAATTGGAAGTTAGTGAACCCTAACCAATTACCCAAATCTTGTCTTATTTCAGTGCCTTTATCTTGATGTTTCTTCTTTTTTTTTCTTTTTTCTTGCCCTTGTATCTCTGTTTTAAGGTACAAGTCTTCCTCATCTCATCAATCGTTGTTCTTCTACTTTGGTTGTGAGTCTCAAGGCAAGATTTTCTGCCACTATTTGAAAAACAAATTACTGTATTGTGAGGTACAGAGTCATACATTACTTTGCATAGCTGCTAAGAATAAATTGTAAAGAGGTTTCAGAAAAGACCATTCCCTGTTCACAGATAACGTAGCGACAAATGATTGTTTATCTGTATGTCATGAATCCATCTTGTAGTTTTTCTTGATGGTGTTGCAGTTAATTAATATGCCTATTCAGCAATCTTTTAGAATCACAGTTTTGTGAATTTGTTTGCAGGCCATTTTTGATTGAGTTTCAGATTTCTATAGTCATCAGTTTCCAGTCAACATTATCCAGATTATATCCCAAATCTGATCTTAGAACTCCAAGGCCATGGGTGAGTGCATACCTATTATCGCAGACAATAATCTCTGTTATGTGATATCGTGTTTATCTCTTTTTTTTTCCAGTCGGCAATGGTGACGCTACCTCTGCGTGTATTCCGAACATAGGTTGGTGATGGCTAGCTCCGTTCAGATGCTGAAGGGGCACCACTCTTTTCAACTTTATGTTTCATTCTTTAATTAATTTGAAAAATTGTAGTCCTTATATTTACATATCCAGAAAAAATGATGAGGAACATCACCACACACATGAGAAATGGTGTGTTTAGCTTGCTTCAACTGGACCGTCTCATAGTCCAAAAACCCTTGAAGAGAGAATCGTACTATTAAATATTCTCGCTGTGGTGTTTATTATGTATTACCAATTTTTCCTAACACTGTAATGCTGCGTTAATGTGTCGAGTGAATCACTAGTTTTTATGCAAAAACTAGTACATGATATAATTTGCAGTATCTTCAAATTAATTTAATAAATCATTATAAAATTATCCCTACTCAAACAAGGAACTGCAGCCCGGCAAAACAAAGCACCATCCCCAGGCAACCTGATGATTATTACACTTGTAATGCCCTTAATCATAATAAGCTAATATAATGCGGGGAAAATTTATTGTCGCATATATGATGTATATAAATATTTCATAAGTAATTCAATGCATGGATCAGCTTCTGTTGGTTCAGGTTGTATGAGGGCGCAAACTGCAAACCAGTGGCTTAAGAACAACATATACAACCATGAATAAGATCTTCAAGAATTATGTTCAGAATTTTTTTCTAGAAAGTCTAGTTACCAAATGTTGTGCTGCTCAATCTCAGAAAACCATTTTTTTTTCATCAGCTTCCCTTGACAATGAGAAACCATACTAACCTAAATTTGCAGCAACTTAATAATAGTCTCCTAACTCTGCTAGCCAAAGTGCATAATGAATAATTATTCCACTCACGTTTATTGTCCCACCAAACTATCTCCCTGATACCAACCTCAACCCCACAAAACACGAGCACGCAACACAAATATTATGAAGTCACATGGCGCAGCTTATCTTATGAGTAACTTCAGCCAGTGAGCTCCTCTAGGAAGTTCAATGAATCAAAAGCAAATAAAAAGAACTGGAAAAAAGAAGAACATAGAGAAGTCCTTCCAACCTTCTCACAAAGCTTCTGTTATGAACTTATGATCATATCCTTGTATAAGAGTAAAATATCCTCGGGAAGTGGAGGTTTTAAATTATCCATTAAAAGCGATGCAGGAAAAGCCTCCTGTAAGAGAACGATCCGGTGCGCCAAACGCCTCACCTAACTATATATCATTTTGCAAGGCTGCCATGTCTGGTCCCTACAAACCAAGGATATTGCTACATTCTTTCCATGTTTGCAACGAGGAAGAGAGTGATTTTTCCTTTTTCTCATTTGCAGGGGAGGATGCACTCTTCAGCTTTACAAGCTACACTATGAGACAGTTGAAGACATGGAAATTTCTAGTGGTATACCAGGCATAGCCTCCAAAACCTGTGCATCAGGCAGCTCTCTTGACAACAGTTCCTGCATGATTATCATTGACATTATAATTTCTGAATCTGAAATTGCAGTTTACAGCTCAGTCACAACCATCATGCTTCATCTTGGTAGTACATTTTATAGTCTAAATTTTATATACTAATGTGAAACTATGAAAGTCAAGGAAATTGCAGTTAGTCACTTTTCATGAGGTAACAAATAAGCAACATCAGATGGATGATTACTTCCAAGGCAGAGATGAAGGGAAAATGTAATGTTGGACATAATGTACAAGAGTTGCAAGGACACCCTTTTTTTGGAAAAAAAATGGGAAAGTAAGGTCTTTATAAGGCATCATGTAGGACTTGACAGATAGGCATCATGATATATGCTGGGGTTATAAGGCATAAATCAATTAAACAAGTTGATAAAAGGTAACTATTTGGAGCTTTATTTTGGGATAAAAATTATCATTGTTATGATAAAGCACAAATCAAAATGCATAGTAATCAGGAGGAAGGTAAGATTTATAAAGCATCGGATGCTTGATTTTGTGAGTTGTGGCTGGCTCAGAGAGTAATGGTAGATGAACATCAAAATAAGTCAAAAGTTTCAGGAAACATGAACCATGTTTCAGGCGCCTGAAGTTTTATTGCTTCTTACATATCTTGATGCTTTGATAACTTTTGACCATATAGTAAGGTGTCTGCATATACCTGATTCTTTTTGTGTGTGTGTGTGTGTGTTTGGGGGGGGGGGATTTATCCATGCCAGGTTCATTCGCTTCAAGCCCACCACCTAGAGCTAAGCCATGTCCCATCTGGAGGATAGTGTTCCTGTATTTTGTTTGACCCTTTTCCACCCAATGTTAAGGATGATTACATCTCAGTATTCTTCTCTAGTGTTAATAAACATATTAATAAAACATTTAAAAGAATAAAACAATGCTTTAGGATGAAAAAATAATTTGAGACCCTGCATGTTATGCATTTTTCATTCACAAGCAATCATTTAAATAAATGTATACAGGGTAAATGTGTGTGGGTTTGGGTCTTTAATGTTAATTAGCATGTAGTAATTTTTTTTTAAAAAAAGAAATCAATGCATTAAGCTAGAACAATAATTTAAGAACCTCTATGATGCATTTTTTATTCACAAGCTACCGTTGAGATAAATGTATATATATGAGTTTGTGTGCGAGCATGCGCGCATGATTGTGTCATTCTATAATGCATGCATAACCACTATATCTATCTATTATTTATGCATGGCTGAATGTGTGATTGATTCTATTATATATGCAGCAAAATACAACTTTCTATTCCATGTCATGTAGACATCTTAGCAAAATCTCCTCATAATGAACTTGTTATGATGAAATACAGGTCAGCTGTAAGTATGAAGTATGCTATATCTTGTCAGAGAGTGGAACTCGGAGTACTGTTACACAAACCGTGCAGAAGTTATCCAGATATTCAATCTAGCAGTAGCAAGAACATTATATGGAAAATGTTCAGTTACTTTCTTAAACTTCCAAGGCTTGTATTTTTATTAACAAAGTAAAAAAACTGACCTTGAATGATTCTATTGTACCCCTACTATGAAGAATACTCGAGAGAATTCCTTTGCTGTCTATATCTCCATTTTTCATTGGAACAATGTACCTGGAATGATAATTACTACAATGTTAAGTTATCCATCAGTAAGATAAATTTTTCACAACCATAAGAACGGTAGTTGTCTACTTGGGTTGTAGCAACTTTGCTAGCCGAACTGCATCTTCTTGTCCAGATACCAAAGTGAAGAAAGGAAGCAGTTGTTTTACAACTGGTGTGATGATTATATCTGCCTTGTATTTTTGTAGAAAGGCATGGTTGTATACGCAGTGCGGTTCATAGTATAAAGATAAATGACTTTGTCCGCATTTGACCATATACCTGCTCATACATTAAAGAATCAAATTTTTGCAGTATTGAAAAAAAAGTTGTGTACTGTGGAAGAACTCCTAGAGGGTGATAAAAAACAAACATACTAAACACCATAATAGTACTGAGCATGTGAACTTGAGAAGAGAAGTAAGATATTTTTTGAAATCTAAGAAATTCCCAGTTTACCCATTTTCTGGACGCTGCCAAGGAGGCCCTAATACAGGACCAGCAGTAGCACAGATATTCACTCTGGCACCATGTCTGCCCTCCACATCAGAGCTCTGGCCAGGTTCTAAATATATAACCTGCAAAGAATCTAAGCTGTTCTAGTGTTGCCATTAGAGATCTCTAAAATTCAACAAAGTGACTTAGAATACCAGAGACAATATTAAATTGCAAGAATAAAGCAAATTGTCAACATCTAAATAGCAAATTGAAAATAATTGAAGCAAGCCAGGGAGTAAGATCGACGGAGTAATAGAAATCAGGAATCAGTGCCTGTTGAAGAAATTTCTATTTCATATCCAAAAGCTTTTTGTTCCAACTTCCAAGTTCACTATAAAAAGCATATTCCTTCATTGGCATACAAAACCTATAATAGCTTGTTGGCCTTTCCTGATATTAGGTGTCATCTCAGTGTGCAAAACATGATAAAAGACAGCATTCTAAGATTTTTTATTCTATGAATTTGCTAATTCCACCAAACCTACATTGTAAGAGTTGTTATTGTAACTCGATGTTTGCTTGTAAATCAGGCCATATCCCAAACAAACAATTTTTCATAAACATATCCAATAAGGGAAATTTTTAGATGCATGTTGTTTCAACAATCGAGAGCATTCAATTTTAATCCACAATCACCATATTTTAAAGTAGGACTGTCTCAGTATTTTGTAGGACCGGAGTTTAATTTCCTTTTTACAACGAGCAATAGTTCCATGCATAGACAAGAAGCAATCTGTTTAGGGGAGGGAAGATCATGGTGACTAAAGGAATTCACTACTTGTTGAAGATGGAAAAGGAAATTGAGTACACAGTCTATCTATATGTTAGAAAAAGATAGATCCCTCTTCCCTGCCTTGACCAATGAACTTTTAGAGAGCTGTTTAATCTTCAACATCATAAATTGTATGATTTTCTTTGCTATTGGTCATGAAAGCCAATTCTTATGAACTCTGTCATTGCAAAGCTTCACCCCTTCATCGAAACAAGCATCCACCATATGCAATAATTTGATCATTGACTTACAGAACTGAAGTTTTGTGTTTTATTCAACATATCCTGTTTTTACTCACATTAAACAGGAGGGAAGAAAGAAACAAAGAAAATACTGATGTTTTTGCTAAGGATGCCAATAGACGGAGGACCAGAAAGATGCTTAGGAAGGAACAACTAAAGGTCAAAAAGAAGCCTTAAGGTTCTCTTGCTCTTTATGCAAAATGTACAAAATCCAAACCTACTCCTTGAAAATTTTCAACTCGACATTAACTAAGAAATAAGAATAAATTCTTGACCTTTTGTTTCTCTTCAAGATCCCAGAAGAGACTTTAACAATAATACAATAGGATACAGTAAGACCGGTAACTTAATGTTCTGATATAAATTGCGTCAGGTCTCAAATGTAACTCTTTATGTATCATCGTATTAACATTTCGCTGTACATTATGCATTCAACCTCCGATCGACATGATTCTGGATGTTCTAGAAAGTGCAATGGCTTTCAATTAAAAAAATATTTTTTTGCTATTTCTTCATAACCTCAAAGTTTTCTGCTCCCTTACACGCCAAATCTTTCTGGTTTGCGCCTGCATTAAAGAGCTTAAGCAGTATCGGTCTTGACAGATGATAGCAACACCTTTTTGAAAAATCAAATTTGGGAATTGAAAACTTGTAAGGGATCTTACTTGGTGGAATTATGCATCTTGGAAGCAAAATATTTTTTTTAAAAAAATATATATAATTAAGAGAAAACCTCTAATTTATTACTAAAATCTTGCAAATCATCATGGAAATGGCTAAAGATCACTAAGTCAAGCAAATTATACCACAGCCCTACCAATCCCCTCTCAACCAATCAAGTTGAAAACATACTTGAAAGAGCTCCAAACAGTATTTTGCTTTTTAAAAAAAAAACCGACGGTAGGAAAGAGTCCAAAAACTCGAGTGAGAGATTTACAATGTTAAAGAGTGATCTCAGGATGCCCAGGTGGTGGAATTATCGACTTTGGAAGCAAAGGCTAAAAAAGATTCTAAAGAGGAAGATTGAAATTCATTACCAAAACAGTCATGGTAATGGCTATGAACAACTCATCCAGCATAATATATCATATCTTCATCAACTCATCAAGCATATCATGAATTAGAAATCACACTTAAATGAGCTCCAGATATTTTTTCTTAATAAAAAAGGGACAGGGCAAACGCTCGGGACGAGAGACTTGCATTGTTGAAGAGTGGTCTCAAGATGCCCTCCGCATTTGGAGTGGCAATCACTGGCAGATCGGGGAGCTTCTTGGACAGCGGAGTCAGAGTCCTTACATGGCAGTGGTCATCAAGGCTCTGCGTAATTACCAAGCAGTCGATCTCTGGAAGATCCTCCAGCTGCCTCGGATGATGATAAATTCGCAACACACATGATGAGCACTCGCATGTAATCACCATTCAAAATAATTTCAGATCACGGCAGGAAAATTACCTGAAACTTCTTCAGCACCTTCTTCGCCCCGTCGAAGAGCCATGGCAGCCCGAAATCCAAGTTACCCACCAGAAGGGGGTCCACCAAGATGCTAACCCCACCCACATCCCATAGCCAGCTATTCACCTACAGAGAACTGGGGATCCCAATTGACACAAGTCTTCGACAATTGAAACCATAAAGAAAGAAAGAAAGAAAGAATAAGGGAAGCGGAGAACCTCGAGATAGGTGAGCCTGATGGGGCTCGTTGTCTCAGAGACCAAAGCAGAAGTGGCCCGAGGGGAGGGGCTGAGTCTTCGGGTGGAGGAGGGCTTTCTCTTAGGGCTGGAGCTGGCCGAAGGGCGGAGAGAGAGGGTAGGGAAGGGATTGGAGGGTGGAGGGAGGAGAGAGAAGCGGGAGTCGGTGGCGTAGAAGGAGGGGAAGGAGCGGAGGCTGATGGCGGGGAGCGACATGGGAGTGGTCGGCTCGTTCAGCTCCTACCGTCATCTTTCGGAGTTTCCTTTCGGTTAACCTTCCCGCGACTGGGTAGGGTCGGCACGCGCTTCCCATTTCCTGGCCACCCATAGCAGCTGCCGCCTGCCAAAAGTTGGTCGGGTCCGGATCCGGATCCAGGCCAGGTTCGGCTCGACTTATAGCTCCGGATCAAAGAGGCTGAGTTTTTTTTATCCAACTTGACCCTTGTTTTTTGAAACTAAATCGGCTCGACTTATAGCTCCGGAACAATTAGGATTGATACAGCTTCATGAAAGTCTTGCAGGATCCAATTGGAGTTTGGATCAGTCTTCAGGTCCCATGTCTGATGATGCACCAGATTTTTGTCCTGTGAATGTGGCCTACTCGCGCCCTACATAAGTCCCTTGCAACTTGTACATTCTTAAAGGCATGTTTAGTGGGTTTCCCCATTCATTATCTTTGCGATATTAAAAAACAGGACCAATTCGAGGTAAAAATCCAAGTAGACGGGAGAGGACACTACCAATACCCCAAGAAATCGTAGGAATGTGAACGGGCTACGCTCGGGGCAGGGACTTTGATAATGTGTTCCATCGAGCCGAGTCACACAGGCCCAAGAACGTTGTTTAATGTGTAGTTTTTGCGGTATTGCGGTATTCAGTATACGATGATACTTGGTGCGTGTTTTATTTTCTTAGCCCCAGCCTCTCTTCAATGACAAACAAGAATATCACAGAAAGGAGAAAAATTAGAGAAGAGTTTAATGCAAGTTAAGGAGAAAAAAAAGAGGGGGGCAACATATACCCAGAAAGGATATCCCACATAAGGTTGTTCGATACGTTCTAACGAGGTTAAGGCTAAGGCCATCCAAAGCATTACAAGTTCTCCTAATAGCAGATGGAAACTTATATTCCCCTCGCACCTGGAACGCTGACCCATTGCAGCTGCAGCTCAACCTCACCGCATTCTACATTTCGGAGTCTGAGGACAAGATCTTGGACGACCCTTCCATCAGACCAGTAGATGGGACTCTCTTCAGCGATGCAATTTTGCCTATTCGGTACCACCTTAGTTATAATGGTGCCCTCTGGAACACCTACTGGATTCATCTTTACAGCCTCCAGAAATGGTTGTATGTCAAACTCTGCATTGCCCATGGGATCATCAAAGCTGAATGTGTCCTTATCATACACTTCCTGGAATCACATCAGAAGAAGATGAGGGATGATAACCTTTAATGATTTGTATCATGAATGCGACGTTCACATGCATTATAACAGTGATAATAGAAAAACAACATAACAACAAGCACATACATATTAGCAAACATACAGGAGTATCACCATATAGCATTACGTATGCTCCTGATTTGAGTTACTGTTCTGAGAATTTAAACTAGGATAGAGGGCTATAACATCCCACTTCGGCCTATTTTAGAGTTAAGAGATCCAGCCAGCAAGTTTCAATTTTCGCCTCCCTAAAGACATTTAAGAAATGGTATGTCTTCTGCCTTATTCAATTAATGCTAGCAAAACCTGAGGACAATCAAATTGAAAAGGTTTATGGCTGAGTCCAACTCCAAACCGCAGCTACCAGATAAACTGGATGGCAACAATTACTCTTATTTTGATAAATTAAGGAAAATAAGGATCGGAAATTAATTAAGTTTTTTCTGGATATTAAATTAGCTATTTTATTTAAACAGCACGTAATTCTATGTTTAAGAAAATGGTGCCAATAATAGTTTTCTACCTTGAAGGAATGTGGATAAATCTCTGCAAAGAGAATACTAAAGAAGCAGAGAAGGTTTATTCATATGATTCAAGGATCAGGACTTGGGAATGAGTTTAAAGTAGGAAATGTCAGGTACTGGTTCGGTGAATATTGGGAGGGACTTGTATGAATCCTTGTAGTTGTTGAAACTTCTAGGATCCAATGAAACCACAAATAGGAAAAAACCCCTTAAATGAGAATACCTCAAGTCTAAAAAGGCTTGATGAAAAAAAAAGAAGCACTTAATTACTTGCAAGAAGTTGTAGACTATAGTGAAGTATCAAAGCTTTTAACAGACACTGATCTGAATGGCAAATACAATATGTAAACCCAATGGAATATGCCAATCTTTAATCATTTCGCTTCTTCCAGATATTTATGCATATTAAACTACATATGTCGATATAATTCTTCACTTAAGTTTTAAATTAAGATATCCCAACTTCGATGCAGCATTCTAAGTGACTACCAAAAATTTGTACCTCTGTTGCACAAGGTCTAGTTTATAACCTACTGAAATGCTCAAAAATAACATTTGAGCTAGGAATATATTACTCCATGACCTAATTAGTAAAGGCTACACTCTTGAGTTAGCAAGCAAAATTAGAAGTCAAATCAGCTTCACTATTATGAATAAACAGATCAACAAGTCAGCGACTAGAAATGGATGCCATTTCCATAATATACAATTGATGATATCACTAGCCACAGGCTAAGGATATATTAGATATTGTTAGATCGATGACTGCTGGATTGGCATGCGACCGCCTAAACTTAGATATGAGGACCACTATCTACACAATCGAGACACATTTCGGATATGAGGACGTACTTCCTCAAAAACCAAGTACATGATGACTCATTCCACATGTCTAAAATATGAAGATTTTTTTTTTTCAAAAAATAACTTCTGATATCACAATTGCATGACAATGAAGTGGTCCAACACTTTTGTGCCTGCATTATTGACAAACTATCCTCCTCAGAATAAAAAGTGATTAGCAGTACTAGATAGGAAAAGTACATACAAGCCTGACCGGAAGAGTAGGATCTTCAACAGAAAGAGTTAACTCTTCCTTCCACACTGGATTGGTGCATTTTTTTATTACTCGAGTCTTCAGTTTCTGCAGGAAAAAAATGGTTCAGAAGAAAAGGGAAAAATAAAACAACAAGTAGAAACACAGCTAAGAGTAAAAAGTCAGAACTGACTAGACATGGCAAAAATTACATTTGTATAACTGTGAATAGGAATATACAAATTGTTACAGCCTTGATAAAATAAGAAAATATGTGGAAATAAATCTCAATGAAGTCTGATATCTTACAGCATTTTATATCGCTGATGAATGCTTAATAAAATACATATCTGCATGAGTGCATGTAAGAATAAAGCCTACCACTTTTTAAAAGTAAAAGAGTGATCTTTATCGAATACATCATTTTTAAAAATAATAAGAATCACCTTGCATGATATGCATAGCATTGATTATTTTAGGCATTCTTCTACAAGTTTGTGTCTCTGTATCAGAACAATGTGTACTACCTTCTAAAAGCAAAAAACTTGATGTTAATCTGAAACATAACTACCCCAGATCTCTTAAAATAACTAAGAATTGCCTCGCATGTAGCATTGATTACTTGAGGCATTTTTCTTGCAGGCAACTTACAACAGCAGACACTGGAATGCAACAAGAGTTATCAGATATAAATCAAATATTCCATTATTTAAATTTCTAACACAGTTGCCTGACAAGGCAAGAGAGCCATCTCCTAGCAGATTTCACCCTAAACAAAACATGAGTCCCAAACAACTGAAGCTAAACCTTTAGCAAAAAAAAAACAACTGAAGCTAAATTGGAAAAAAACAATATAAGTAATGTATGCCAGATTTTATGGTAAAAACATCTAAACCGAGAGAGAGGGGGGGAAAGGGTGGGTTGCAGGAGTAATATGCAGATTTTGACCAGAAAATATGATTACATATCGATAGTTTCTATAGAAAGGCATAAAATCCTGGAATATCATGGAAAAATTCCAACCACTAACCAATAGATGCTGTTAGCCATAGAAACATGAGAACAGGAGAAAATTTAATTTTCACTATATTCCTGTAGACGGACTAACATAATCTTCTGCATGAAACAAAAATTTATGCCTTAATGTTAAAGTAGATAAGAGTATCTTCAAGTGGGAAAGTATCCATCCGGTTCTATCAAAGAGAATCATCAATTATATGCAAAATTCTTCTCCACCAATCAACTGAACAACGATCATAATTTCAGGCCTGCAGAGTGTTTATAATTTCAGGCATACAGAGTGCCAAGATCTCATTTATAGGATCAGCTATATCAGTCTTTGGTCTAAAGGACCATTTAGAAAAGGTATGATCATCTGAGTCTTATATAGCTGATGATTTACTTGTCCTTCTTATATCATTTTGACCTTGGGTTTCATTAATCATGTAGATGTAGTGTGTTTATGATTCATATTTACCATCAGAATTTTGCATAAGATCATACAGATCTTGTATGAGAACCCACATAGCTAGGATCTTGGGCTTCTACTCTAGAATCTCTCTTACATCTCAAGAAAGAGTGAGAAAGATATAAATAGATGAAATCAGGTGCGTTTAGTTTTTAAACTTTAAAGAATTTTGTTATATCATACTATAAGATGTCTAGTTATCAAGCAAGATTGACAGGGTAAAGCATACCAGAAATAGTGAGTCTCTCATGTTGAATATGAGCACTTTAGTTGCAACATATAGACAACAGTTCTACAGCAAACTATCCATAGGAGGAGTTGACATGAAGTTCTACAGTTCACATTGTCTCTTTCCTTTTCATATATAACAAGAATTTGTAAGGAAGCTTCATGGTCTTGATTATCTTGTTTAGTTTCCATATTTTGCTCCAATTTCATATGCTTTTCACTTGTTATCAACTAACTTTTCTTTTTCACTTCCTCCGAATTGGTCAAAACTTAATGTCCTCCTAAAAAATCTCTTTCATCCTTAACACAATTGTCGACATTTTTGTCTTGATCCTTTTTTGTATTTTTTTTTTTGCATCAATATATTAATAACTTTAGGAGTTTTGGCATATATACCTCACAACTATAACTTATAGCATATTTGTTCTTCGAACATTACTGTTTGCATCTATACCCCTCAAATCATCCTATTTTTGCAATGATATCCCTTCCGTTAGATTCATAGTTGATGGTATTGAATAAATAATTGATACAAGTGTAAGGTTACTTTATTATTCTTTTTGCATTAATTTAAAATGGTAATAGTGTCATTTTACCCTTAAAATGGTTACTTATTAGCACCATTAATCAAAAATGTAACGAGAGGAGCATCATTGTAAAAAAAAAAAAAAATGATGATTGAGGGGTATATATTTAAATAGCGATGAGATGCAATACGCCATATTTATAGGGTATATATACAAAATCTCATAACTTTACGCAATAGTTCGCTTAAAAAAAAATTTAAAGAATTTGACGCACATTAGCATCTTCAATAAAAGAAAATTTTACATGATCGGTCTTACATATGTTCTTTTACTTACTTCTCACCCCTGTAAAATTTTCCATCCATGTTCTTCCATTTCACTTTCTTCTTCTAGACTTCAAATACAAAAAGAAACTCCTGATACCGTTCAAACCTCTTCCTATCACCATCAATCAGGTAACAAGTTTTAAAAAACTCAAAAACATTTGACTTGGAAAGAAGGTACAATTATTTTTCTCCCTTCGTAGTTACTATTCATAGTTTTTTTCTATGAACAAGCACCACCTGCATTCCTTAAGATCTCAGTCACTGTCTTCCAGAATTATCTTCTACAGACAAGTGCTTCCTCGTGACTAAAGATGTTCTTAAATTCCTTGATTGTTTGAACTGTTCACGTGCAATTTCTCCAGTTAACAAAGAAACAAGAATCATTAAAATATATCCCCAGTGTAGTTCTCAGCAGGAAAAGAATGAATATTCTTTGGAGAAGCAGAACTTTTTCACCAGATGTTCTGCCAACAGTCATGAATAAGATTTACCGATTAGTGGGAGACTGTGCTATGTTTTACAGCTCGCCTTTGAATCAAATAACAGTTATCAATTGCAAAAGAGATAGCATCTTGAATTGGAAACATTTGGCGTCCCTTTGACTAACTAGCATCTACTAATCACAAAGTTGAACATTCATATAAAGCCTGCTAAATGTATTGATTTTGGCTATATTGATTTTCAACAAACCTCATCCGCTAATGTGGACCTGATGTTCGAACATGAAAAAAACTTTATGATATCTTAACAGAGTTCAATACGGCTATTAAAACATCCTTTTCTGTTGCAATGCTACCTGTTTTAATAGCAATTATGCAAATCTAAATGGTTTACATTATGCATTGGAGGATTTTACTGACTTCTTAGTTGCAGAGATGATTTAAGGGAATAGGCCCCATGTCCTTAACCTGTGGATTTTATGACTTAAAGAGGGAATTTTGATATGCACTCAAGATCTTAATTCTTACTTCATGGTTAGGTTCTAACAGTCAAAAAAGCTAACAAGGACATGCAATTACCCTTTCCTCCT
Source organism: Phoenix dactylifera (assembly GCF_051530095.1). Taxonomy (NCBI): domain Eukaryota; kingdom Viridiplantae; phylum Streptophyta; class Magnoliopsida; order Arecales; family Arecaceae; genus Phoenix; species Phoenix dactylifera. The sequence continues at coordinate 21,676,725 of NC_143201.1, read as the reverse complement.
CCTTCAGGATCCTCATATGCATGTGATCTACCATGTATTTAGTGTTTGCTTCTTTTTCCCATTTGAACAGGAGAGATGAATTTCAAATCACTTACAGCTTTTGTTCTAGTTTTCTCTGGACCATCAAAGGGGTGTAGGAGTTGTATTTTGATCCCATAGTTTCAGGAATCTTGCAAATCCCCAACCACCTTTGCTTATATGCGTCCTTTACTTCCTATCTGGAGACCTTGATAAAACACTTTTCCAAGAATTATGAAACATATTCCATTATAGAAAGATATTGTTTGAAACGATAGTCACATTTTCCCATTTTCCTGCACCATGCTCTCTTTTTTTTTTATAACAAAACCACAAGTATATAGATCATGAGATCACCGTGCAATACTGCATGCAATAAAACAATAAGCAGCTCTAAAACTATTTTTGCAACTTTTCTACCTGTTTTCTCACATAAACAGGTACAGACCATGCACTGTAAGACATTAGATGGACCCCAGGAGCTGGAAATCAAGTGAAATCCCAAATTTACGTTTCTCTCACCAGATTATTCATCCCAGTGATCTTAACGAATCGGGAGGAGTTAATGGCCCCTCTTGATTTCGTTAAAAGGGAATTTTGGCTAAATATATAACCATGACCATTAAAATGATCTCATCTATTTCGTTAGACTTCTTGATTTGTCACTTCTAGGTCTTCTCTTACAAGAAAAGAGATCACAAAATCACCAGACAAAAAACAGACAAATTTACTAGAAACACGCTGAAGATCTTAAGGGAAAATAAAAAGAAAAAAACAGGGAATTGATTGAGGGAGCAACCTGTTTGGCCATCAAGAGGACGACATAGGGATCGCTGCTCCAGGCGTCCCGGATGGCAAGGTTCACCCCTCTCAGCACCCGCACTCTTAGAAGCCCAAGCAAGCGCTCCACCATTGCTTCCTCTCTCTCTCTCTCTCTCTCTCTCTCGTTCGTTGAGAGATTCCACCGTCTCCGTGGTTAATTTAATTTGTTTATATAGGAGGGCGAAGAAGAGTGGGAAGACGAGGCCGGGACTGGAGACGTCTCCAATACTGCCGGCGTAGGTCAGGAGGCCGTAGGACTTAAGGGGTTGTATCTTTCACGTGGATTAAGGATTCTCCTTTCTTCGAGCCAATCCACCGTTGGATCGCGCAATAGTCGCGTAGAAATTACTTTGAGATCTGTTCATGGAACGATCCAACGGTCTATATCGTCAAAAAAGATCAGTCGTTCCTTCGTGCGAAAGATACAACCCGAACCAGTCGCAAGTAGGCAGATTGAGGTAGACCCCATCAAAGAGCCTAAAGACGCCGAACCAAACTTGGTGCCGGGGGAAAGTTGGGCCCATTTGTCGCCGGGCGAGGTGCGTTCTTCTGGACTCAGCTGGAAAATAACGCGGATTGGCGCCGCGGGAGCGGCGAAGCTCGTAGGGTTAATTGGCAAACAGCTGTGTTGGAGCGTGGACAAATGCAGAAGGCAATGCGATGGTTGTGGGCAGAAGAATTAATCAGTGTGTCCATTTGTGCTGTTTGGCATGTGAAGGTTTACAAAAAAAGCTTTACCACAACATATATTTGGCATGGAGCATTTTCCGTATCAAGACATAACATTTTTTTTTGGTAAACTTAAATCATATTATTTTGTATAGAGGATATGTATTCGGTCTCACTTTTTATGTATTTTTCGCTGACTAAGTTCCCTCTCAAATGTACTTATTCATTGCATTTATGTTAGTATGTTTGAATTGTTAGTAATGTTGATGATGTCTAGCCTAAGCAATCCTACGTATGCACAAAATTCTAAAATCTAAGATAAATCTCACCTTTGGCCATTGAGAATTCATGCCCGTAAAATATCTAGTCTAAACAAATGATTTATTCGCCATTCAGTAAATGACCTCTCGTGCCTTTCCTTATGATAGCTATGCATTTGCGAGAAAGTTTGACTTCCATCCACATATTCTTTTTTTTTGGTACAACGGCGCCTCACATAAAACATGCATAAATACAACCAACAAAATCAGAAAAAAGAACTAATGAAAAGAAAAAGAAAGAAATGTGTGAGTGTATGCATCCGTTTTTTGCCATCCACTCGAGAGCTTTTTTTTGGTCTGCAAAATTCCTTCTCCAAATTCACTTTTCATGCCTCTTTCGTTGGACACAAAAGATGGATACGCGTCCAATGGAAAGCTTAAACCGACCAAGCCTTTTCTCACCCCATTGGGTCCAAGGATAGACTGTGATTTTGTCCACCTTTATGGATTGCGATGGGTTCCAGTTATGATGGTCCAAGGAAGAGTGGTTTGTTTGGACCAAACAAAAAGAAGAGATGCAGTGGTTGAGGGTGGACCCAGTCGGACCGGTGAGACCCACATAAGGAATGGAGTCAGTCGTCTATAGTGGCTTAGCCTTCCATGTATATCAACCAATATTCTTTATCATGTAACAGGGAATACCATGATCAATTCCTGAAGCTTCTTCACATAAAAAAGAAACCATCTACAGTGACACAAAAATCTCAAACTAATACATTACATAATGGATAACTATCTTGGTGGATTTCTAGCCGTCACAGTAAATATTGTAAGTTCTTGGCACCAGACATCCAACATGAGAGTTACATGATTGCCATGACACTGCTAAATATTTTGTACATGAGATATCATGTTGTCGCAAGACTTGTCAATATCTTGTCGTGGTCATTCATTTGATGTCTGTCGTAGGCCTGGAAAAATAGTTCTTCGGATGGTGGATGGTACCAATGGCGGGGAGTAAAGACCCCCTATATATAGTGTACGAAAAAAAACAATTTATACAGAGATTGAAAGATTAAGAAAAGCAAAAAAAATAAAAAAGGAGTTATGGGAAAGAGAGATCCACGTTGGAGTTCTCATATGAAAATAGGAAATGGATTCTTACTTGGAGCAGGAAAAAAGAATAGCGAAAAAAAGGAAAAGTAGGTTACTAGGCTCACGGGGATCGTGGAACAAGGAGCTGGAGGAGAATAGCCGAACGAGGCGGAGTTAAGCTGCATGGGCCCGAGGGAGGAAATGCGGATTCCTGATGCCTACTGTTCCTTCAGTTATTAAATCTAGAGGATCCAACTCCATGCTGCTATATATTTTCTTGCTACTGCATGCTCATTGCACCTGACATTATGGCATTGAGGACATATCGAGTTTTTTTTTTTTTTTTAATCGAAGTTTTCTTTATGCAGAGCCCTTTTGTTAGAAATTTGTGACCTTATGGCCTCACAGAAGACATGAAGATGCTGTGTTAGACCATGCAAGAGGTGTGAGAGAAACAACTGCAAGGTTGAGCACTGGGAATCCATGATCAACCCACAAACCGAGCCTTACCATGCAACTTGAACGAGGCTCAGCAACACTATATTCATACGCTATTGCTCTCCTGAACTGTGCGTTAATTGCAGCCCAGTAGCTACAGTCCTTGTGTCATTGTGTGGCTGCTTCATACTAGTGTTAGAAATTTTACTACAGCCACCTCACTGGAAACTGGAACGAACAATGCTCACAGGAAGCCGAACACTGCGTTGGGCAGTTGTTCATTTCAGCCATTTTTAGAAAATATTTGCAAGCTTAACAGCATATTTTCATTTGCTAAGGGTGAGAAGATCAAATAACACATTGCATTTTTTTTTTGCAATCAGGAGTTTCACGGTAGGTCCCTTTAAATCACATTCGAATTAACCAGAACAGATCCCTAGTCTCCAGTTTGTTTATTTTGTAGATGGACAAGCTCCCCTTCTGTGCTGTAAGCGTCGTGCCGGAGACTGTCTTATAATGGACAAATATTTCAATAGGTGTATGTTTACAGGACCCAATTGTTAATAAACTGTTAAAATAAAAGCTAGCTTCGTCCTAGTTTAGAGTTTTTTTCGGAGGTATGAATTAGCTGTGATAATTCATCTAGAGAAACCAAAGGATATCATCTAGAGACCAGTTATAAGGATAGCCAGATGCAGATTTCCGATACCTGGTAATGATTCATATTCCAGGCAGGATTTGATCTTGATTCATCACAGATGATGGCGTTGCATTTCTCTACATAAGACCTTCCGGTATCAGGGTGTCAGCTCGAGTTTTAAAAGGCTTCTGCTACATATTGCCATTGGTACACTGGCGGTCAACAGTATTTAGTAATAGTTAACTTGGACTGGGAAGTCAGGCATCAGGACTGTTTTTTCTGGTAATTGAAAAAGAAAACAGAGTCTGGAACCAGATTTAAATTACAGAAACCTAACTCAAGTACAGCAACAAGATTAGTTCAAGTGCTGCAATAAGATTAAGTAGGTGTCATCCGAGAAACCACATGACAATGCAAAAAATATCCTGAGCACTTCCATCATCAAGAATATATTCTAATCGGTGGTTATAACCATATGGAGACCCATACTAGTATAACAATAACTAAGCAAGAATCTTGGGATAGATTGCATCTGTCCTCGAATTTGGTCAGCAGATCGTACATCAAAATTATGTTGCCTATTCTTCCTGCGGAAATTGCGGGTTCTGGCCTACCATGACTTTTCAGTGTTATTTACCTAAACATCTTCAATATGCCTGTATGCAACTCTCTCCCTCCTACTTTCCTATAAAGAATACACCACATACAAAAGAAAGGAAGATTCAGAAGCCATTCCCAACAACAAAACATAACCTCATACTGAATATATCCATAATCAGGCAAATGCCTTCCCTGATGCTTGATCTGCCATTGGTACTCCATTGCTCCAAGTTCCACGCCTTTACATAAGCCAATGTTTGAATTCAAAAGATCGAAGAAAGACAATAACTTTTGCAACAAGACGTTAAACCAAACTTAAGGGTGTATCTAAATGTTTTGACATTAATAGCAGGATATGTAATATGCATAAGATATAGTTTTATTTTCATTTCATCATGTCAAAACCATATGTGCTTGAGGACAAATCTAGCATCATTATGGAAACCATCAAGCAAGCAAATAGAAAATACCCTAGTGGAACAAAACATATTTGGAGTCTAGACCCATACTGAATATATCCATAATCAGGCAAATGCCTTCCCTGATGCTTGATCTGCCATTGGTACTCCATTGCTCCAAGTTCCACGCCTTTACATAAGCCAATGTTTGAATTCAAAAGATCGAAGAAAGACAATAACTTTTGCAACAAGACGTTAAACCAAACTTAAGGGTGTATCTAAATGTTTTGACATTAATAGCAGGATATGTAATATGCATAAGATATAGTTTTATTTTCATTTCATCATGTCAAAACCATATGTGCTTGAGGACAAATCTAGCATCATTATGGAAACCATCAAGCAAGCAAATAGAAAATACCCTAGTGGAACAAAACATATTTGGAGTCTAGACCCATAGTGTGCATGACACAATAAAGAGAACCAAGCAGTTTGCCTAGTCTGGATGATAAAAAAAATAAACTTACGATCTATTTTTCATTTTTAGCAAAAAAGATTTAGAAAATAAAGTGGATGACTTATCACATTCTTAGAGATCACCCATGATAATGTGATGCTAGGAATCACATAATAGAAATAAAAAGTCATGTAGAAATTTGTAAGGAGAAACCCATAGCCCCCATGCCTTTCCAAGATAAAAGCCACCTTAGGTTATCTAATGATGTATAATTTTTGTTCTCCAAAAACTCTACTTGCTTACCTTTCAACAGTTAAGTTTAAGTTCAAGCTATTTTTCTTTTCCCCCAAATCCCCTTTAATTTTATATTTTTCCAGTAGGGTTTAATGTGAACATATCCGAATAAGAAAACAACCAACATGATTACAAACATCACAGATATCATCGTCATGTTGATGCATGTAAGCATTATCAACATTGCTTTTCTTTTGGTACAGCATAATATCCAAGTTTCAACTACCAACAGCAGTTGCATCATGTTCTTACCATGACTTGGAAAATCATTTTAGTTAGTTGGAAAAGCCCTTAGGCGATCATTTTCGTGTGATAAACAGATGACCAACATCATCACAAAAGTATATTATATTATATTATTATCAGTTCCAAAGTTCTTTATTCCACAAACTGCCCATTTTACAAGACAAGCAAGTATGCAACTATCACTTTGGCATGTCTGATTTGCTACCATACATTTGACAGAATATCCTCTCTTTATTATGAAAAAGTTTCCAAATTGTATTTGAATTCATCATGTTATCAACTTCCCCAGCAGGAAATATTGACTACATAGTCTACTTCATAGCTCCTGTTGCTCATTGACCACTGTTGAAACATTACAAGCCTTTTTCATCTATATCAGCTTCACTTTCCACTCACAATTATAGTTAAGCTCTACTTAGCCTTCCGAATACCTCAGGATGGCAATTCAACCCAACAACATACCCCTATCAACTCCATTCCCAGCAGACCACTTTCCATAGCATAAGAATCATAATAACTACTAGACTATGGATGCCAGTTTTTAGGAATACTCCATCTTAAATGAAACATAAGAATATTAAAACCATTCATACCCTGATTCAAACAATTGCATCATTCTCTCAAGTTTGGTGCAATCAATGGGCAAAAGATTAAATCATCTTAGATGTTCGGCCCTGCATTATTGCATACTGGGGCTAATCCAAAGGAATTTATTCTTTATTATACTCACTTTTAACTATCAAATGTAACATTCTCATCTTTTGTAACCTCGCCTTATCCTAAATCCCATACTGTGCTAATGTTCTCTCTTTAGCATGCAACATTCTAATCTAAATGGTTGAGTACCTTTGTCCAATCTCAAAAAATTTTCTTTTGAATCTTAATGGTATTTCCTGATAAGGAGAACTCTTAAAAGGTCCATGCTCACTTCAAGCACCTTATTGTCATCATACATTAGCCCATATCCCTCCACCTCTTATATAATAGTTTCAAGGTAGTGAAAGCAACCCATCTATGAAATTTATCTTATTTCATTTAAACTATACACATATTTCCAGTATTTCTATTTGATCAACTTATCAGTTGCTGAGATTCATTTGGAGGGGAAAAAGAATTTTTTTAACAATAATGATCAGATTTAGTCATCTCAATTTGATCAAATGAGGCAATTTCCTGCAGCGATGTCCAACACTTACAAAAGATGGTTTCATGAAAGATCCTGCGCCACAAAAAGAAATAGTGCGCCATGCATCAACCATCAAAGATTTATGATGATGAATATTAATGCCTGTTTTTTGTGAACTGTTGTTTTCTAAGACTAGGTTTTATTTTTAGACAAGAAAAGTTCTGGTTTGCCTAAAACAAATAACCTCAAAACATCTGATTTTCTACTTCTTGGAAGTTTTTGCTTCAAAGCTAATAATATTTGAAGCATCAAAAATGACCTTGCTAAACAACTGACATGCCTGACTTACAACCAATCTCGTTTTGGAACTTTTAAATTCTAGACCTTTTTCATTGAAATGCTCTGTTTAAGTCAAAAATTTAGAACACAAGGAAGACATAATTTACTGCAACAGTTCTAACCACCTCAGGGAATAAAAGGAATGTCGGTTTTAGAAATTCAACAGGTTAAGGCATGAAATGCATTGCAGCCCTTGAGCATAAGGTGGCATTCATATGTGAACCTGCAACAGTTGCATGATGACGAGTACGAGAATTAAGAAAAATAGTCAACAAAAGCATGGTACAGAAAAGAATGAGCAATAGCTAGCTTATGGAAGTTGGTGCTACGGTCTCAAAAGACTTCCCAAATCAACAACTGTTAAAATTAACCATATAAATCAAGAAGATCAAGGCTTGTTTCACAAAGCTATAATGGATGGAAAAAAGAGGATTCATCCAATAACAATTACTCTTGTCTTTGCTTTTTTTTAAAAAAAAATACTGATAGATTTTTTTTAAAAAAAATACAGATAGATTTTTTTAAAAAAAATACAGATAGTTTTTTTTAAAAAAAATACAGATAGTTTTTTTTTTAAAAAAAAATACAGATAGATTTTTTTTAAAAAAAACACTGCTAGATTTTTTTTAAAAAAAAATTACTGATAGATTTTTTTTAAAAAAAATACTGATAGATTTTTTTTTAAAAAAAATACTGATAGATTTTTTTTAAAAAAAATACTGATAGCAGCATGATAATGGTAGAAAGCCTGCCAAAATTAAAGAGAACTTGTTCATAATGGACCAATCCTGGTAGAACATTTCCATCAATGTTCATATTATGCCTAAAAGGAAAACGAGAGAGCAGCTTACGAAATGTTTCTTAAGAACAACTGATCAATCAGCACACTTAGATAACTACTGGATACTTAAGTAGAATCCAACAGATGAACAAAAAGATTATCATGAACAAAAGAATGTAGACTTCAATACATGTGGCTGCAGTACATAGAACAAATATCAATGGCTTGTCAAAAACATATATCCATCATCAATGTAGCATCAAAACAAACAAATTTTTAGACCTCCACTGCCACGTTCGGCGGAACATCATATAACCACATATAAAACAGTGCCCAAAAATTTCATCTCTGAAAGAGCAAACAATGAGATATCAAAGCATAGATGACAAAAGAATAAGCCTGAAACAACTGTCAACTTTATTAATTTCTAAGTACTTAAACGGTCTTTTTCATCTTCAAAGAAAAGAAAGAATTAAAGACTCAAGTTTTCCAAATCACAATGGAAATTATTATCATCTCAAACAAAAAGATCCCAACCGAGACTCAAGCCAAATAAATAGAAGAGCATGACAGACCCAAGAAAATTTAGCACGTAGATAGAAAGAATCCCCCTGCCCTTTTGCTCTCATGCTTCTATCCAGCAGAGCATGAATTCAAACTAACCTCCAATAGGAGAAAGAGAGGCAGGGAGGAAAACAGAAGCAATAATAAATCTTCGTCTTTCAGTGAGAAGAAATCCTGAAACTGAGGGACTTGTTAAGCCAGGTTCTCCAGCTCCCGCTCCCTTTCCTGCCAAGCACCTGGGAAGCACGCTCATCCACCACCCCCTCCTTCTTGCACAACACGAAGTTCCTCGTGCCGCGAGAATCGATCGACTCCCAAGGGCTCAAAGCTGCCGATCCACCATCCAAAACAACATCAGTTGAATATTCAACAACATAGAGAACGACGGGAGTAATAAGAAAGGAGGACGACGATAACATACCATCAGATCCAGAATAGAGAAGGAAGTTATTGAAATCGGAGCCGAGGACGGGAAGGCGGCCCTCCCGGGCGTAGGACTTGAGGGCGGTGGATATGACGGTGCCGACCATCTCCCCTTCGTTCACCAGAAAGCGGATGGGACCGGCGCTGCCCAAAACATTGACGGTGATGAGGCATCGGTTGCTGGCACCAGCCCGATTGCCACCACCGCGTCCTCGGGGAAGCTGCCGGTTTTTCTTGAGCTTGATCTGCAAGGACGGAGCGACGAGGGCCATCGTCGGCAGCGGCGGCGATCAAAAAATAGATGGATTTTCTTTTTTTAAAAAAAAACCCTTTTTGATTGGTTGGAATTAATTATTGAGAGGAAAGACGGATCGTGGCGGTCAGTCGGTGGTGGGAGATGGGTGGAAGGAGGGATCGAGGCCGAGGCAGCGGTAGTGCCAGCCCTGCATGCAGGAACCGAAGAACAAAGAGGAATCCGAGGAGGTAGGGTGGACTCGTGCCGCGGTCGCCCTCTTCTTCGACGACGACGACGAGAAGAAGGGGGGGGGCGTCAGGTAATCTCTCACCATTCACGAGTTCCGAAGGCCAGCGCGAAACAAGAAAGGGGGATATAGAGAGAGCGAGAGGGAGGAGGAAAGGGAGAGGAAAGAAACCGGAGCGGAGATGGAATTTAGTTGGCTTGATTGAGGGATATATAAAGGGCGAGTTGGTGGTAGGGTTTGTGACGTAAAAGATGTCGGCGGTCCGGTTCGGCTGCTGATGGCCTTGTTGGTACGTTAAAAACGGAGGCGGCCGTTGCCGTAGACCAAGCTGTTTGAGGGTTTGTTGCGCTTTGATTGCGTTTATTCTCACAACTCTCTTATTCCCACACGTGACAACCCAATATGTATTCATATTTTATCTCTTTTTCTACTGGTAATCAGATTTTGTTTCATAAATTCTCCAAAACATCTTCGAATTTTCTCTTTATTGCGAGTTAGTCCGCAATAAAGTGCACAAAAGTCCACGTAAGGGGTCACTGCACTGTAGCCAGCTAATTTCTTTGACATTATGCATTTTTGGTAGATGATATGCATGCATCTCGATTTACCAAGCATGTAAATAATGCTGTTTGTTGATAAATTCTCTGCCTCAAACAAATTAGCATGGTAAAACTCGAGTGAAAGATAATAAAGTATGTAAACTAAAATTGTAACATGATTTAAATAGCTTTTCAAGGGGATGTCATGCAATACTCTTAGGAATCGGTCGATCTAAGATCGATCCTATAGTAGCAAACTCATTCAGGTCCGGCATGTTTTTGTAAATAGCAAATCTCTATCTCTATACTTATTAAGTAGAAAGAAGAAAGAGTATTGAAATTCTCTCTAAAATTTTAAAAATATTAAAAATATTTTAAAAATAATTTTTAAATTATTTTTGGATACCATGTAAAAAGGAAAAAATTGGCTCATATTTTCATCCAGTCAAAAAAAAAATTGCGTTTAGGAAGTTCAGCAAAAAATAGAAAAAATATTTCATTTTGCTTCCTTCCTATGTTTTTCTTCTCATGTACAAAAAAAAAAAAAAAAAAAAATCCTAAGTTGTATAAACAAAATTTGAATTCCACAAAAAAGAAGAATACTAGATTGTTAATATTTTTCTAAAATTTTTAATTTCAAAAAAAAAGAAAATCCTAGGTCACTAATATTTTTCTCCGAGACTTTTCATAATAGACTCTCTTCCTAATATTTTTCTCCAGGCTAAAGAAAAAAAAATATAACCCAATAAAAATCCAAATTTTACAAAAAAAAAAAATCTGGGTCACTATGTTTTAAAATTTTTAAATGCATAAAAAAGAAAAATCCTATGTTGTTAATATTTTTCTTCCAAGACTCTTCATAAAAAAATTCCTTCCTAATATTTTTCTCCATACCAAAGAAAATTTCTCACTAAAAAAAATTTGAATTCCACAAAAAAAAAGAGAAAAATCCTAGGCCACTCATATTTTCCTAAAATTTCTAATTCCACAGAAAAAGAAAAATTCTGGGTGTTATTTTTTAATACTTTTAATTTCATAAAAGGGAGATATCCTAGATCTTTAATATTTTCCTAAGATTTTGAACTCCACCGGAAGGAAAAATTCTAGATCACTAAAATTTTTCTCCTGGACTATTCATAATAAAATCTCTTCTTAATATTTTTCTCCATGGTAAAGGAAAAACTATCACTCACAAAAAAATTCAAATACCACAAAAAAGGAAAATGCTAGGTTTTCTAATATTTTCCTAAAATTTTGAACTCCAAAAAAAGAAAAATCTTAGGTCACTAATATTTTCCTCTTGGGACTCTAAATAACAAAATTGCTTCCTAATATTTTTCTCCACATTAAGGGAAAAAATATCACTCACAAAAAATTTTAAATTCCTCAAAAAAGGAAAAATTCTCGGTTGCCAACATTTTTCTCCTCCGATTCTTCATAATAATTTTATCTAAATTTCACTTCTCAATCACTCATACAAAAAAAAGAATATTCCTTCCTCATATTTTTCTCCATGCCCACAAAAATAAAATGAATCGAAATTCCTTCCTAATATTTTTCTTCGCACTCACCAAATAAGGAAAAACCCAAATCTTGTAGATTCTGAAAAGAAAGGGAATTGAATGCGTCAAAAACGGATCAAATTAGATCCTTCGCAAGGTACACCAAGATTATTTAACTGCATGCACGTAGGCACCATGTTTAAGATGATTGGATGGTAGAGAATGAGACACAGGCCTAATTGGATCTAACGGAAAATAATTTTGGATGCCATGTGTTTATACTGCTCGAGGAGCAAGTGAAAAATAATATGGGTTCGTTAGGAAATCAAGTGTGGGTCAGGATGGGCTAGTTATGAAAGTAAGATGGGCTAGTCTTGTGACTTCAGAGGGCTGAGACATGGTGCAATAGCATTGTTTGAGGGGCTACTTCATCTGCCTTGTATCGTTAACGAATGTAACCAATGTAAACGTCAATCAAAGGTAAATTAAATGGATGTGGAAGCAAAATGACAATATATAACCTTCTTTCAAATTATGGAGTTTAAGGATTAATATGCAATGTAAGGGAGAGAAAGATGATTGGGGGCAATCAATATAATATATTAATATTCAATGTGATAGAGAGGAAAATTGCAAGATTTGCCCGTATCCTTTCCTTGAAAATTGGATTTTAGTAAAGCCAATTTCCTTACCAAGGCTTCTCATGGTTCAGACTTTCAGAAGTGAAATGTACCAAACCCCTGACTTCATCCATGGGATAATTCATGGAAGAAGTCATGAAACACTAATGAAAGGATACTTTTTGAGTGTCATGTTTATTGGATTTGTTTTTATGTTGACAAGGGATATCCGGGTCCCAAAGAAACCTCGTTGTTGCTAAAAAAAGCTATGCAGTTGTGTTGATCTTTAAATCAGAACATGAATCTATATGTGTGGCTTATTTGTACCATTGTCAATAATAATCATGAGATCCAAAAAATGTGTATGCAGCGGCACATTTACCCCATGAATCAGAACATGGATACATATATATGTACATACATACATATGTTTATATTTATCTATGTATGTACTTTAGCACAATACTATTTCTATATCCTCTATATTTACCCCATGAATTTATGGATAGCAACAAGGGGAGCTTGAATGGGCCTTAAAAGCGTGGGTTATATCTTAGAGCCACCAGAGTAGCCCCATAATTATGCGCATACCTTTAAATGGGCCAAAAAAACCTAGACAAGGGAGTTGGCCTTGCTTTAAATGGGCCAGTCATGTTCCGTCCACACACCCAAAAAAGGGTTTTAGGTCAAATTAGATGATTCGTGCAGCCATGATGATTGGTTCAGCATATTGATCAAATTTCATGTTAGGTCATGTTAGAATTTATTATTTACAAACTTGGATCTTTACACAATTTGATCTAATAGTAGAGTGAACCAATCAATCCATATCGATTTATCAGTCGACTAAGTGAATCGGATTCAATTTAATAGATTCCTCGTTTACCTTGCGAGGTCTAATATAACTTATCCCAATCTAACATTTTCAGAATTGACCTAATTTATCATAAATAAACATGCATGGATACCCATCTGTATCAAACAACCCAACCGAACAATAAAATAATCTTGTTTGTTTGGTGCTTATCAGTCCAAACTCACATATCCTGATATGCAGCAACCAAACCTTACTGGGTTGAGAAACAAACAATCAGAAGGCTTGTTTTGAGCATTCATCCTTCTTTCATGATAATGTAAGTTGTGCATGAAGTAAAAGACACCATGAAACATGCCAGAGAGAGCAGGTGTGGTGCTTGCATCATGTGTAGAGGCAAATTAATGACAAACCGATCAGATAACGTTTGGCTCGGCACATCCCCATCCGAGACTGTGACAAGACTTGAAGAACCCTCCAATCCACATCTATCCCAACAAATTATTATCACTGTACTTTCATTTCCCCCTATTCTAGTGAAAACTGCCCTCATAACCGGTTAACTACCAACCCAATACCGGTCCGAGAAACTAACTAACCAAGCCCGTGCTTTTGAGAATATTTACCTCCCAAGCCTTCTTTTAACAAATGAAGGCAAAACCCATGGCTGATGCTTAATTTTTTATTTTTTTATATAAACATCTTTCTAAATATCGAATTTTATATAAATATTTTTTTTAAAATTAATATTTACATGTATACATACGTGGGATACTTGTTTTATTATTTTATTTTTTTATTTTTGTTTTTACACATGTGCCCACATGATCTAATGCTGTTAAAAAATTGATAATTTTAAATTAAAATAACTAAAATATTTTTAATAGGTAGATAAAAAAAATATTTATAAGACAATAGAAGGCAAAAAAATAATTTTAAAATTTTATTTTAATTTTATTACAATAAATATGATTTTTATTAAAGGTGTTAAAAAACTGTTATATTAGAAATATTTATAAGAAATAATATTTTATAAAAATATAAAAATAAATATAAATTTTAAAAAAATATTGACGTAAAGTTGAATATTCAGGAGGATATTTGTGAAAAAAAAACCCTTAATACCTCCACCCCAGCTTCTCCTCTCTTCTCCTGTTTATCAAGATGCCCTCCCTTCGCGTAAAGCTAGGTAGCAGCGGGGGCAGCTGGCCCCCCGCTTTTTTTTTTTTTTTGGCTCCCTTTATGCTTGGGACTCTACCAGCATAGCGTCCTTCTTTTTCTCTCTCTCACTTTATTCTTGGAGTTGGGGGAGAGATCTGGGACATCCGGGGTCATGGGCTGCTCCCACAGCATTATTGGCGGCAGTAGTTGTATTGAGTCGGAAGATGTAAATAATAGCCGGAAGGATGGCCGGAGGCGGAGAGGTGGCGAAGCGGCGGCATCCGACGTTGCCGGAGGCTCGCCATCACCGTCCCCGGAGGTGGTAGATGTCAGGGCGTCCTGCACAAAGATGGCGTGGAGTCTCGGTCTGATGCTCTGCAGAGCGAGTGCGATACGGCGGCAGCGAAAGAGAGGAGGGATGGGGAATGAATGCTGCGCTGCGGAGAACAACAAGTCATGGCTGCTAGCAGCGGATGCCCGAGCTGAAACGGAGGCCGAGGCCGAACCCCAGTCGGTGCATTCCTCGTTCCGGTTCGGCTTTGGGTCGCAGGCGGAGGCTGCCTCGGCGGCGGCGGCGGCGGCGGCGGCGACCACGGTGCTTCTGTTGGTGAACTTGGAGGATGAGGGGGAGGAATTAGGGAGGGGCGAGGGCGTGGGGGAGTGGCAGAGGCTGGAGTCGTTGGAGAGGAGCATCTCGCCGCTCGCCGGGGCGCTGGAGAGGTACAGCTACGCCGATATACGATCGGCCACCCGGGGCTTCTCCAGAGGTACCAATTTAGTGCTGCCTTTTTATCTCCTTACGTTCTAGCCTGGTTACGGTAATTGGATATTTGTTCTGGTAGGGAGGGAGCTTGGGAGGGGGCCGCTGAGCCGGGTGTACAAGGGGAGGATTGGGGTGGGGAGGAGGGCGGTGGCGATAAAGAGGGTGGAGGGGCAGGACCGGGAGAGCGCCAAGGCCTTCTGCCGTGAGCTGATGATAGCCAGCTCCCTTCGCAACGCCAATATCGTCCCTCTGCTCGGCTTCTGTGTTGACAAGGAGGGCATTTTTCTTGTCTACAAGTATGTCTCCGGTGGAAGCCTCGACCACCATCTCCACTGCCATGGTAGTCTTTTATATATATTTATATATATGTATACTGATTTACTTAATATTATATATTTGTATGTACGTTTATTGCTCCAATTGCGTCGATTTTATCTAATTTTAAGTAATTGAGATGGGGCATGCAGAGAGGAGGGGGAGGGGGAAGGTATTGCCATGGGAGGTGAGGTACAAGGTAGCGTTGGGGGTGGCGCGGGCTGTGGAGTACCTGCATCATGGCATGGACAAGTGCATCATTCATAGGGACATCAAGCCATCCAACGTCCTCCTCTCGTCCAACAGAACTCCGAAAGTGAGACTCCTCCTCTTTGTCATCTCTCTTTATCTCCCTCCCCCTCCCCACCCCCACCCCGATTTCACTTCCCTTTGGCTGCTAATTGCCCTTTTTTTTTAAAAAAAAAAAATTGCTTGCTGATTCATATGACCAGCACAAGCTTGCTTTCTTCCATCAAGTTGATCAGATGGTGGGCCAGTTAAGCACCTGCTCTTCCTCCTGCATAGGAAAAGCTTGCTAGTGGGCCAACCTCACAATATGCATGAGTATTGAAAGGCTACTGCCTGATCAACTGCCTATTCCTCCTAATTAATCATGTGATGATGCACACCAAATAGATAGATAGATGTGTACCTTCATTTGTTCTCCAAGTAATGTAGAACTGGTTAAGTGAAAGAAAAAAAAAAGAAGCAAAAGATAAAGAGTGGTTTCAGACAGCATAATGGGTTGCAGAGTAAGTTCATGCGTGGACCACTCGTAACAAAGAACATCTATGAGCTTAATGTTACGGCATAGTGGGGTGCTTGGTAGGGTTATATGTGGCCCACTCATAACAAATGAACAGCTATGAGCTTGATGTTACTAGTTTGTTTTGAATCATGAATTATATCATCTGCTTGTGTTTTTCTGCAGCTGTGTGACTTTGGATTGGCTACATGGATTCAGGGACCCTCTCTACCCTTCCTCTGCAAGTCTGTCAAAGGAACTTTTGGGTAAGAAGCAGAAGTGATTTAATCATCCTTTTTTTTTTATTATCCAGGAAATCTGCTTGTGATATGTTTTCCTTCTTATCGTGGCTCCAAATTCAGCTATTTGGCTCCAGAGTATTTTCAACATGGGAAGCTGTCGGATAAAACTGATGTTTATGCATTTGGGGTGTTACTGCTGGAACTAATTACTGGGCAGAAAGCAATTGATCGAAATAGGCCTCAGGGAGATGAGAATTTAGTTTTGTGGGTAAATACTCATAATCATTTATTTTTCTCTATATTGATTTTGCTGCTAAATTTCTTCAAATTATATAACAGGCTTGTTATTTTGATTTTTTTATAAAAATATAGAAGGATCATTATTGTCATATATCTGCATTTTAAGTACTTGTGCTAAGAATATTGGTAAACCTGCCTGTCATCTTCTATCCTCCAACCTCCATTTCATCTTCTTTATCTGCCAAAAGATTGCCAGTCTAGGCAGCCAATAAGGAGAGGTTATAGCAAGAATGCAATTCTTATTTGGTTGAGGAGAGTATTTAATGGCAATCAGCATCATGAAAATCAATTTATGAACTCATCTCCATTTTGATATGGTGCGAAGATGAGAATTTTACATGTGATATTCATCTCTACCTTCATATTTTTTGATTCTTGTAGAATTGCATTTGAAGGGTTTTGTCTTGCTGATTAGCGTTCACTATTGCATATTAAATCTGGAAAAAATGTCTGATCTTCCTTTTCTTCCGCTCAAGAAGATTAAACTTTTATATCGTAAAGAAACTGCAATGTTCAAACTTGATACTACATTTTAACAAACTTTTTAAAGGAAACCAGGCAGGTTTGAAAGTTCAATTCCACCAGCAAAAACTGGTAACAAAAATAAGCTTTTTGTACAAGAACGGAAGAAAAGGTTTGAATGTTGTGAAGCACTCATTGTAATAAGACAAAATCTGAGAAGGGCTGAGCAATCTATTTCTAAACTTTTATGCCTTCGGTAGACCAATTTATTGATTGCTTGTAGAGGGTTCCTCCACAGCCCCTCAAAAAAATTATCTTACATAAGTCATCTTTTAGAAATAGCTATTCGTCATAATTAACAATAAAATGGACTATGGCCAGTCCAAGAGTAGGTAGTAATAAGGAGAATATTTTTGAAAAATATCTATTGTTAATGGGAACTGTGTGTGTTGAACAAGACTGATATATACATAAACAAATTCACATATCATTGCCAGTAGTTATCCTTATTTGTAGAACCAAGCTTTTATAATGATGATCCTGGCAGCGAAGATATGAAATTTGACTGGGTGTTTGGATCGCGAACAGCAATGGGAAGGGCAAAGGGCATACTTTTCAATTGCAAAAAAAAAAAAAAAAGAGAGTTGAAGGGCAACCTGCTCTAGTTCCTTCTTGTGAGCATTGGTAGTAGTTAAGTGCTCAGATGCTAGCCAAAAATTACATGTTGAACAATACTTTCTTGATATACATCGTAGATCTGCTCCTAACCCCTTGCCCTACGTGACAAGTCAGTTCTTGGCATAATATGGGTGGCATGGTACTAAATTGGAGAACTTATAATAGTAGGTTTACTAGGATTGTTGAGCTAGGCTTTTATGGTGGGAAAAGGAAAGCTTTTAAAGAGTATTAATGCCTATTTTCAGTTTTTAAAAAAATGAGAAAGGTGAGGAAACAGGATAGTTGGTTTGGCTTAAAATTTAAGGTTATAATTGGCCTGTCTTCATGGGCATCTATTATAACCATTAGGATGGATATTTAGTTGCTTGTTGAGTTGACAATTTTCTCTTTTTTATAGTATAAAGTTGACATTTTAATTGAAAATGCGCTCGGCCACTAGCTGCTAGTTAGGGATGCATGATGGCCAATTACCAGATCCCAATGTTATATTAGTTATCCATTTTTCTCAGGGTACGATACAACTAGCTAGAATTATTGCTCAAGTCAAGCTAGAGTAACCAAGCAAATTAGATCTACATCCCTAGCTCATATATTAATAGTTCATACCAATGAAAACTAGTGACATATGGAGCTCAATTGCATGTAGAGCCTCTGGTCATCTATATTCCGTGATATTAGTTGGTCACCATTAGCCACCGAAGAGTTATTGTTCTCCTTGGGACACCAGGGCCATCCTGATTCCTTATCCTCAAGGATACTGTTTAAGGCATGCAACACCTGCATGAAAATCTTGCAGGCAACACTTGCACCTGAACCACCCTTAGTGCATCATCTGTTGGGAAGAAGCATGTTCCTATGGCTATTTCTCCTCTTGGTCCTTCAAGAATAAATTGCAGATAATGCCTGCTATATATACATATAAACTTATCAAGGTAATTAGGGATAAAAGGTTTAATGGCAGAATATCAACTTGCACATGTTGAGTCAATGAGACTTTTCTTACAATGATATGTTATCGAATATCATTTTTTTTTATTGAATTTGTCTATGCTTTTGTAAGTAGCTACATTTGTTCATTGAGAATCACAATCATATTATGTGGAAATATTCTTTTTAAAAAATTCCACTATCATCTTCTCTTCATTTGGTGCCTTTGTTCCACTAAATCATTCAAATAAGCTCAAAAAATGGAGGAAAATGACAAGAAAAACACTGTTGGTGTAGTCGTCAAACAAGTTTTTTGAATTAGGGTCTTGGAAACCTCATCCTTTGATGTATTGGTTGCATCTGTGAGGAATCTTTGTCCGTAGGTTGATTATGTTATTTGTTTTGGCTTGTTAATTTGTCATGAATACTTCATAGATAATGTGATCCATTTCTTTGAAGATTTTAGCAAAAAGAATAATGGAAGGCTGCAATGTTTCCTTATTTTGGTTTTATTACTTGTTCCATTATTGAAATCAAATAGGGATCAATGCTTCAAATTATGAATATCTAAGTATCAGTATCTTTTATTAGCACCACATAATAACATAAACACTACATAGAAAGAAAATATCTTAACCTGTAATCAACTTAATAAACATAAAGCCTTGCACAAGGCATAAAAAGACAAAAAAAAAAAAAAGGAAAGCTCCTCTAAGGAACAACTTCATTAAGCATAGATCTTTTTCATATAAATTAGCTAATCTATATTTAGAACTGGAATATCATATATGATTACTTCACCAATCATATCTGATACATTATCATACTGTGTCATAAGAATCACAAAATTGATATCCACGCTAAATATGCTAGTGTCACAGCATCAAATTTGTGTCAGTTCTTATTATCTTGTGTTGTCCTGCTTTGAATTGTTAATCTCTCTCTCTCTATATATATATATCTATCTATCTATCTATCTATCTATCTATCTCTCTATCTCTATCTTTCTTTATGGCCCACCCCAACAAGATGGCCTAGTGACTGCACAGTATTTGCACCAATCTGAGATAAAAGCCCTCTTCCAACCCCGTCCTCCTAAACCAACCATTCCACCAAGCCATTTCCTCATTGGCAATTCTAACGCAACCCTTCCCTCACTGGCATAGCACACCATATATACTCCATGCCGAACGCTGAAATTG
Source organism: Phoenix dactylifera (assembly GCF_051530095.1). Lineage (NCBI taxonomy): Eukaryota > Viridiplantae > Streptophyta > Magnoliopsida > Arecales > Arecaceae > Phoenix > Phoenix dactylifera. Next base: position 21,656,803 of record NC_143201.1, on the reverse strand, counting down.
CAATGACCGGCGGATGTATTTCATCTTTATTCTCTGCTATATACTCGGTTGCTTTCTCTGAATGCTTAAATACACTATCTCAATTCTGTGATGTTGCAGTAAAACCATAGGCTGCAAAATAAATAATTGATCCTCTAAACCTTTACATCCTTGTCCAAACTAAGAATGCTGATCATATTTCCCATGGTTTCCTCGATAATCTGTTGTGTGCAGTGTTCTGCAACATTCTTATTACTTTCTTAAGGTCTGAATTTGGCAAAAGGTTTTCATGGACAGCTTAGGGATACCCACAGATCTCATGACATGTTTTTCTTTTGAGAACTAGGACAGGAATATCTGATGACATGTTAATATCATAACCCTCAACAAGATGGTTAATATTATTTTGTAGTAGTAGTAGGAACTCACAAAATTCTTTGGGATTCTAGTACAGTATCTTTAAAATGATACCATTAAATAGTTGTTCATTTGAGTAGCTTATCGTAATGATTGCCTCTTGAGAATTTCAAGTTATGGGTTTCAACAAAATGATAACTATGAAACACAATTAGATGGTTCTGGTGTATATCTCAGCACCTGCTTAGCCAATCTTTGATTTATCATACCCAAAACCCTATTATTTGTGAAGTTCTAAATGCATTTGTGCACAGCAATATCACTTGTTCATTTTTCATCTCCATGCTTGGACATCTTCACTTGGCAGTCATAGAGATATGATCATCAAGATTGCCTTTATTCTGGTAGAGTTTATATGCAATTTTCTGCTGCCACAAGCATTTCACATGGAAGGCCAGGAAGGCTGCCTGGTAAATCTGAAAAATTGAAATCGTCATGGAAGTTAAATAATTCATCATACCATGTCGAATATGTGTATCGACTCTGCAAGCTAATAAGTGTGTAAATTTTGGCAGGCAAAGCCACTCCTGCAACAAGGTGAAGGAGCTGTGGAAAAGCTGGTGGATCCAAGGTTAAAACCCAGTTCATATCGTTGGAATGAGATGAGCCGAATGGTTCGTGCAGCCACTGCTTGTGTTAACGGTGACGAATCTGGAAGGCCAAGCATTGATCAGGTGATCGAAATGTTGCTTCTAGGAGAAAGCACTTGCAGCGACTGGTCTGTTTTCATCGGTCATGGTTGCCTTGCTGGATATGGTTCTCGGACAAACGATCTGCTGCAAAAGGGTGATATGAGAGGCCATCTAGCTCTGGCCATGCTTGGGGTTTCTGACACTGAGGAAGATGACTCGCATGGTAGATGAATCATTTTGGCAACCTCAACTTTCTGCACTTTTCATTTCTCTTAATTATTTTCTTTCGTTCTTTCTTTTCTTCTGTTGGAACCTCAAATTAACTTGTTCACTGATTGTCTTCCTTTTTGTTTCACTAAATCAAGCTGTAAATATGGTGACAAAGGAAGCAAAATATTTTGTCCGCACGACCTGTGAAAATATTTTGTCTTCCTTTTTGTTAAGCTGCAGGCCACATAGTTACTGTAGTCTTCTCTCCTGAGGAACTGAACAAGTAGCACACTTCCGCTGATTGTCTCGAGTTTCCTTTTGACAGCATAATTTTCACTTCTACAAACTCATAAAAAAACTATTTAAAAATACTAACTTTCTGGTCTAAAGTTTAACCTTCATTCAGTACCCCAGGTTACTTGATAAGACATTATGAGAAGCGTAACTTTAGCTTGGCAGGCATCCAAATTTCATTATAATAGGACCAATTCCTCGGATAGGGCTCACTGATTGGCATCTAATAAAGTAATTGATTCCAGCTAGGACTCTCTCTGTTTTTTTTCTTTTTTTTTTTTAAAGAGCAAAAGGATAGCTTTATTTTCCTTGCTACTTAATGAAGCTCCTTTTGTTGATGGTATTAGTTTTCTAGTCCGATAACAACTCTTTGCAGTTGTACCGGAGATTTAGGTTAATTCTGACTTTGCCAGAGCTCGAAGGCTAGCTCGCGGACCTTTTTTTTTTATTATTTTTGGGATAGAAATAGATTTATTAAACCAATTTAGAATAAATACGTTCTTGAGTATAAAAAAAGGAAAGGGCTCGTTTTGCAGGCCGCTACGTTTTTATATTAAAAATTTTATGCTACTCTTCTCTTTAATTTCTAGTGCCTTGCCAGTATTAAAGTTCTGAAAGAAGTTAAACCGATCAGGTTCCTTCATAGGAGCAGGAATTCCGATACTTCAAATAGTAATTTTCAAATTTTAGAAAATAAAATAAATTTTCTTTGTAACTGTAAAAAAGTTTGAAGCTTTAGGTTTATTTTCATTGAGCTTGTTTATATTTCTGGTAGACCTCTAGCTTCTACAAATATTTGAAAAAAAAAAAGGTATCCGATAATTTATCATTAGTAGCTGAGCAACCAAGTGAACTTTTGCAGTTACGATCGCTTGAAAGGATAAGGGTTGGGTATGACTTAATCTAATATAACAAGTATGGAGAAGAAAGATGGGTGCCGCTGAAAATTATGGAGAAGACCATTGAGAATTGGAAAAAAGAACAGGATAATAAACGATGAAGCCAGTATTTGTTACATGCTGTATTTTCCGTTCTAGCTTTAACCTAAAATTAATAAATATTTTGCATGTCAAAATTCTATCTCCCTTTGTACTCTCTTTAAGAGAGTCAGCCTGATAGCCTTTCTCATGTTATTTAATCTTTTTTAGCAGATAAATTTTACTTGTTTTTGTTGAATTATGAATTGATTTTTTGAGCTAACATCTTTCGGTGATAAGATTTCTTACCATGATTCTTTTCGTAATTATGTGTATATCTATATACACACATACACATACGTGCATATATAAATAATATAGTTAGATATATTTATGATTTATATTATATTATATATGATAGATAAATAAACACTAACTATTGTTAATTATATTTAAAGATAACTTTAAGAATTAGATATGCTAAATTAAACTCCACAAAAACGAAATCTCTGTATGATAATTATTATGTTTGGTAGAAAAGGAAAGCTAGCATGCTACTTTTCATAAGAGCAACCCTCGTCTCCTCAACCCCATCATGTTTTCTTTTTATTTTCTTTTTTGATAGGAAGGTGCTTAAGAGAGTGAGTAACTGTCATTCGACTCTCCATTTTCATTCTTATTTTTCTACCGTTTCTCTCCTTTTTGAAAATGCATGTGCATAATATGCATTAAATGCCTCTAATTAATGAATTCTGTATAAAGTTATAGAGAACACAATCACAGTATATACATACATACTACGTGACTAGGTTGATATTTTTCTTATAAATCTAATTGAGCATAATACCTAACTTTAGCTATATATAGGAATAAAAATCACATCACAGATTATTCAAGATATTCTCAATAGATCAATTTCCTAATCTTATTTTCTCAAGAACTAACTATAATGCTATTTATAGAACATTCCATGCCAAAAATTATGGCTACGTATCCCAAAACCCAATTGCTAAGCCAAGCAAAGAAGGGGAAACAAACATTTATCAAAAAGAATTCATCTCAAAAGAGCCCTCATCTTTGTAATAAAGAAAGAAAAACATTCACAAAAATAATATCCTCTACCTCCATCTCCACCTCTTCATACTCCTCTTTTGATTTCTTGCCTTTACGAACGTATTAGATATGAAATGGCATTTGACACCTTCTTACATTTAAAACCTGAGTGTAGATTTAACAATAGGACAACTCAAATCTACACCCTTTTAGAATGACCTTTATAGACCAAATTAATGTGTGCATGGTTTTCTATTTTTGATATGAAAGAATTCAGCCTGTTAGTTTAAATTGTCAACAACTTAGATTATCATCTCTATCCAAAAAAGAAATATTTAGACTGTGATCCTATTGTCGTACTTGCTCGTTTGTTTATTGAACATTTTTCAGACGTGCAATTATTCTTATAATCCTAAACCTATCTTATTAGAATAATAACAAATGGCTCATCTAGTTTCACATTACATAGCCAATGTAATTTCCACTTCTTGTAACTTTAATTCAATTTTTTTATATTTTATTGATTAAAAAAATATGATTCTGATTGAATCTTGTGGATATATGTAGAAAAATTATTTTTATATCATATTATAAAAAATTATTAAACTTCTTTAACATGCAATGGGTACTCATTGGATGATTCATTTACAAACTATCGAATCTAAATATTATATGTGATGCAAAAAATATATATATAATTTTTTTTCTATTTATATCATCATTGACTCTTATTATTATTTTTATTGCATATTCATGCACAGAAAACTAATAGCAAAGAAAAACATCAATAACAACCATATAAAGTACCAACAGTTTATAACGCAGAACTTCTAAATTAGTCATGCATAACCTATAAATAAATTATAAAGTTTATCCATAACACATGTTATTGAATATGTCTGAGTTGATTTGTTTGCGGAGAATGGTTTTGTCAAATTCATAAATTTTAATAATAAGAAATATTAGTGCTAATGTTGCCATCCAAAGGGGAAAAAAAATTAAAAGGTGAAAAAAGAAAATCCGAGGATCTACCGCCACAATGTTAAGGGTTTTCCGATCTGAGAACGATTACACCCTAAACCAATCTCTCTGGAACCCTCCTTTCCCCTCCTGCGACGAACCAAGCGACCTTTCCTCCTCCCCTCTTCTCTCCCCTTCCTTCCCTTCCTGCCCGACGCCATGAAGCGCTCCGCCGACGATCGGGACCGCAAGCTCTCCTCCGCCACGGAGGTCAAGCCCGTCTTCATTTCCAAGGCCGAGCGCCAGCGCCTCGCTCTCCAGCGCCGCGAGGAGGAGGTCGCCGAGCAGCGCCGCCTCGCCCAAGACCTCCTCCACAACCAAATCCACCGCCCCTCCTCCAACTCCACGCCCGAGCCCCCCTCCTCCACCCCCGATTCCAACCACCGCCACCGCGATCGAGACCGCGAGCGCGAGCGCGACCGAGACCGCGAGCGCGAGCGCGATCGGGGGGATCGCGACCGCCGCGCTCGCGACCGCGACCGCGACCGGGACCGGGACCGGGACCGGGACCGAGATGAGGAGGCGCGGAGCCGCGAGCGCGCACGCCTCGAGAAGCTGGCGGAGCGGGAGCGGGAGAAGGAGCTAGACTCCATCAAGGAGCAGTACCTGGGGTCCAAGAAGCCCAAGAAGCGGGTCATCAAGCCCAGCGAGAAGTTCCGCTTCTCCTTCGACTGGGAGAACACCGAGGACACCTCCCGCGACATGAACACCCTCTACCAGAACCCCCACGAGGCCCGCCTCCTCTTCGGCCGCGGCTTCCTCGCCGGCATCGACCGCCGCGAGCAGAAGAAGCTCGCCGCCCGCCAGGAGAAGGATACGCTCGAGGAGATCCGCCGCAAGGAGGGCATCGAGGAGCGCCCCGAGGAGGCCGCTGCACGGCGCCAGAAGGAGGCTGCTGCAGACCTCTATGATGCCTTCGACATGCGCGTCGACCGCCACTGGACCGAGAAGCAGCTCGAGGAGATGACCGAGCGCGACTGGCGTATATTCCGTGAGGACTTCAACATCTCCTACAAGGGCTCCCGCATCCCCCGCCCGATGCGGAGCTGGCCCGAGAGCAAGCTCAGCGCTGAGCTCCTGAAGGCTGTGGAGAAGGCTGGGTACAAGACACCATCCCCCATCCAGATGGCCGCCATCCCTCTCGGCCTTCAGCAACGCGATGTGATTGGGATTGCCGAGACTGGATCCGGTAAGACGGCCGCCTTTGTCCTCCCCATGCTTACCTATATCACGAGGCTGCCGCCCATGAGCGAGGAGAACGAGGCTGAGGGGCCCTACGCAGTGGTGATGGCACCTACTCGTGAGCTCGCACAGCAGATCGAGGATGAGACGGTGAAGTTTGCGCATTATCTGGGGATCAAGGTGGTCTCGATTGTCGGAGGTCAGTCCATCGAGGAGCAGGGGTTTAAGCTGAGGCGGGGGTGCGAGGTTGTGATCGCCACTCCAGGGCGTCTTCTGGATTGTTTGGAGCGACGATATGCTGTCCTCAACCAGTGCAACTATGTTGTTCTTGATGAAGCTGATCGGATGATTGACATGGGATTTGAGCCACAGGTTGTTGGTGTCTTGGATGCAATGCCTTCCAGCAATCTGAAGCCTGAGAATGAGGATGAAGAGCTTGACAAAAAGAAGATCTACCGGACGACTTACATGTTTAGTGCAACCATGCCCCCAGCTGTGGAGCGCCTCGCTAGGAAGTACTTGAGGAACCCTGTCGTTGTGACAATTGGCACAGCTGGAAAGACCACGGATCTCATTACCCAGCATGTGATCATGCTGAAGGAGTCGGAGAAGATGTCCAGGCTTCAGAAGCTGCTTAGTGACCTCGGTGACAAGACGGCCATTGTGTTCTGCAATACGAAGAAGACTGTGGATCTAAGGGCCAAGGACTTGGACAGATTGGGCTATAGGGTGACGACTGTCCATGGAGGGAAGTCGCAGGAGCAACGAGAGATCAGCCTTGAGGGATTCAGGAGCAGGCGGTTCAATGTTCTTGTGGCGACGGATGTGCTAGGTCGTGGGATTGATATCCCGGATGTTGCTCACGTTATTAATTATGACATGCCAACGTCGATTGACATGTACACTCATCGCATTGGAAGGACTGGGCGTGCTGGAAAAACGGGAGTGGCGACTACGTTTTTGACTCTTGGGGACACTGATGTTTTCTATGATCTGAAACAGATGCTTATACAGAGCAACAGTCCAGTGCCACCAGAGCTGGCCAGACATGAGGCATCTAAATTCAAGCCAGGAGCAATTCCTGATAGACCTCCAAGGCGAAATGATACTGTTTTTGCTCATTGATGGAAATTGATGGAAATGGGACTCTGGAGCTTGATGATGGACCAAATATCAGATTTTTCTGCTGTTGGGATACGGTGATCTCATTCTTCTTGCTTTTATGGCCATTCATGTTTCTCCTTTTGATTGGGAGAAGGCATTTAAAATTGCTTGGTCCCAAGGTACATTTATTCTGTCTTGGGTTAGCAGAAAATAGGAGTTATTTTGATCTATTCTGTGTTATGAGACTTGGAAATGCTATATGGCTCATGGATATTATCTTGTTAGAATATTTTCAACTTTCTCTAAGTGGTCTGAAGTATGCAATATGATTGACATTTTCATATATCGTTAACCCAGTGGACACTTATCAATATGCTCTCTGGGCTGAAGGCTGCATATGAAGGACAAGCTTGCCTCATGCACTCAGCCCGTTATGATCACAGATCAACAAACCAGTGCCATTCTTCACTTAGCATCATCACTAACTGTTTGCATATCACATATCACATATCACATGTGTTATTTAGGATCCTAATAAAAGTTTTGAAGATTTAGTAGCATAAGGGTCACTTGCTTATTTGCTCTTGAATCGAAAAGGTATGACACAGATTATTCATTTCCCTAACATTTTCTGTTGTCAGAGTTTGTTTGGTTTGATGTATCTCTTCAAAATGAGTGGTTAGTGTAATTGTTATGATCTACTTCTAATTTCTAAGAAATAAAATCTAGTAATTAGGAGGCCTGACCTGTAATCTACTAGACTTAAAAATTATTTTTTACCATTACATAATTGTGGTTTCAGTTCTCATAATAGCTTTGTTTTGCCTACTCCAAACTTCCTGATAGTGGGCATTCCTTGTTTTGACTGTGTCTTATAATTCATGCCTTAAAGATAAATTTGTTTCTTTATGTTAAAACTACCTTCTTTCTTCTTTCTTCTTTGTAAAGGGTAGTCCATTGGTTTCACGAGCTTAAACTATTGACTTCAGTATGGGAACCTTGGAGGATGGCTCTTAGGTCATTAGAAGTTTAAACTGTTTAAGAATTAGGTAGGTTTTCTCTAAGCTGACTAACCTTCTTGATTTCACATCAGGGTCCTTTGCTTTACCTGACATAGATATGGTCTAACATGTGTATGAATCTGCAAAAATAAATTTTATACATTTGAAGGATTTGACACTTGGTTGCCATAATTGGGAGTGGGTGCATTTGTGGATGCATGGAAGCAAATATTTTAGAAACATTTTTAACAAGAAAATGCTTAGGAAGCGGTGCAGGTTCGAGATTCTGAGAAGATATCGAAGCAGGTGTGTTACCCTAAGAAGAAGATTCTGGCTCCTAAGATTTGACACTTAGACATGCACATGCAGTTGATAGTCGTACTCAGTGCATGTTAGATACGAAGCTCAAAGGAACCGAGGGAACATATGAAAGGAAAACTTGAGAGTTGAAGGAATTAATTAAAAAAGAAAAAGAAAGTTGACAGGATTGGCATAATTGTCACCACGAAATGACTATGAAGTCGTCACCTAAGCTTAAAGGAATGATCACTTTAGTGGATGGAGTTATTATGATGGATAAAAAGTTTATAAAAATTACTGTATTCCATGGGTATGTAAGAGAGTGAGCAAGTGATGGTGTAGGCACGCATTTGCGGTGGGTAGTGAAGACTGTTTATGGTGGTTGCTCATATGATTGCGTTTTCAGATCATGAATGATTGGGTAAAAATGTAGGCCTGTTTTTATATGATATAGGTAAAACCAAAATTAATGATTTCAGGTGACCTTGTATTTCTGAAAATTGGGTTCCCTAACAAAAGCTTGGAATTCCTTGATTAGGTGATGCTTAGCTCTTCGACCAAGTGATTTTGCTCACAACACCCCACCTCTGGAGCCATTGTCTCCTGTCTAAGTGACACCACCAAAGAATAACAAAATAATCCAATATACTTGAATTAGACAACTTTGATATGCCTTTTTCCTCTTCTACTCTCCTACTTCTGCTTTTCTTTAGGAAAGACTGAAAGTCTCATGCGATGCGTAGGCTTGATTCCCGACAAGAATTGGTGGTAACCATAGTGTTTCTGGTATTTTTAGCTATAAATATCAAAAATGAAAACACTAATTTTACGTTTTTTATCTGCTACAATTAAACCCTATTCAAGGTTCTTTGCATGAAAGTCCGAATGACCATTTTAACTAGAACCATTTTTGCTATTATCATTCTCTGTGGTGCAACCTTTTCTACATCATTCTGCTTTTTTTTGAATTCTCTTCAAATGCATATATGGTATCAAATCTGTTTCTCCAGTTATAATGGCTTGATGCCTGGTTTTATTCTAAATTGAATGATACTATCTTTTTCTTTGATATTAGTGATCAATCTGTTCCCTGCAACCTATCAACCGTCCCATCCTGTGGAACACTGGATGTGAATGATCCTTTGCCATTGATCACCTATGGCTCTGGCTGTAGCTTTATCACTCAATAGAAACGGTTATACCAGCTTATAGAACAGATGTTGTTCAAGTAAGTTCATCTTTCCTATCTTATTGTTGTTTGGTATACTAGTTTATTACCCTTAATGGGATCAAATTATAAATTTTGATGTAAAGATAAGTCACCTTATTTTCTTTGATCAAGATCAACCCTCTCTCTCTCTCTCTCTCTCATCTCTCTCTCTCTCTTGCTCGCTCGCTCGGTCAAGCTTAGAGATGTTTGTGGGACTATTTGGACTTCAAAGCAGCAATGCAACTCTTCATGCTATTGTTAAGTGACTTTTGTGACCTTTTGCATATTCCTTGGCCTAACTTATGTTATCTTTCTTTTTTTCTTTATTTTTGATATCAGTTTTACGTTATCTTTATAGTTATATAATCCTTCTGTTCTTTATAAAGAATCCAAATCCTTGTGCAGTTCTATATGATCTTTATTTCAAAATAGAAAAGATTTTTTGCTCTCTCTGTCATACCCACACCCACACCCACAAAATCAATCAATCAATCGAACAAACAATCAATCGGAACATCTCTTTCAGTCTTGCTGAACATTTTAGTGTGTATCTCAAGCAATTTATGTTATTCGAGAATCCAGGATGCTCTTCCTGCTGTATGTTTCAATTTTGAAATTGTAGTATTGGGTTTAGAGCACATATGTCTACCTATGATCATGCACACTTTGAATGATGCCATGACTTTAATCCACGTCCACTGGAATGAACTTATTTCCATTCTAATGTTCCAATCCTTTGGTTCTTTCCTGTCTTTAAGTTGGTTGCTTATGATTCATTTGATGCAATCTTGTTCCATGTGCGTGCCAACAGTATTCTGACTGGCTTCCTGACCTAAAATTTTATTTGGCTTTGGAAATTCAAGCTTGGAAAGTAATTAGATGAAATCCATGTTCCATGACAATATGAGGAGCAGTAGTGGCCACATTTGATGCGTATTATAGAAGTGAAAAAATGGCATCAGATCTTTATGGAAGAGATAATATTTAGGCTGGATATATTACAAGCTGTGGCTTGTTGATCAAATTTTGTGAGGTGGGATTTGCTCAGGATCAAGTCTGTACCAACTATTTTTATCTTCAAATGCATAATTTCTTTTGATAACATGATTAATTTGTAGAAGGATATTAAGAGAGGTGCATGCATGTCTGGCCCTTCAGCTCATTTATTTGAAGAGGACCAATGATCACCTTCAAGTTGAATGTTAAAATAAACAATAAAAACATTGAACTATTTTTTTCAGATGATGTCAGTTTAAACTAACTGCTAATGGATTGTTTGGTGAAGGCATCTTATCTCTTATCTTATTTCCACTATTTATCCATTTCTATTTGAATACTTCAACTGCTTTCAGGAGTGAAAGCTGAAGCTTTTCCTTGTCATTTTCCATTGTGGTTTTCTGGATGGATTATTATTCCTTTACTTTTGTTAACATCTGAGTGTATTATGTTAGTTGATCACAGTTGTACCTTACGTCTGGGGATCTTGGTACCATTCTTCTCTAGAGAAAGGAGTGGAGGACCCAAATCAACGTGTTCACTAGTATATTGTATTATGTTATATGTTGAGTTCTGAATGTTAATGGTACACACCTCTCCGGTATGGCTGTGGAGAAACTAATAAGCTTTAGCATCCTTGCTTGGAGATATTTTATCGTGCCTGTGGTAAGTAAGGAAGCGCCTGATTCCGTTGTAGTACACAATGCCTTCAAAATGTTCGTCTCTGCCATTTAACAATGGAAAAGTTTGAGGGGCACAAAAAAAAAGGAAGCTTGAATATGGCTGTTTACTCTCTGATGCCATCTTTTTTAGTCAGAAAAAAAAGGATAAATCTCATCTTTAATGGAGCAAATTTCAAGCGATCACTTGCTCCATCTCTGCAGCTATTATCATCTTTGTCGGTTGCAATTCAAGCAGATCAGTCCTTATGTAAGTAGTTCTGAAATGTTACCACTTCTCATATAATTTAGATTGCGGTGAGATAGGTGTTATTGCTCTGTTTTGATATTTGTCCTATTTAGACGCATTGCAGTTAACTCCTTTCTAATACTTTTATATTCTAGATCGTGCTACCATTCTTTCTATATTTTGAGCAGCGGTAGGTTAGCCATTCTCCTTGAGTTCGACTTCACTAAAGGCCTTATTCTTATGTTGATAGCTCTCTTCTCCTTGGTTTGTACCCCGGGTATTCGATTTGCACCTTGAAGCTTTAGCCTATACCTTTGGTATTTTAGCTTGCACCCTTGTTGTTTCGACTTGCATTCCTGATACTCGGTCTGAGAGCTAGCTCACTGAGTATAACTTCGGTTTGAGAGCCAGCTCACTGGGTATAACTTCGACTTGTTTGCCAAATATTTCAACTTGCTAACCTAGTTCTAGGTCTATATTTTGGTACTTGATCGAATACATCCTTTCAGAACCTCTTATTCGGTTTGCACGAGCTATCTTTTTCTGGAGAGAAAAAATAGAAAAATATTTAAAGAAGCATAGAGGTCATAATCATCATAACGACCTGAACTGACTGATGGCAAGGTTTTAGGAGAAAATTCACTATTCCCACCCTGAAAGTGTTGCCAAAATTTTTTCACGTAAATATATTTATGAAATCATTGATGATCCTCGGATCATTATTCTCAAATAACTCGAGTCGTATCCAACCTTGATGTGCTCAAGTTATTTTTGCGACATGTTGTTCTTGGGTCAGGCCCGGTTCCGGTCCGTCACGTTAAGAGAGACCTGGGTCCAGGTTATTAGCCCAGCATCAACGAAACGGGGGGAACCCCCGCAAAGCTGATTTGCTTAACGCCGGCAGGCTGCTGCCATCATTTCAGGTGCAGTCGCGCTGCCGGCAGCCAGTCCAAATCTGTCAGTCTCAGCCGCTTTCCTCGCGATTAAGTTACAGCTAATTAGCGAATATTCCACTATGGGGCTCGCCGGCATCCAATCGCGCTGTCCCGATAGCCGTCTATCATGGTGGCCAGATCAACCACCCACCCACCGTCAATAATTAACCCCATCTCATGGGCCACCTCTCGTCTCACCAGGTCGGACGAATCCCCACCGTCTAATATCCTGATAACCCCTCACATGATCACTGTCCCATATTTGCAGCCCTTCCTATAAATGGGCAAGCAACCCTGCAAAACGTTGGAAACTAGAAGGGTTCCGGGCCGGAGCTCCGTTATCGTCCAGCGGCAGGAGAAGAGATCGAGAGAGAAATGAGGGAGATCTTGCACATCCAAGGGGGGCAATGCGGGAACCAGATCGGGTCCAAGTTCTGGGAGGTGGTGTGCGACGAGCACGGCATCGACCCCAGCGGGCGGTACACGGGCAACTCGCCGCTGCAGCTGGAGCGGGTGAACGTGTACTACAACGAGGCCAGCTGCGGGCGCTACGTCCCCCGCGCGGTGCTCATGGACCTGGAGCCCGGCACCATGGACAGCGTCCGCACCGGCCCCTACGGCAAGATCTTCCGCCCCGATAACTTCGTCTTCGGCCAGTCCGGCGCCGGCAACAACTGGGCCAAGGGCCACTACACCGAGGGCGCCGAGCTCGTCGACACCGTCCTTGATGTCGTCCGCAGGGAAGCCGAGAACTGCGACTGCCTCCAAGGTCTCTCTGCCTCTCTTTCTAGCTTGGGTTTACTCCTCCAGTCCCCTCCAATTCCCCTTTCCCTCAGGTTTCTTATTCCGGGACCTCTTGGTTCTCAGGCTTCCAGGTGTGCCATTCGCTGGGTGGTGGGACTGGATCTGGAATGGGCACTCTTCTTATCTCCAAGATCAGAGAAGAGTACCCGGACCGGATGATGCTCACTTTCTCGGTGTTCCCCTCCCCCAAGGTCTCCGACACTGTCGTCGAGCCCTACAACGCCACGCTCTCCGTCCACCAGCTTGTCGAGAACGCCGACGAATGCATGGTCCTCGACAACGAAGCCCTCTACGACATCTGTTTCCGCACCCTCAAGCTCAGCACTCCAAGCTGTAACTCCTCTCAATCCTGTTCGATGCTTGTCCCCGTTAGTCCGCTCCCCCCACCCCCCGACTAATTTGCTTGTTTGTGTTCTAAATTTGGACTCCAGTTGGGGACCTGAACCATTTGATCTCGGCCACCATGAGTGGAGTCACCTGCTGCCTCCGCTTCCCCGGCCAGCTCAACTCCGACCTCCGCAAGCTCGCCGTGAACCTGATTCCCTTCCCCCGCCTCCACTTCTTCATGGTGGGCTTCGCCCCCCTGACATCCCGAGGCTCGCAGCAGTACCGGGCACTGACCGTCCCCGAGCTCACCCAGCAGATGTGGGACGCCAAGAACATGATGTGCGCTGCCGACCCCCGCCACGGCCGCTACCTCACCGCCTCCGCCATGTTCCGGGGGAAGATGAGCACCAAGGAGGTGGACGAGCAGATGATCAACGTGCAGAACAAGAACTCCTCCTACTTCGTCGAGTGGATCCCCAACAATGTGAAGTCAAGCGTGTGCGACATCCCCCCGAGGGGCCTGTCGATGGCTTCCACGTTCATCGGGAACTCGACATCGATCCAGGAGATGTTCCGGCGGGTGAGCGAGCAGTTCACAGCCATGTTCAGGAGGAAGGCCTTCTTGCACTGGTATACAGGGGAGGGAATGGATGAGATGGAATTCACTGAGGCTGAGAGCAACATGAATGATTTGGTCTCGGAGTACCAGCAGTATCAGGATGCCACTGCCGAAGAGGAGATTGACTATGAGGATGAGGAAGAAGTGCAGCTTGAAAACTGAGGAACGGATGGGAGGGGTACTCTATATGATTATGCTCTTATAATTCTGCTTTCTATGCGATGGTGTTACTTCCTATTATTCAGTCAGCGTCCATCATATGTCTGCTAGCCTGATGAGTGTTCCACCGTATGACGTCTACCAGTTATTTATGATTGTCTAGATAATTGAGGTGCTTGTAGAGTGGAAGTTCTTGTTACTATCTCTCTTTAATTAGTAATGAAGCTGGTGTTTCATTTAGTTGTCATCTTTCCAGCAGTACGCAGCCATATTTTCTGAAGACAAATGTTGTGTACCTCTGTGTCCTTGGGAGATCAATTCATGAATCACCACTGGGCTTTTTGCTTTTTAAAGGAAATTATCATCTTCGGATCAGCTGGCGTACCAACTTCTCCTGTGGCAAGACAACGTAGGAGGTCCCTCTCGAGCATTATTGAGAGGGAAGGTAGGTTGAGCAAAGCATATGCCTTTCTTTGCCCATGGAAAGCGAGGCTGCAACAACCATTAGCTGGCCACTGCAATTGTCGGCAGTTGGTCTACCAATTACGTAAAACAGACCGGTGCAGTGCTTGGGACATGACAGAGCTTAGATCTGTTGCAGTGGGCCTGCTCGTTCTCCAAGCAGATAGGCGTCAAGCAGTGTATGCTTGTGCCCTGTGGCCAGCAAACAAGCCCTAAGAGCCACAACAACTATGCAGAATTGGACCTTACTTCCAACCAAGTGGTTCCGAGTTCGAAATATACGGGCATCGATTAAATTGTGGAGACCGGATGCTCCCTGCTCGGATACTAGGTCTAGAAGGGCTTATGTGACGTATTCACACGGAGGATAGCCGTGTCGGAGTCCAGAGGGATAACGAGTTGAGCCTATGGATGGGTATGAGTAAAACCGGTCGACGTGCCCAACATACAGTTATTTCTGCCCGCATCGAATATTCTCCTGACGGGTAGGAGCCTAATAGGGGCTGTTATGCGGGAATAGGTTTGTTCCTTCCTCCCCGCTTCCAAAAAAGCAGTTCTTTTTCCTTCTGCAAAAAAGGATAAAAACTTGTGTTGATAGAACTTTGCATTGCAATGTGGCAGGCCTAGCTAGATTGAGCCCCTGAAAGATTTTGGCAGCAACCAATATGATGTCTGGACTTATGGCCAAAGCCCAAAGAAACAGGCAGCATAGACAAACCTTCATCAGTAGCATCTGACTGATTCCCTGAATAAATTTATTAGAATTTATCAAGTTGTTTAATATTCCTAAGATCGTACCAACCACAGACCAGATGTTGTAAAGTCTGAACGCGAGTTTTCTTGATGAGATTGAAACATAAAAAATTAGTTAATGCGTAGAATTGAGATAAAGCCAGACGGATTGGCCTCGGTGCAGGGCTTGCTTGGGCTGCCTTCCTCGCCGTCGACGTCGCCTTCGAGCACGTCAAGACCCGTTTTGAAGCAAACACCAAGTCCGCCTTCTTAATTTTACTAATTCATCACGAATCGGTGGCTTTTTCTCTCCAGAGATCACGAATCGATAGCTTACGACTTAATCAAGAGGGTCCATCTTTTGTGCAGGGACGTAGAGAAAGTGGAAG
Organism: Phoenix dactylifera; assembly: GCF_051530095.1. Taxonomy (NCBI): domain Eukaryota; kingdom Viridiplantae; phylum Streptophyta; class Magnoliopsida; order Arecales; family Arecaceae; genus Phoenix; species Phoenix dactylifera. The sequence continues at coordinate 21,641,152 of NC_143201.1, read as the reverse complement.
AGATGGTTCTGCCAAATGACCATGAGGGCTGGCTTGGGTTTTGGGGATGAGGGTGCGGAGATCTGCAGATTGGCATTCGTTCAACTTTTGATATCATGTCATTGCTCAAAGCAAAAATTATTGGTTGAATCAAGCCCACTGGTGAGAAAAATAGCATGGTGCACGTATATTTATACGTGTTGCTTCAAGACTGGTTCACCAACTCAACAGTGGATCTGATCCAATTAAAATTTTCACTTTTACAAAAGGCATAAAATTTTCACCATAAAAAAAAAAGAATATGATACACCATCAGGGATGTATTTTAGCGGCGTAATGACCCTAAGTTGCATCACTGGACAATGCTATTGTAACTCTTCCCCTTTTTTCTAAACAACCAAGTACTTTTCACTACAAGTATCAATATAATCATAAAAATTTGACTAATCTCTTGATGGGATATATTTTTAGTAGCTAACTAACCTATAATGAGAATGAACTATGGAGTCTCATGTGCCTTATGTCTGTCATATATGTAAAATTTTTAGTAACAGTACAATCTAACAAATTATGCACATTGAAAACATCTATTTTAAGTCCACCCAAAGATCCCTAATTTTTTAAAACTTCAAGTGAATTATGAATACCAATCTTTCTTCTTCTAACTTCTTCTTAGAATTATTTTTGTTATTGGACTCAAATGTTTAGATATCCAATCATATTATCGCTATCAATTAAGAGTAAATTTTTAATATGAAAATTGTATTAATTATTATATAATTTAAATCTTTCTAAACTATCTCAGGGGAATTGACTTCATTAAAAATAGAGTGAATTGCCTAACTATATTTCAAGAAAATTTTATCAAACACAAGGGAGCTTCAATTCCTTCTGAGCTGCCGTGTTTTCTTCAAGCGGATGCGTACGATGTTCCTTACAATTCGGGATAGAGATGCAAGCCGGTCCTCACTATGTACGCTGTTTATCTTCTATTTATATTTGTGTGAATCTTCGATATGCTGTTTTTAGCATTTTTGTTCTATGGACCATCTGTATTAAAAAAAACAAAAAAAAGCAAGTAGCTTGAAAAAAAATATTTGACACCATCATATAGCGACCGTATGTGGCACTCATTCTACCGAACATAGATCCTCTAAATGATAATTGTTAATTAATTTTCTCAATTCGAAGCAATGCCTTCTCCAATTGATAATATTTGAAGAAAAGTAGTATAATCAAACGATGGTCGCTAGGTTAGCATGTAACGGTGCCCTATTTTTCATTTTGTGAGCTTCCTTTTTGTAATTGAAGGATCCTTCGTGTACAAATTCGAACCACATGAATCCATGGAAGCGAATAAAAGTGCAAAACTAACCCTAGAACATGTAGCAGCACCTACCGTTACCCTTCGGGCTCGCCGTAGGGGATGAGAATGGGGACTGTCGTCGACTCCCATTTCTTGGCCCTCACCGCCCTCGTCACGGTATCTCTCTCCCTCTCTCTTTCTCTCTCTCTTCACGGTATCTTCTTCTAATCCTCATCTTTTTCATGATTGATAGGTTGGATATCAGCTGGTATTCTTCGTCGTCACCGCGTTGCTTAGGTTTGACAAGGTCACTGACTTTGCTGGTAAATATATTCTTCCCTTTTCTCCTTTTCTCTGCGCATCTAATGTATATTATAAGTCCTTATGCTCCTGTAATTGCTGGAAAATGAGCACCATCTCTGGTTCTTTAGATAATTTAATTTACAGATGTTTATGTTTATATGTTATTAAATTCCTTGCTTTCTTGTGGCATTGTTTTTTTTTTTTTTTAATTGACTGCGATCTTTTGGTTTTATAACTGTACGAAAGTCTGCTCATGAAAACCCTGTTCTAGTTATGCTGAAAACCTATCAGATATTGATCAGGTGTTGGTTTAATGATAATTCGTGTCTATGCCTCTTTCCTTGTGGTGAATATAATATACAAATAGAGATACCAGTTAGAATGTTGAAACACGCATTCATTTGCTCAAAACAGATAGTGGAGACAACTCAGGCTTCACCAGGTCTCACTATTATCTGTTTTTGTTCAAAATAAAAGGACAGATGTAAGCTATGTTCTTATATGTTTCAAACAATCTTGTAGACTGCTAATATTCGCCATATCTGTGTTTCCTCTAAAAGAACATGAATATAAATCGAGGTTATTTATTTTTCCTTTCCTTTCCTTTTTCCTTTTTTGTTTGGTTGTAACCCTCTCCTGGCACCCCTAATTCGACAATTCCACGTGTATAGATATAAGATTCGGGACTTCAGAGCATTTACATGAACTATGTTGACTTAGTAGAGTTTCATTTTCTGTTCGATATACTCAAAACGAAATATGTGTGCATTCTGCCTTTATTATTATTCTTAGGAAACAAAAGATCCTATAAAGAACTGCAATATGGTAACAACATCCGACGAACCACACTAAGCATTTTTAGTGGATTATAGTAAAACTAAAAAGAGCAGAAGAAAAAACACTTGTTGAGTCTAAAGGCTCATTGTTACTGCATTGAGAAGGCAACCTGACAAATTAAAGTATGAAAAGAAAATTGAAGAGATATTGTTGATTTGTTTCTCTCATTTTTCATATCCACTTTGAGTTTATGAGATCCATATAGGACTAAGATGGGACAGTGTCCTATGGACTAGTGGATCTGGAGGAATGATATGATCGAGATAAACCTAGACCAGGCCAGGAGGAGCCTAATAGATATTCTATGACTGGACTTGGTCTTATTAAAGAGGGTGAGATGGATAAGATATGATACTGTAGCAGATGAAGTGAAATTATTGTTCCCTTTATCTTTATTGTTTCATAATGACTCAAAGAACCAGAAACATTTATTTATCTGAAGAACTGAATCCGAGTGGTTGGGTTGTATAATTTTTGCTACTGCATTTGAATATGCTGCTTTATTTCATGATTTCATGTTATTCTGCTTTATCCAGGTAGCACAAATTTTGTTGTCCTTGGTATATTAACTCTTGCTTTAAAAGGAGCATGGCATTTCCGACAGGTACGACCACTCATCGTTGTTATATGTATCCTAAAAATGTTGTAGTATCATATCAGTAAAACAACAAGGAATTACTTGGTCAACAAATTATGCACTTGCATTTCAATAGAAGCATGTGCCCCCTTATCTTGCTTAAATTGGAGAACCTGCATTGTTTTAGTTGACATTTCTAGGCTCTAATCATCTTTAGCATAAGTCTTGTCAATGCGCCATTAAAGATCTTTCTTGTTTTTTCTAGTGGATTGATTGTTTATTTGGATAGTCTGGCAATTTGTAACTTTCCCACTGTATGTAAGTAGAACGAGTTGTTCTTAGTGTTTTTAATTTAATCAGTGGTTAGAATGAGAAAACATGGACAGATATTTGTCATTAACCGGATGCGAAAAGTTTAAAATTCAAATTAGTTCAACCATGGTCCACCTAATACATTATTAAGTTATATAGTGTGTAACAATTCTTAACCCAGACCATATCTCCTTGACTACTGGAAAGAAAAATAGCATTCATAGATAGCTAGTCAATGCAAGAGCTCTTACATGTTAATTAGTTTCTGTTTTCTTCTATTTACCGTAATATATACCAGTAATATCTTAAGTAAATTATTTTCTTGACGAGTAATCTGTCTGTCATTCAGGAATCCTAGAAGATGCATGGAATTTCATTCAATCTGAAGATAGCAAAACCAATATTTAACTTGCAATTTTATTTGCATTTGCTGAGAAAAATCAAGCATCATGAACCTGATGTCATTTTTGTTATAGGAATTTCTTGATCAAGAATTTTTGCCTACCAAAAATGTTAGTTCAGAGGACCTGAACCCTAAGTAGATATACATATGTATGCGTACCTGCTTAGAGGCATGCATGCATATACGTACCTTTGTTTACGCATGTACCCATTCGTGTAATTGTCCGATCTTTTTGGAGCATAATTTGTTTTCCAACTCTTGGAAAATAATGCTGTGTCCAAGTCCATGTCAACAGTATTTTTCCTCCCATAGGCATTTAGACTTTTTAATTATATAGTTGGACATTAACAAGGATCCTGATTCCAACATGTCAGTCTGACAGTATAACAGAAACAAAGGAACATCGACATCTGACTTCTTTCATCCTGGTTCTAACACATCAGTCTTACAGTATAGAAGACCCAATGAAACATCAACATCTGATTTCTTAGTCATGAAACTCGCATTATGCACCTTCATAACTTTTCAGGTACATAATCTCAAGTAATTTTAACTTGTTTATTATGGTGATTTTACATTGACAACAATCTAATGGATACATGAATGTAAATAAATGTAGGCTAAATCAAGAATTTCATTCTTTCTGTGAATCATTAAGTTGTCGCTAGTTGAGGATGGGTGTGTCATAGCAGGTCTTATGATTTGCTGCAATTATATAACTCGCCTTGTCTAGCTTTTTCTTCAAATCTTCCACACATCTTCTCATATCATCATTTAGTGCAAATTGATTATTCTTTTTATTTTTAAATTTTATGTGCATCTTTAGCCTTTTGTTGTGACTTTAGTTCTATTGGAAAACATCTTTAACACTTATTTTGTTCATAAGTTCTGTAAATCAACATGTCATAGTTGATGCCATTCAAAACCCTGAATGAAAGTGAGGAAGAATTTAAAAGGCTTATAGCCATGAAGGGTCTAGCCAGCATATTGGAATCATACTGATGCTGTTGTAAAGTCCGTCCTGTCTAGGAGAGTGGTAGTTCCAGCATACTTCAATAGCATTTCAGCACAGATATTTTATTTGTTCAGTTCCTTAAACATTAAAATCAATTAGTAATCTCTTAGTTGGTTTTATTTGAAGTATCAGCTATTACTGTAGCTCTTCAGTTTATGTCTGTAGTAATCAATTTGTGGTATAATTTAGCATAGAGAATGTAGTTATAGTTTTCTAAATTGGTAAACATATTAATTCTTAAAGGGTCTATTTCAACTCAGCAAATTAATTTACATTAACCTGCCCTCTTTCAGCCATATATATTAACTGAATAAGTTATGTGATTGATAAACTCGAAATGTATCTTCATGACAATAATTCTCTTTTGTAATGTGTAAAGTCATCTATCTAAACTTGTAGTTCTGGATTACAGATTGTATTGACAATGCTTGTGGTGCTTTGGGGACTTCGCTTGGGACTATTTTTATTGATGAGGTATGCTTATTGAACATCACAAAATCAGTATGCTCTGTAGTCTGTTCTATGTAGGGTCTGCATCTTTAAAGTTGATCCCATTGCTTGGATCAGTTTCATACTTGATTTTTCATTTAAAAAATAATTCCTGCACATGGATTCCTGATATGTCTCATTTCCTTGAAACATCATCACATGGTAATCCTGATAACAGTCATAGGTTGTCTCATTAATTTCTGGAGCTTAGTGGTCATAAATTTCAATGAGTGCTGGTTCCTGCAAACTTTTTCTGATATCCCTAGAGTACTGTAATCTCCTTTTCTAGTGCTTTAGTACATAGACTTTCTCCTTGGTAATCTCCTTTCCTTGTGCTTTAGTACATAGACTTTTTCCTTGGTGTTGTTCCATGGCACAGTTGGTTTATGAGAATGCTCATTGGAAGTGAACTGCGATCAAATATGGAACTTATTGTTATGTGATTGTCGAGGATGAAGCTTGTAATTCAGATGTAATTAAAATTACGATTGACAATCTAACTTTAAACAAATCTTTATTTTTATAGATGATTTGTGCTGAAAGTTGAATTCAAAGACAACATCAGACAATCAACTTCAACTTATGAAAGTAAAAGAGAAATGACTGCGAGGAACAATATTGATGCAATAAAATAATGAAAATAAAAAATATAGTAGAGAAAGAAGAGAAGAAATAAGAGAGAAAACAAGAAAGAAAAGGTCGCATTGCATGGTCAGATATGTGGACACTTTAGCTTTATGTATAAATTTGGTTTAGGAGAATACAATAGTTCTCCCAGTTTCTGAAAGCGTGGACCAGTCTCATGGTGGCTCTATCAATTTACTACCAGAGTATCAAGCAAATTATCGGGTTGATCTGTAGGGATCGATGATGCCTGAGTTGGACTAGGATGCCTGTGAACTTGAGGAAAATGTGGTGTTAGGTTACTTTCGAAATGGATAGAAATGATCAGTGTTATTGTGCTAATATGTCTGATGAAGGGTATGTTTGCAATTTTGACTATTAAACTGATTTGCAAAAGTAGATGGCAAGCCTATCATCAGGAATCTAGTCAATTTCATAAGGTTTCATGCCAAATAACACATGTCAAAACTGTGAATTAAAAGATAACGAGCAGTTAAGAATAAACGCCATTATTCGAATGAAAGGATAATTGGTTGCCTTATATATTTGTATACTACTTCATAAATAATAAATTTTGAAGAGACTTTATCCAACTAGATTGAGGAACAATCTCCTTTGACAAAAGCCTGCCAACAAGCATGCTATAAACTAAGAAAGTAGTAACACATTCATTATTTAAACCACATTAAATTACCTTGGCAAACCCCAAAAAAGAAAAAAAACAAAGAGATCCTTTTTAGCATATTAGATAGATAGTTTTTATAATTCAGTAACTTGTTTCTCATTCTAATGCAATTTTTCTGGATATTTTTACTTCTCTTTCTACAAATTCTAGTTATGTTTTTCATATTTTCTGGTGAAAAATAGGATCCTGCAGTGGGGGGAGGACCGCCGTTTTGACAGAATGCGTAACAATTTGGTGAAGTTGGCAGTTTTTTGGATAATCCAGGTTTTCAATCACATGTACTTACACACATTGTTCAGAATTTACCATTTCTGAAAGGCCAATAAGGTATTACCATTAACCCTCATTAATAACAGGCTGTCTGGGTGTGGACTGTTAGCTTGCCTCTCACAATTGTGAATGCCAGTGATAGAAATCCATCTGTCAAACCTCAAGATATCATTGGTTGGATAATGTGGGGTGTGGGCTTATCTATTGAAGCAACTGCTGATCAGCAGAAATTGATGTTCAAGAATTCTCCTTCTAATAGGGGAAAATGGTGCAATGTAGGACTTTGGAAATATTCTCGTCACCCAAATTACTTTGGTGAGGTCAGTTATCTTTTATCATTTAACTTCCTTTTTACTGCTCTTATTGTGTTTGATTCAACATTCTAGGACCCAGATTTTCTTCATGTTTTTTCAATGTTGGCTTTAGGGTGACTGTTTCAAAAGCTAATTTAAAATTGGGCAGACCATAAGAAACACCCAGCTACTATGTTATCAATGTCGATCCATATAATTGACAGCATCATATTGTGCTTCAATGTTTTTTCTCAACCAGTTGACATGTTCGCATCTTTGTTTCGATTTAAATTTTTATATTTCTCAAGTTGTTTGATGCTACACTTTTTTTTGCATAAATTGGTACTGTAGCCTGCCTTCTAGCAAAATTGCAATGGTGGTTGAAGCTCTGGATTGCATTTACTTCTCCATTCTCACTTTATATTTTTATTCATTTTTAACAAAGTTTTTAGTTGATGAATTTTGTCTATGTGCATAAATGACTCTTCTTGAGAAACATAAAATTTCATACATGTTCATGCATTCTATCAAATTGCTATAGTTCTTTGTAGCATCCTATATGATTTTTGATGCATTTACAGATTCTCCTATGGTGGGGAATATTTGTAGCTTCTACTCCTGTTCTAGAAGGTGCAGAATGGCTGGTAGTTGTTGGACCTATATTCTTGACTCTGTTGCTTCTGTTTGTTAGCGGCATCCCCCTACTTGAGGTTTGGCGCTTGTCTTCTAAATGGTTTATGGTATGCATTGATTTACCATGTCTTTGAATATAATAATTTTGATCGTGGTTCATTTCTGAAAGCAGAAATCAGCTGATAAGCGTTTCCGGTCGGAAGCAGAGTACCGTTTCTACAAAAGCACAACAAGGTCAGCCTCCTTAGCTTCGGTTTCTTATGTTGAATTACACTAAAATAATTTGACAGAGCAAGAAGAGCAACTTGTTTTAATAATTTATTTCCCTTGCAGCCCTCTTGTTCTATTGCCACCTTTTGTATATGGAAAACTGCCACTGTGGTTCAAGGTAGCTTTCCTTTTCGAGTTCCCTCTCTACAGTCAAGGTTTTCCACATGAAGGAAGGTCAAGCTGACTGTGCTCAAGCCTTCTCCGGAAATCAATTCCTGTGACGTATGTACACTTTTTCTTTCTCATTCTACCTCTACTATACACAGTTTTATGAGGAACCGGATACGATTTCATCGTTTTCGAGTTCTACTCTTCCTGTTGAGAGTTCGATGCTGCCTTAGAAAATATGACACTGTATAATTCACATCAGACTGTCGAATCCTTGTATTTACACACTGTATTGCTTTACAAATGGATATAAGAATCATCCTGTGTTTTATGCTCTGCAAGTTATAAGGGATGCTGCCACACGGGCTTATATCATATGATTGTATTCACTTTTACTAGAAAAAGTCTTTGCTGAAGCGAAGAGGACAAGGAAACTTTTGACAATGCATTGCTTCATGTGAAATGAATCATGTCTTCTACAGCGCATTAGAAGTTTGCAAACAAAATGCAGTCCTTGCAGTTCATAAAAATGGCTCACTTACATTGTTCCAAGTAAAGATCTAAGGGGCTCTCCTGACTCAAGTTTTGGCTGAAAGATGGGAATGGTTTCATGGTTACCATACAAGGGTTGAAAAAATTGATGCCGAGTAAGATGGTAGGTGGCTGCAGCCATAGGTCCAGCACCGCTGCTCCGGATGGCGATGATTTGCTATGTCACCCTGCTTTCTTCCTCAAAAGCACTGAAACTGATCCAAGTTGGGGCTGGTATTTCTGCAGCAAGGAGAGTCTCTTAGAAATGTCATCTTTGTGCCTTCTCAGTGATAAATGAATTGAAAACACCTCCAATAGAGAGGTCAGCAGTGCGCGGTTTCTATATATCGTTTGTTCTACTGCCCAAATATTAAAAGCCCCAAACTGAAAGCTTCATCCTATGTGTAGAAGTCCATTATTGGCTAAAGTTAGAAAAGGTCCACTTGCAAAGACGGATTTGGCCAAATGGTCGCTAAGGAATTCTAATGGATGCCATTTGGTAAACATTGAGCAAATTATGAAGTGGCAAAAATTGAGCTAATTTGCAATGCTATATGAATATGAAAAAACTGAATGGCCACTGTACAAATGTTTTATTTGATTAATTCCAGACATCAAATCTTTCCCTCTCCTCCTCCGGGGCAAGCATACTTAATTTAACTCGTATAACTTGAGTCAAAACAAATCAAGTAAATTCTGATGTAACAAGCAAAGTCAATTCATCAAGAACCTGTCGATAGCAAATTATGAACCTGGATTTGCCCAACCACTGACCTAAGCAGCTTGAACTTAACCAGGTCTAGATGCCAACTTATATATAACCTAGGTGGCCAGCATTCTGGTACATCATGCAAAGTTTCAAAAAAGCGAACCCCTGGTCTTCAATCACAAAAAACTAATCTAAACAACAGTTTAAGCAACCTCAGGTTCTAAAATGTCTGCGACTGATGCAATCCTAAACCAGATTTAGCTATCGGTTTTCATATCATATAATTTCTGGGCAAGAGCATGAAGCCACCCGCATGGACCAGCCCCGGTACTATAACCGTCTAAAGAAATAAAACAGAGAAGCCACCAAAGCTCAAGGCTTAAATAAGGTTTTAAGAGCACTCACAACCATGGAAGAGCGAATCCAAATGCGTATGCACAGATCCTGAACCTATAGAAGTATCAATTAGCACAATTGTTTAGGCAAATAACACTATTAACATCAACACAATACATTATAGTAGAACCAGAGATGACTACTGTCCCAAGTCTTGGAGAAGCAATTTATAAATCCCAGATATCTAATATAAATAAGGAGCAATTATGACAAAATTCATGGGCTGAGAAACATGAAAAATATATGTTAGGCGATTAACCTTGTTGTACCAAGGACATCTCCACATACATGCCTAGAAGGGTTCGGGTTGTATCTTTCTTGCGAAAAAAAAGATTCACCATTATATCGTGCTGCTTTGAGATCTATGCAAACGGATGAACAAAAAAGCTCGTAGTGCTTGAGATCTACGCAAAGCGCCATTCAACCGTTAATATGACAGAAAAACATCAATCATTCTTCTGCGCAAAAGATACAACCCGAACCCACTCATCAAGTATATTGCACATCAGATTACTTTTGCAAATTCTGTTGATTTTCGGACAAATAGTCATAACCATCCAACACGAGCAGAAGTCGGTGCGTTACAGAAATGCATGAATCATGCACTCAGAATGAAGTCCAGTAGAGCGTCCTTTCTTTGACATGGTTCCAAGTGGGTACTTGATGCAGCACCAGTGTGGGGAAAGAGGAGAAGAAGGAAGAACAAGAGAAGGAGAAGGAAGAAGAGGTTGTAGAGACGCAGGAAGAATAGAGGAGGAAAGGAGAAGAAGAGAAGAAAGAACGTAGGGGAAGAAAATTCCAAATCACTTCATTAACCCTAATCATGAAAATAGTCCCTTTTATATAGGGCCCAAATACACAATTTGCATAAACCCCCTTACACAACAATAACTCCTAATAAGCCCACAAATAACACAAATAAACCACAAATAAGCCCTAAAATGCAAATAAACCCAGAAATAAAATAAACCACAAATAAATCCCTAAATGCAAATAAACCCAGAAATAAAATAAAATAAATATGCAAATAAACAGGTCTGACTCAATCCGGGGGCTCAGGATCATCTGGATGAAGGGCTCTGATGTCCCCATCAACTCCTCCCGGGTGAGAAAAACTCGACCCCGTCGAGTACAGGTCTGGCCGGCTGTCGTACTGCTCCAGAAGATCGGGGTCGAGGTGCTGCAACTGTGCTCTGGAAATCCACGTCATATCAGACTTTGGTCGACCTTTCCACCGAACAAGGTAACGTTGGTAACCACCGTTCCTGGTTGAAATAACCTGCTCATCTAATATATGTTCTATTTGTTCTCTGCGTGCATGAACTTTGGGAAGTGGTGGCTCAACAGCAGGTAATAGGTCAGGGTGTCCAACATGGGCAGGTACATCAATAAAGGGGTCAGAAGGCATGAATATTATCTTTTTGTATGGGACCAAATCTTCAATATTAAATGTCGCACTAATCCCATGGTCATCAGGAAGATCCACAACATATGCATTCGAACTGATTTTCTTTAAGATTTTGAACGGTTCTGCACTACAAGTTTGCAATTTCTTAAACGTATCTGAAGAAAATCGTTCAAGCCTAATTCTTATCATGACGTAATCTTTTTCACTTAACTCTTTATAACGTCTGTGTAAATTAGCAAGGAATTTATATTTTAAGTTATTAAAGTGACTACAATTGCTGATTTCTTGATGCAATGAATGTGGATGTGATGCAATTGATTGTGCAGACTCAAAGACTCTATACTGATGAGACATGAAAAATAGGTCTATGGATTGCCTAGGTTTGTAATCATGCACCAATTCGAATGGACTCATACCTATGGACTTGTTAACCGAACTATTACATGCAAACTCAACTGTCGGTAACATTAAATTCCAGGTCCTAGCATATGCATTCAGTCTGAGCCTATGATGTGGAAGGTTGGGCAGAGATGCTCCGGGAACTAGATCGATTGCGCGTTGGATATCACGCATTGGAGAAAGTGTATCCGGAAGATCATCAGGGAGTGCATCATGAAACTCCTCTAGAAGGAAAACTACTACAGGGGAATGTTCAACGTTGGACTCCGCATGGGTATCTTTAGCTACAAGTGCCAATTCAGGTGACTGGCTCTCAATATCTGTCACTACCTCTTCCACAGTAGTGATGTGAAGTGGCTTGGTTGTACTTAGATCAATAATCTCCCTTTGGGAATCATTTTGGACAAAGTCTAATTCTGTAGGTTCGTCTTCAAAGTCTTCTTCATAGTCTTCTATATTTGGTTCATAGACTTCTTCGACATATTCGGCCTCTTGGTTCCTAACTTCTGGTTCAGTAATCGGGTAGGTCTTAGTGGAACATTGGGGCGCTATATGGCCGAATTGTTGACACCTAGAGTATTGGGTTTGGTGCCTAGGAGAGTGGGGAAGGACTACAGGTGGTGCGACCAAACCGATTTTAGGTTGGGCTGTAACAGGGGTTGGCGATTTAGGGGTCCTAGAATTTTGCACGAGCTCACGGATTTCTTGTTTGAATTCCTTGTAACCAGCCCGCATGGCAACGATCTGTTCTTTGATAGACCTCAAAATGTCGGAATTCATGGTAGCTACAGGGGTTTTAGGTTGACTGAGATAGTACTCCATATCACTACAGGTTGGCATGCAATGATGACACTGGGTGATGATGTGAAATGCAGTGTCACTAATGAAACCCTAATAACTATAATGTAGGACCAAATTTGATGCAGGACAACCTACGAATGCAATCTATTATGATTTCAGAAATCAGCAAGTCTTCACAATAATAACTTAAAATTTAAATGTTGCTGATTTTTACTTCGGTTATTCAGAATTAAGGATTAAGATTATTCAATTTAAGAAGTTAGATTGCAATCAAGTAGTACAGTTGTTCTGATCCTAAAGTAATCTGATCGAATAATATCGAGAAACGTCCTGTTGCTAGGGTGTGCTAATTTAATATCAAGATTTAATGGGTAATAGGACGTGTTCGGAAGTGAAAGGTTCAATGTTTTGAATTGTGACAGCAATATAAGTTTTCAAAATGTGGCTATCATGCAAGAGAATTAGAACATAATTAAATAAACAAGCCCAAGAAAAGTGGAAACCTATCACCTGTCGAAAAGTAGACGACCAAAGTCGTGTGCTCGTGGGCGATGATCAAGAATGCGATTGTAGCTGACGGACCCTTCAATTGGTTTTAATTGGCTTCAACTTGAGTCTGATCACAGCAAATCGGTGGGCTTGCTGGGCCTTCAGCTTGAAGAGGCTTACAGGTTTTGTAGGCATGAGGGATTGGACCTCAGAAGAGAGAAATGAGTGGCCTGCTTCCGGTGGTGTAGTGGGCTGGTGAGTGACTGGGCGCGGGCTGAGAGGGCCACGCCCTGTTGGGCCCGAAAGGGGTAGTGAGAAGGGGATCCTGTGATTGTAGTGAGGTGTGGGTTTCTGGTGTTGGACTGAGGACGAAGGAAGCGAGGAGGCAGTGGAGAATGGTGGTGCGGATCGGGACCTGAAGGTTAGAAAGGGTGGGTGTTTGATGGGTGGAGGCGTGGTGGTGTGGCTCGGCGGAAGGAGGAACGGCGGCCGGCGCTGAAGAAGATGAGGCGGAGTGCGGCGGGCGGCGGCGTCGACTGAGACGTCCGTGAGGGCGGTCGCGGAGGCGCAGACGGTGCGGCTCGGCGGGGAGCTCAGGGCGGGGGAACCGATGGCGGATGAAGCCGTTGGGAGTCTTGGGCGGCGGCCGACGGGGGGAGAGGAGGAGCTTGGCGGAGGCCCTCGGAGGAGGCGGCGCCTGGAGGGGCGCTCGGAGGTAGCAGCACTCGGCGACAACGGCTCCGGCGGCGACGACGGGCTCGGTGGCGGCTTGATCAGAGGGCGGAGCGGCGATGGCTGTACGGTGCGGCGGCGATCGCGGCGGGGAGGCCACGGGAAGATGAACAGGAAAAAGCCAGGTACTTTTTTTTTTTTTTTTTGGGCACGTGTGGTCACGTGCGTACCTTTTTTTTTTTAAACTCGGATCCGTTAGGATCCGGGTTATCAGGTTTGACCCGACCCGATATCCGTATGACCCGCACGTGCAACTCACGTGCACTGTTTTTTTTTTTTTTTTTGGGTGGCGGATCCGGGCTACCGAGTTGTGGGTTAACGGATGCGAAACTTACCCGTTAAGCAGCTTCAACCTCCCGACGGTTCGGGAGGGCTCTCCGACCCTTGCGGCTGCAGCTGCGGGGCGGGGCTTCTATGGCCGTGGCGGAGGGCGGTGATCTCGGCCGCGATTCCGTGGTCCGCGGCGACAGGCGGCTCCGGCAGGCGGCGGTGTCCGGTGGCGAGCCGAAGGCAAGGTGGTCACGGCTCCGGCAGGCGTCTTCCGGTGGTGAAGGCGGAAACGTGCACGGTGGAGAGGGGTCACAGCAGGTCGGTAGCGCCGGGATGGCACAGAGCGGCGGTGGGGTGTGGTGCAGCCGGCGGCGAACAGTGGAAGTGGTGGCCGCGGACTTGGCGGCCAGTGGGAAGGGCCCGATGAAAGGGTTTTCCCCTTTTGTCTCTGATGAGAACCGAGAGGGAAGAAATGGGCAGGGTGGGATTTTTTTTTTTTTTTTTTTTTTTTTTTTGAAGTGTGTGTGCTCTTCTGGTGAGCACCGAGGGGAAGAGACAGAGATGAAGTCTCCGGTGGGATTTTGGTAGAGTGAATGACTAGGGCAGTGGATCGTGGAAGCTTGAGGAAGAAAATGCTCGATCGTGGCTTTGGCAACGGAGGCAAAGCCGGGGCTCTGATACCAAGTTGAAGCAGCACCAGTGTGGGAAAAGAGGAGAAGAAGGAAGAATAAGAGAAGGAGAAGGAAGAAGAGGTTGTAGAGACGCAGGAAGAATAGAGGAGGAAAGGAGAAGAAGAGAAGAAAGAACGTAGGGGAAGAAAATTCCAAATCACTTCATTAACCCTAATCATGAAAATAGTCCCTTTTATATAGGGCCCAAATACACAATTTGCATAAACCCCCTTACACAACAATAACTCCTAATAAGCCCACAAATAACACAAATAAACCACAAATAAGCCCTAAAATGCAAATAAACCCAGAAATAAAATAAACCACAAATAAATTCCTAAATGCAAATAAACCCAGAAATAAAATAAAATAAATATGCAAATAAATAGGTCTGACTCAATCCGGGGGCTCAGGATCATCTGGATGAAGGGCTCTGATGTCCCCATCAGTACTACAGTGGCCACACAGATTGAGAGGTTTTTGCGGCCACGGTGCTTGAATCAAGAGACATAAAGGGGCTCCGGTTGTACCTTTCTTCTAATTTTTATAGTTTCTCTACCTTTGAATGATGGAAATAAAGATCAGACATCCCAACGGGAGGACCCTTCTGGTCCAACCTCCACGTGTCTTATATGCTGAGGAATGATTAATGTCCTCCGAATAATTAGTTGGCACTCCTGAAACATCTTGTGCCCCCTGCTCTATATATATATATTTATATATAGAGAGAGATTGGGCTACATTCAAATAAATTTTCAGTTAGATTCAATCAAATTTAGATTGAATGATGGAGGGCCCATATTGATAATCTAAGCTTATGATCTGCTATCTCTAGATTGTTTACGTACAAAAAATTATACAATTTGGAGCACCCAGCTTGTGCATATATGGTCTAAAAATTGACAGTCTAAATAACACTAAATTATATATATTTTTGTTTACCACTTTATGCATGGGCTAGAAAACTCTAAATTATATAATTTTTTATATATAACAGTTTAAAGATGGTACATCGCATCCAACGCTCAAATCATCAATTTAAGACATTCATTATCCAATGTAGATCCAACAAAATTTAAGTGGAGATTTATTCAAGTATAGCCAAGTTCAACTCTCATATATAAATATATATTATAATTTCCCACTTCTTAAACCCTCTATCCCAAAGCAATTGTTGTGCATTCCTTTTTCCTTTTTTTTCCTTCAATTGAAGAATCATAATTTTTCTCATGCTCCCTCCTGAAAATATCTAACGCGGGTGTTTTTTTGCCTTTGTACATTTGAATATATGACAAATAATACAGTAACGTGCTTTTATTTCTCTTTCCTTTAATTCCAGTGCAAGAATAAGAAACATCATAAGGTTTGTCTGGTGCCTGACCTAAAGACAAGATCGTTGCACCTGGCTGCTGCTCTTCCCTTGTTCTATACTCTTGGACGTACAGATGATGTATAGTAAAACCCAGTGAATTTTGACCAGCTATGTACTTGTGCAAGGTTAGAATTTGTACCGACTATACTAAAGGAAGGTTTGGAACTCCTTTCCAAACTCGGCTTTGAAAAGTATATTAAGTTATGCACCATATGATCTTACGCCTCCTACATTATGTTGGATTTTAGTAATGCGCTATCAGATGTTATCAAACTTCTCAAAAATGTCTGCAGATTCATCCCCTCGCTTTATAATTGAGCATTATTAGGCTAGTACAAAATGGGAATGCCCAAATTTGCTTCAATGATATGGCCAAGAAACCGGTGCAGCCGACTCGCAAATTACATGACCAATGCACCACTTACAATATTATGCTTTGTCGAGCCAATCCGTGGTTGACCACATTCCTCAAAATTTGCTTTATTGCACTGCAATTCTGCAAACCATGCGCAATCACGCACTTGAAATTGTGATCAGTAGCATCCCATGCTATGTGCGTTACCATGCCCTGATCAACACCTAATCTGGCAATTACTGTTGGCAATTTTCGAGCCACCAAATGAAAAGGCTCACAATTCAGGCGCTTGGGCCACGCTTGCACCTTAGAAATTGAAACTTAAAAGTCCCTGCTTCTCCGATTGTGTGCCGCAGGCATTAGATCGTGTTTTGTTTTTGTGATTGTTCTAGGCTCTCTCACTATGTAGTGAGACGTCGATTCAAAAAAAAAAAAAAGAAAAAAAAAGGGGCTTCTGCTTACGCCCAACCTAACCTATTAAAGCCCCTACTTGCAGCTTCCCCGACAAAACCTCATGGGGACGTGGACACAACCAAACTTTGGGGAGATCAACATTTGATAAAGAAACTCTATGATTGTGATGTACATCAGCCCAAAAACTAGATGGGCCGCTAGCGAGAGTGCCTTTCTGATGGACACATGCCCCAGGTACAAAGATTCCACCAGCTCATTATATGAGATTTCTTACCACGTTTACCTAACAAAGTCCAATCCCTGGCGTTTCAACAATGCTCTTTTTTAATCTTCGTAGATCTCCAATGCTCTTTAAGCAGTTTAAATGGACCATCGCCCAACGAATCTTTGCTTGCTTTGTCGTTTTCACAAGCAAAAATTAATATTCCATGCAGTGAGAGTTAAATTCAAATAACCTAGGGAGTACAATCATAGACTTGGTATCCAAAAACGGCTTTGGATGACTAAAAAATCAAGGGTGGAAAACAGAAGTAAAGAAACTAATTGAGATCATTTGATAAATATCAATATCCACGAAAGAAAGAAACAAGGATAACAGCAGAACACCACCATCTCCAAGCAACTAAGGACCCAAGATTGTCTTCCAAATTGTAACAACTAAGAACCTCACATACTTTTCTCGTTTAAATCTTGACGTTCTTGTCAGACTAAGAATTCAAATTCATTCAAATCTAATCACAAGCACCATGATCGGCTTTCTTAGTCCACATAAGTTATAGATCATGTCTTCTCTGATATCATTTATAACAATTCAGAATCTCACCTAAAATGACTAACCGGAAGATATTGTTTGGATCTTTAATCTCATATAAATATATAATATCTATCCAATAAATAATCGATATGAAACTAAATACACGTTCATACGGATTGTCAAACATACCGTGATCCCAAAAGAACATCAACAGCAATTTCAGAGAAAGCATTAAAAAAAAAAAATCACCGCCTGTCCGGGACAAAGAGACCGCCTTATCATACAATTGGCATAAGATTACAAATAGAGCCAATGCGATGGACTCAGAAAAGGACAACAAATCCAGAGCATCATCACATACCATCTGCTATGGCTTGTGAACAATCCTCCCAGCTAACAAGGCAGCCTCTATCACCAGGGTGATCACATCCACCACCTCCTCCACCATGCACTTGTTCCCCTTAAACGTGCCCTTGCCGGCTTCCCTCACCTCCGCCATGCAGTTGAGCAAGTTCTCGTTGCACTCCACGTTCAAGTAGTCATCTTTATCCCCACCGCCATTTCCACACGCACCAACCACCCATTAAAACAACAAATAGGCGACACCAAACGCACACCATGAGTTAGGAATGGAAGGAGCGAAAAAAAAGATGAAAAGAGGAAAAAAAATGCCGGGGGGAGAACAAACTGTGCTTGGATTGGACGCAGTTGTCGTGGGTCATGCAGCAGGCATCGAGAGCATCGCATGGCTTCTCCCCTGGGCAGCCGCTGTATAAAATCCCGCAGTATTTTCCATACTTAAGCAATGGAGGCACTTTGATTCCAATTTCGTCCCAAAAAAGAAACAAACAAAAAAAACATAATCTTAGTAATTCATCAAGAAAACTTTCGCCAGAATTATATTGAAAGATGAAAGAGAAGAGCCCTCACCGTTGCAGTCCTGCGACTCGCACGTTCTGCTGCACTGCTGCTGCTGCTGCTGCTTAATCTGTGGAACAAATAAAACAGATAAAAATGTGAAGTAATGAACAGAAAGAATAACAAAAGGAAAAGAAGAGGGTTGTTTTATATTTTTATAGTGCAGACCACGGCGATGCCGGAGTTAACAGACTGGATGCCGACGGTGAGAGCGTGCACAGGGGTAGTCGAGATGAGAAGAGCGACAAGGATGGCTAACTTCAGCGACTGATGCCTTTTTCCTCCATCCATCTCCTCTGCCCACTGCTCAAACTCGCAGGAGAGAAACAGAGGAGGAAGAAACCAGATGCCCTGAAAGTTTAGCGCTTGGTTTTCGCCAATGGCGCTGATTTTATGGAGGAAAAGTGTGGAAGAATGGGGGATTTGGGGGTCTGGGGAAGGGGCAACTGAGGGGCCTTGGAGGGGTTGGTCCCTTGTCCTGTGCGGCTCGTGACGAAGCTGCTGTCTTCTAGCTCACGGGTTGCCATCAGACAACGCATTTCTTTATCAAATCGGATGGTAGGATGAGTCGCTTTAGAATGATGTGGCGTTGATACGCGAAGGAATATCTCAGGATGGTGCTACTCGTGTGGAATTCTTCAAGAAGGGATCCACCCAACGGTATAAGATAAATATCTTCTGGGTATGATATTGACCGAGAATGCACCAATCTTGGTTTTTATATTATTTTCAAAGATTTGTTAAGCTGCAGCAGTTTGAGTTCACAAATCATGGAAACGGACATCATAACAAAGAAATTCAGATGATGAAGATAATCTGACTTCGTTGCTTCTAGTAGATATGTTTCATGGCGTTCAGGTTGGGCGTGTCACTAAAGTTACAGCTAGTGTTTAGATGTGGATAGGGCTGTCAACCGGCCAGGTAAGACTTGGTACAAGGTGACCCCCAAGATGGCCTAGGATTTGAAGAATCAGGTCCAAGCACAAAGGGCCGAACAGGCCTGCTCCTTGGAAGACATTATTAGATGGACCAGGTCCGATGGACCACGTTCAGTGGGCCGGTCCAAATCCAGGTAATGTGAGGAGTGACTATTGGACTGGTCCGCTGGACCTAGTCCAACTAATAATTTCTCATTTCGGCTAAAGTTCCATTATAAGAGCTTGGATTACAAGTCATAAATAGCTTCAGCTTTTCTAGGAATTACTGAGAAATTTTGTTATCATAGGCCATTTGCACAGAGAATTTTAGTTTCATAAATTTGACAGTCGCAAGAAAACAAGATAGAAGTAGCAATTTATGCTTTTTTATTAGAGCCATGATGAACGAGGCTATAGCTAAAAGTTGTAGTAGTCCTTTCCCTTGGCCTTTAAAACATGGGTTGCCTGGCCTCTTCTAAACTAGTTTGAATGAAATGAAAGATGAATATTGGAGAACCTGGGCGTTCTTGACTAGATAATAACTTGTTTCTAGCAAACGGTGTGGAAGTTGTTATAAGTTCAGGTGGAGGCTGTAAGCAATTTCTTCGCTTGTCCTTTGAGCCTTTAGGTATTTGGAATTACCAGATCATTAATATGATTTCCCACCACACTACTTGAAGCAAGAACAAGGATTTGGCTAGGACCTATCAAGCATCAATGGGAGCAGATGGGCCAGAACCTTTTACATCTCGTTGGCTGGGTTTTGCGCTGCCCTGTTGACAAGTTTGGACGCACGTATCCAAGGCACAACCCGTTAGCACAATAGCATCCCTTGCTGTTAAAACCTTACACCACGAAATTTTGAAACCTTAGAAATGCTGATAGAAACATTTACTCGAGATTAGGGTTTGAAATGAAGGCTCCATCCTCTAGTTATGAAATGGGCAATGGCCCAATGATCATTCCTCTCTTCTTAACTGAGGTTTTGAGTTCAAAATTTGGAATATTTCCTCAAAAAATTGGGTCCCCCCCCCCCCTCCCCCCCAACCTTCTACACATTTGTGTGCGTGTTTGTGTGTGTGTGTACACACAGAGAGAGAGAGAGAGAGAGAGAGAGAGAGAGAGAGACACACATACACACAAACACGCGCGCGCACGCACACACACACACACACATATATATATATATATATATATAAGTTGGATTGCGCATTTTATGATAATTCATTGAATGCAAAAAAGGAGTCAATAGTTCAAAATTGATGACAAACCATCCGAACTCAACTGTAAATAAGATCACACGTAGAAATAAAGTTCACGAGTTTTGATGGTCTCTAGCCTAATCATTAAGTAAGTATTAAAATGTAAAGATTTTAATTATCTTATTTATATGGACTTAGGATTTGATTGTATCTTTTTTTGGTTGTCAACAATTCTACCTTCAGAGTAGGTGTTTAGTTATTGATAAAGAATACTGCTTGGCTGTATAGTGCAAAATTTCTTATGGTGCTCTAAATATTGCAATAAGATAGCAAAAACGGTGAAGTCGAGATGGCAGCACACACCTGGGCAAGAACATATCATATCAATGGGCCGGTCCAAATCTTGGTAATGTGATGAACATATTGGACCGGTCCAAATCTTGGTAATGTGATGAACATATTGGACCGGTCCACTGGATCTAGTCCATCTAATGATTTCTCATTTCGGCTAAAGTGTCATTAAAACAGCTTGGATAACAAGTCATAAATAGCTTCAGCTTTTCTAGTAATTACTAGGAAAATTTTGTTATCATAGGCCATTTGCGCATAGAATTTTAGTTTCATAAATTTGACAGTCGCAAGAAACAAGATAGAACTAGCAATTTATGCTTTTTTATTAAAGCCATGATGAACAAGGCTATAGCTAAAAGTTGGAGCAGTCCTTTCCCTTGGCCTTTAAAACACGGGTTGCCTGGCCTCTTCTAAACTAGTTTGAAGGAAATGAAAGATGAATATTAGAGAACCTGGGCGTTCTTGAGTCTTGACTAGTGATGATAATAACTTGTTTCTAGCAAACGGTGTGGAAGTTGTTATAAGTTCGGGTGCGGGTTATAAACAATTTCTTCTCTAATTTCTTTGCCTTTGAGCCTTTAGGTATTTGGAATTACCAAAGCATTAATACGATTTCCCACCACACTACTTGAAGAAAGAACAAGGATTTGGCTAGGACCTATATCAAATGGGCCAGAAAGCAGGTCAAAGTTTACATCTGGCTGGTTGGGCTTTCACTCGGCCTTGTTGA
The DNA here is from genome assembly GCF_051530095.1 of Phoenix dactylifera. Lineage (NCBI taxonomy): Eukaryota > Viridiplantae > Streptophyta > Magnoliopsida > Arecales > Arecaceae > Phoenix > Phoenix dactylifera. The sequence goes on along the minus strand of NC_143201.1, from coordinate 21,619,629 downwards.
TAATTTGGACGCACTTATCCAAGGCCCAACCCATTAGCACAATAGCATCCCTTGTGGTTAAAACCTTTACACCTTGAAATTTGGAAACCTTAGAAATGCTGATAGAAACATTTACTCGGGATTAGGATTTGAAATGAAGGTTCCATCCTCGCCCAATGATCGCTCCTCTCTTCTTAACTTAGGTTTCAAGTTCAAAAATTGGAATATTTCCTCCCCCCCACCTTCTACACACTCGTGTGTGTGTGTGTGTGTGTGTGTGTGTGTGTGTGTGTGTGTGTGTGTGTGTGTGTGTGTGTGTGTGTGTGTGTGTGTGTGTGTGTGTGTGTGTGTGTCTCTCTCTCTCTCTCTCTCTCTCTCTCTCTCTATATATATATATATATATATATATAAGTTGGATTGCACGTTTTATGATAACTCACTGAATGAAAAAAAGGAGCTAATGGTTCAAAATTGATGACAAACTATCCGAACTCAAGATCCGAACTGAAGGTCCAAGTGTAAATATGATCTACACTGCAAAAAATAGGTAGAAATAAAGTTCACGAGTTTTGATAGTCTCTAACCTAATCATTAAGAAAGTATTAAAATGTAAAGATATTAATTATCTTATTTATATGGACTTAGGATTTGATTGTATCTTTTTTTGGTTGTTAATAATTTTACCTCATCAAAATAGGTGTTTAATTATTGATAAAGAATGTCGTTTTGCTGTATAGTGCAAAGTTTCTTATGGGCCTCTAAATATTGCAATAAGATAGGAAAAAGAGTGAAGTCGAGACGGCAGCACGCACATGTACAAGAATGTATCATATCAAACCACCAAGAGTTAAGTTGGCTCAAGTCACAATTATATCTAAGATATTTAGTAGAATTTATAAATTTTTTTAAAAAAATTATTGACAATATCCAGAAGGAATTATGTTGGAGAATTTATTGATGGTGATGTTTCAAGCTTGGAAGGGATGGACCACATGCGGGCATGATTGGCACTTAGGCATGATTAACCACGCAATGCGAACCCCACTTCAATGCAAAGAAGGAGATAAATAGTTCATATACATTCTCCGTTTTTGCCAAGTTAACAAGGTAAGAGCACTTGGGAGGTAATGATCAAATAAAGTTAAGAGAACCATCAATAGTCGATTGCATGGAACCACTTGTAGAGAGACGGAGAGATACAAAAGTGATATAAAGAGAATTAAGAATCCTGATCCCAGCAAGGGGCTCATAAGGGGCTTAGATCCTATAACACCATAGGATCTAAGCCCCTTAGGTGATTGATGATTGGTTGAATCACAACATACCACATCCTATAACATCATCTTTGTTATTTCGAGAATTTGTTAGGATCCTCCCTAGTATATCAGACCATCTGTGCATCTCACAATGGTTGTGATTGGATGGGCCAGCTTGTACAGTATCACAAGACAGTATTTCATGCACCAGAAGAGGCCCAATCCAATTATCATCACCATGCGGATGGACACACACAAAAAGATCGGACGTCTCCGATTCATGTCCGAACTGGAGAGAATCCACACTGAACTTTTGAAGAATTCTATAAATCCATATGTGAGGACCGTGGTGCTTTCCAATGCCATTGTCCCAGCGACCGCTGACCAGTATGGTAATAACGACGTAATGAATTGGCACCACGAAACAAAAACTACACAAGATTCGGTGCGAGATACGCGGAGACAGAATGAACTTGGAGAGAAGGGGGAAAAAAAAAAAAAGGGAAAAAGAGAAGCACCACTAATTAGAAACATAAAAAGATGCTGTGATACTGCATGCGTTGAATCGATCTCCATGATAGCCACGATATGGGAGGAGGAGGAGGAGGAGGAGGAGGCAAGGGCGGGAGGCATAAATGCCTCGAGCAGCCCACGTCAGCAAAGCGTGGCTGTGACATCATCATCAAACCGTCCTTTCATTCCATTCTCTCTCCATCCCTCGCGGGCGCTTGCGCTTCGCCTGTGGTGGTGGCATCATTCGGATCTTTGAATGGGGAGAGGCAAAAGGGATAAAAGAGCAGGCCGGGGGGGGGGGGGGGGGGGGGGGGGGACCGAATCGAGTGCAGGTGCGCGACCACCGAAACCATAAGGGTCCGAAAGCGGCATACAAAACCCAGGCCAAAAGGCCCCATCAGACCCACTCGCGCGCTCCTTCCCACCTTTACCGAAAAGCATATAAAATCCCATGGACACTGAGAGGGAGAGGGAGAGAGAGAGAGAAAAAAAAGAAGAGTTAGAGAGAGCAGAGAAAAGCCTAGAGGTGTAGGAAGAAGAAGGGAGCATGAAGCAAAGATGGCTGAGATTATGTTACTGAAGCCAGCCAAGCCAAAGTGAGAGGAAGAGAGAGAGAAGGGGAGGAGTGTATTGCAAGACACAATGATTACGTGGTTTTAGGGAGGGCAGGAGGGGAGGCGTGGAACTGGAAAGCAGAAGGTTGGGGTGGGGTGGTGCAGAACGTGGGTCTTGACCGAGGTGGACCTGCATCCAATTTTTGGATCTCTTTTCACCGCGTCAGGCCTGGTCGGCTCTATTTCTATGATCGGCCATCGCCGTGCTCCCTTTTGCCCCCTCGCTCTCTTTTCTTGCTTCTGTCGCCGTAGCAGCAGCGGAGCGTAATTATAATATCTCCGAGAGGGGCGGTGCCGAAAAGAGAGAACCCCTCCCAATATGGGGAATCGGCGAGCGAATCGCGTAGAAGGGAAGTAAAAGACCCCGGGCAGAGTGGAGTAGCTAGCTTATACGACTCCCCCAACTACGGATAAATAGAGAGCCCAATTCTATCTAATCCCCGGAAGGATTAAAAGGAGAAGAAGGGGAGCTAGGGAAACAAGAAGGACCGTAGCAATTTTTATGTTGTAATAGCTTAGAGAAGGAGAGAGGGAGAGGAAAGGGACGTAAGTTTGGGTCGAAGAGATGGAAAATAATGGTGATGGTTCTTCTAGCAAGATCCACGAATTCCAAGGCTATCAGGAGGAGGAACAGCAGCAGCAACAATACAACAATAACAACATGAGCAACCATATTGGTGGTGGTGGAGGAGGTCAGGGCTTTGTCTTTCCAGATGAAGCTGCTGCTGCTGCTGCTATTGGTGTTGTTGGTGCTGGTGGTAGTGTTGCTTCTTCTTCTATTCTGCCATGGCCACTACCTCCTATACATCCCTTAAACTCGACTCAGTTTGCGCCATCCAATTTAGTTCGAGATCAGAATCAAGGGCAGTTCTTTCCTTCTCTCCCGCCACTCCCTCCGCCGCCGCCTCCTTCCTCTCCCTTCTATGGCGACTTGTACGCACGGCGGGCCACGACGGCTCTACAATTTGCTTACGGTGGTGCTGGCCTCGGCTCGTCATCGGATCCTTCGGGTTTGGGTGGTCTTTACATGGGGATGGGGTCCGAGGCACTGGCTCGCGGCGGAGGGGTGTCTCCTTTGTCGGCCTTCGGAGGCCTTCATGCAGAGTTGGGTAAGTTGACACCGCAGGAGATCATGGACGCCAAGGCACTTGCGGCTTCCAAGAGCCACAGCGAGGCCGAGCGCCGGCGGCGCGAGCGCATCAACGCCCATCTTGCTAAGCTGCGCAGCTTGCTGCCCAACACCACCAAAGTAAGCGCTGCATTAATTAGATATATTTCATTCATGGTCCATATATCCTTCTCAATTCCCACGCAATCCTCTCATTTATAATTCCCATAAATTGGTCACGCGTCTCTTATCTTTGTCTCTATATACATCACCACTTCAATAGAAAGAATCTTTTGAGATGCACCAGGAGATTCAGGGCTTAAAAACATGACTAGCAGTGCAACTCCTCCTAATATCTATTCAGGTTGCTTAGCTTGTTCCTACTTAGAATCCTCACTTCTTTTTGGGCAGCCCATAGAGTGTGGAGAAGAGATAGGAGTGGACCGTAGAGGGACAAAGGATGGAGAGGAGCCGCCCTTTTGACGTGAAAAAGAGGAACCAGGGGAGGAATAGTCCAGAAAAAGGCTTGCTTCGGAATAGCTTCTGCTGGAGAGGAGTGCTACTAAGAAAGACAAACATGCGCACTCTGTCAGATAAAAAGAGAAGCACTTACCAGTGGCTTCTTGTCCACCCACCCAACAAATCCCACTCCCATGTGGAAGCGTGCGTGCAAGCACCTCTATAGGACTAAGAGCTGACCACTCCTCCCTTCTCACCTCTATAGGCAATAATAGTATTAAATTCTTCATGTGAATCCCACTTCCCTTCTCTTTTACCTCCCCTTTCTTTGTCAAGTTCAGCACCGACCCTCCTCATCCCGCTTCTTTTATGTTCTCCTACTTTTTTCCAGTCCACAGCTCATTACCTACCCACTTCCAATTTTTTAACATTTTGTAGTTACTATTCTTGTAGACAGACAAAGCCTCCCTGCTTGCGGAGGTGATCCAGCACGTCAAGGAGTTGAAGCGGCAGACGCTTGAAATCGCCGAAGAGAGCCCGCTGCCGACCGAATCCGACGAGCTCACAGTTGATGCCGGCAGCGATGAGGATGGCAGATTCATAGTGAAGGCCTCGCTGTGCTGCGATGACCGCTCGGATCTCCTTCCAGACCTTATCAAGGCACTGAAGGCTCTCAGGCTTCGCACACTTAAGGCCGAGATCACCACCCTCGGCGGCCGTGTCAAGAATGTGCTCGTCATCACCGGGGAGGATGACGCTGACCATCAGCAGCAGCAGCAGCAGCAGCAGTCCATTGCCTCCATCCAAGAAGCACTGAAAGCGGTCATGGAGCGGGCGGCGGCAAGTGATGAGCCGTCCTCGGCCGGAGGTATCAAGCGGCAGCGGACCACCAACCTCTCTACCATACTTGAGCACAGGTCTATTTAACTCAAACAAAACATATATATACATAGTAATATAAGATTGTAACTAGAAGTATATCTCTCTCAATCTTTTTTTCCATGAAGGGTTTAGAATAGTAATTATATATACTGTCGTATTGTTTGGTGCCTGTCTGCTGGTCAGAAGGGGGAGGGTTTTGGTTTTACTGTTTGTGGGATTGCAGTGATGGAGAAAGGGGAGGTTGGGCCTAAGCCGGAAAGGGTTGGGGTGGATCTTTTTCGTGAGAAGGGATGGGGGGGACAATAAATACTCTGATTGAGACATAGCGGGAGTTAATGCTATTAACGATGGATGGATACTGGACGAGCAATATGGGGCAATGCTTCCCGTGCTGGCTTTGGCCTCTGCAAGACGTGCAGTCGACTCTCTTTTGGTGGGTTTGCTTGGTAGTTTGGGGCCCGTCATGGGACGTCCGCATCGATCCAAGGCGCCGTGCATGACGTAGAATCCAAGGCATGCAGCTCCCGTGTGGATATCCACTGGAGAATCTGAAGAGGAAAAAGAGGTTGGAGCTCGGGGTTCTGTAATCCTTCGTTGCTCAAGTTTCTTATGGTGTTGAAGGTGCCTGAGTTCAATATTTTTCAGCCAACCATATTTAGATTGTGGGTCCTAGGCTTGTTTTAGAGAGTGCAAGCATGTATTTAGCTCTAGAAATGTTGCTATTCTTGTAATCGAGTCTCTCTCTCTCTCTCTCTCTCATTCTCTCTCTCTCATTCCTTTCCTCATTTACGGTCTTTGACTACAGCTTCTGGAAGTCTCCACGCTGAGGGGTAATGGCTACTGAAAGACTGAAAGATTGTAGCGTTTGGAATGTGGAACTAACATTGCATGCGAGCAATGGTAGGATGTCGTATTGGTGTTTTTCCTTTTGGGTGTGCGAAAAAGAAACATGAGAACAGACTCTAGTTACTGTTTAGTAAGTTCTTTTTGGTTGGAGAGAGCATTCTCTTTTGCCCTAGTTGTGACCGTTGTTGGCAGCATTTTGAAGGGACATGGCCAATTCTATATTGAGATTGCATGCGAGCAGTATATATGTGATAGAATCTTTTCTTTTCTTTTGTTCTCTGGGGTTAAGATCGCAAAAATATAACAGTTATTGAACTGCAAAACTGATGAGAGGTGAATATCAGATGAGCGAAATGGAGAAGGGACAGAAGCACGAGCACAAAGGTGCATGGAAGGAGTTGATCAAGAGTACAAGTTTGTGGCTGATCCAAGCAACGGGAGATAGAGAAAGCATTCAAAGGGTAGAAGGTCTGAAAGTGAGCAAAGCAAGCGGCAGAGCTCTGTAAAGGGTAATGTGGCAGGTCCACTTCCTGTGGCCAATAGAAGAGCTGCTTGTTTGAATGCTACTTTAATGAGTTTGGCCAAGAGTTGTTCCCTTCTGTTATGTTGCAATATAAATTGATCTACAGCTCATCCAGATAATTCTAAATTACTAACAGATTGTTTGCAGGTGAAGCTTTACCCTATAAAATTTCATTATAATATTATGATTTCAGAGGATATAGGGAAGCAAATTTATAACTCAAGTACCACATTGTGCACCAGATGGGATCGATCTCTTTAAAGAACAGTACTGCCATTTCACTTTTATATCATGTGTTGCCATCTATCAACTGATAAGAGCTAGCTTTACACCAGCTTTCTGGATGGCATTTTTTCTTTTTTTTTCTTTAAAATATGTTTCTTGAGATCATATCAATATTCTTAGCATGCTTCACACCTTCCAGATTTGCTTATTATTGGAACAGTGGGCCTTAAATGTGCAGGAATACTTTGCAATTCGATGATGCTAGTATATATCTGAAATGCTAAGATTGCACGATTCAAACTTTTATTGAAAATTTGATAAATCTTTAAATAGATTCTTTAGTAAAATGTCATTGGCATTGTCTAATTGTTAAAACTTAAGTCTAATTGCTTTTATCTTATGGCTTCATAGAGAAACTAGTTGCTTCTATTGTTCTTTTTTGAGAAAGGGGGAGGGAAATCCTACTCAATTCATTGAGATAGTGAAAAGAAAAGTACAAACTCGTTGCTTCTGTTATTTATTTTCTCTGATCTGCCATGTTTCAATAATCAGACTCAATTCTAGAATCCAGCCCCACTCTTTTGCTCATACATGTATCCTGTAGAAGTTTGTTGCAGATCGTTGTGTGAATGTTATGTGTAAGACCTGGTGAGCTTACATAAAATTGAAAAGTAATATATAAAGTAGAGGTGGAGGGGGAGGGAGATATATCACTAGAAAAATGAAAAAGAATGTTTTTTATTGAAGAAGTAAATAAGTAATATGATTATATTAAAATATGGAACCATGGAGATAAAGAGAGGATGATAGATGGAGAGATAAAACACTTTTTTTTTCCATTCCATCATTTCTTGTTACTTACATAATAATTTATTAAAGGATTTTATATTTATATACCCTATAAATGACTGATAATTACTACTATTCAAAAGTCACAGCTATTAAATAAATCATACAATCTTTTTTCTCAGTCAAAAAAAGGTCATAGAACCTAAGAGACACTTCTTGAAAACTCCAAAAAAAACATATTTCATGAATATATACTATACTATAAAGATCTAAGTTACGCGTTAACACGTACTTCTCTGGATTTGGTTTAATATCTAAATTAGCTCATAGATATTGGTAGATCTTTCATGTATGGACTCAACCAAGATAGCTAAAGCATAAGCAATAAAGATTTCATGGTTGAAAATTGCATTCCGGCTATAATAGTGTTCTAGGACAAAAATCTCTATGAGAAATTTAAAGCTTCTTGTACACAATTTTCATGGTATCACACAAATATATTCAAAGCTCGACGATATTGAAAATTGTTCAGTTGCATCTTTGAAAATAACCCTTAATTAAGGGTTTCACCTTCAAAATTCCTCTGATCTTTATCATTTCTTGCAAAGATCGACTATTTGATGGATGTTTTTCTCTTTGACAGTCACTTTGAGAGCCTATTTATAGGGAAAGATGTAATGTATCATAACAGTCGCTTTGACATGTCGCTGCATGGAGAAACAATGCGATATCTTTCGGTCTGAAAGCTGATTGTATTTGTTTCGAGACTTTCGACATATTGGAATTGTTAGCAAATTCTTGTTTTTGACCTGCTGTGTAATGTAGAAGATCTGGTATCTGCCGAGACAATCACCTTCTGAAAAAACAAATGATAACAACTTCCCCAGTGTCAAATATCTGTGTCCTTCCATAGTGTCAGGATGACTATTATTTGGCATTGCCTATTTAGCCAAAAATTTGCTGATGCTTTCGAAGTACCAAATGCGAATGCATTGTTGTGTGGAACTCACTCATCATATTTAGAGAAGTTAATGATCTTTCCTTGTATGAATACCAGCTAAATATGTGTAAGTGATCAATATCAATGTTCACTGCATTGGGCATTTTTCAAGTCACATCTAAGCTTTATATTTGCTCGACTACACTGTCAGACATGCAATACCTGGCTTAAGATGATATAATTAATTGCAATGACGGGCCTCAGCATTTGCCAATTCCTCATTCTAATTGATGGGGCATTTTGATTGTGCTTGAATTTCTATGGTCGTTAAAATTATGTGGTATTTTGTTTCGACTTGTTGGGGGCTACAAAAATCTTGCACAGATTGACTTTGAGAAATATATGTTTCAAAATATGATTCCAACTTAGAGAATTCAGATCGAGGTTGGTCTTCTATGATCTTCTTCAGAACCATATGCTTAATGTTTCCTATGCTTGCTACATTGCATAAATTTCAAAAATGCCCCCTCTTGACAAATGATCAATTCTTATCTAAGTTTGGACCTTTAGTATCTTTCAGATAACACGGCCAGATAAGGTGTGACTTGAATCTGATGGCTTACGCTTTCAAGGCCATATATGATTACGCCTTACCAATTTGCTGAAAGAATATTAGTGAAACGCCCTCTATCAGTTGATGATTTCAACAATGCTGGTGACTAAGATCTGGTAGTTTGTAAGGACGATTTTTAGAATGTGAACTGATTGTAGTCTCTATGATTATCTTCGATGCCACATAATTGCATTCCATTTTAAGTGACTTCGGTGGGAATTTCTTGAAATGCTCATGGCCAAGTCTAACACATTAAAATCTTATACTACGACCTTCAAACTTTCAAATGGTTATTCTGGTGGATCACCACTTTGATAATAAAATTTTAACTAGAGATAATCATCTTAGGACTAGGTAAAACTTATTATATTTTCTATAGCAATAACAAATCTGTAGATCAGCTTCTTTTGCGTTAGTCCTATGTCCAGAGTTATTTGAAGTTGGTACTGAAGAAGGAGAGTTGGTGCCAAGGAGAAATTTGGTGAAATGCGTTCTTGGTGCTCTTGATGGAGATGCAAGAGTTGGAAATGAAGGACGAACATGCAGCGGATGCAGAAAGTGCAAAGGATGTTATGGCAGGAAAGAACTGCAGACCTCCCTTAGAAGGTCCAAGACGTTTCAAAGCCTGCATCTTATGACAATGTTTCAATTCTTAACTTTTTCTAAGACTGTTAAGCTAGCTCTTTTGCTTCCCTTTAGTCTTGGCCCTTGGGGTTGCTATTGTAAATAGAAACATGGTGGAGGGCCACCTCTTTTCGAGAAAAGGAAAATAGTATAGGTGATACAGATTGTCATGTGATTTCTAAAATTACTCTAACAAGATCATGCTAATAAAAAAATATATATAAATTGATATAGGATCATGCTAATAAAGAAAAATATTTTGGGTGATATAAGTTGTTATGTGATTCCTAAAATTATGCTAACATCTTTCCTCAAACTCAAGATAGTACTGGAGGTGTCAACTTGAGTTTGGAAACTAGATCACGATGTACTTAGAACTGATGTAGCTAACATGGTGGTAGATTAAAAGCTGATATGGTAGCATATAGCATGATGTGGCTAAACACGAGATGTTATAGTAGTTCAGAAGCTGATGTAGTAAATTAAGAATCGATATAACAACTTAGAAGCCAACATGACAGACTGATGTATGTGACCGACGTGATGGACTGACATGTCTGTCAATGTGGCTAATTGACTTATCTGATGATGTGATAGCGAGAAAATACATAGAAAATAACAGTCGCAGCGAGGACAGAGCTCAGAGAGAAGGCAACTGAAGGTTGACGATCTTCATAGATGGAGGCACCATGGAAGAGGAGCATTGGTTAATTGACTTGTCTGATGATGTGGTAGCGAGAAGACATATAAAAAATAACAATTACAATAAGGACATAGCTTAAAGAAAAGGCAACCGAAGGTCGATGATTCTCATAGACAGAGGCACCATAGAAGAGAAGCAAGAGATTTCGCACTGGATAGTAAAAGAGCTGGAGGCAGCAAATAAAACCAGAGATAGAGAGAAAGGAACCGAGCCACGGTGACGAGAGACGACCGAAGATCTGAATCTAAGAAGAAAAGTAATAGAGATGAGCTACTGATCCAAAAGAAAACAAATGATCTTCAGATATTAATTTACCAGAAATAAAGGATATACAGAAAAATAGAGCATCTGTGGATCCACCGAAAAATACAGAATCTTTAAGTGTTGATTCACTCGAGATCAGAGACTGATAGATCGACAATGAGGATCTTTAAAACTTTTAGATATGGCAACGACGACTACAATAAAGACAGAAGAGATGCTGGCAGCAGATTAGGTGATCATTGGCTCTAATACTATGTTAAAATATTTGCCGAAGAAGACAAAAACAAAAAAAAAAAGAGGGAAAAATGATTTTATTTTTATGTTCTCTCGCATTCGGTATCTTAGGAGTTATATATACTCATCTATATATGCCATATAAAGAAAATAATGTAGGCTGATATATAATCATACTAACAAAGAAAAATATTATAAGTGGTACATGTTGTCATGTGATCCCTAAAATCACTCTAACAAGATCATACTAAAAAAGAAAAATAATATAGATTGATACGCTAATAAAAAAAAAATTTATGAGAATATTATATAATCTCTAAAATTATGCTAACAAATATTGTTTCAGGAAATGTTTGGCCGCTCACCACTTTCAGGCAACAGTGCTTTTGGAACAGAGGGCGCTCTTCTTGTGCTTCGTCCATTGTGCTGCACTCACTTTTTTTTGTTTTTTTGGTTTTTTTGTTGGAAGCCTTTGTGCTGGGAACCTCTGCACCCAGCAGCTCTAGTTAAGAGCTAATCTCTACCTGCACATTCTTCTCCCCAACTTCTTAATAAAAAATTTCCGGGGCCATTGCACCCTAGGGACTCCAAGGGACAAAAAGAGTTAACCGGCTTCACCAGCCCACAGCCCAAAAAAGAGTTAACCGGTTTGGATTGGGCTTATCAATAATTGAACCGTCGTCCGCTTTAACCACTCCAAAAAAATAATAATTAAAAAAAAATTACCTGCTTTTCAAGTCCCTCTTTATGTACGGTAAAAATTTTCTTTTTTAGATAAAACGAAAATTTCATCATAGCCTGGAGGGAAACCGATGCACTTAAAATCTTATCATATGTACGGCGGCCGTTCATTCTTTGGATTTTTTCCCATTTATAAAAAAATATCCCATGTACGTGACAAAAGCCCATCACATATTTTTAGTTGAAGGGCTGCCGGCGTTACATCGCTCCCTTACCCCCCTCTCCCCGGCGGCATCCATCTCCTCTTCCCCCTTGTTACATTTTTTGAACCACCAGAAGGCACCGAATAAGAAGGACGAGATAAAGAGAGAGAGAGACGGGCCATGTTTGCGTCGACCAACCTATGGGTTCTCCTCGGGCTGGGCCTCGCCGGCATCATCCTCATTACCCAGCGGCTGAAGCGTGCCATCAAACAGGATTTCGGGGCTGTTCGTCGAGCGGTTCGAGCTCCTCCCTCCCCCTCAGCCCGCCCCCCCATCCCTTGACCGGCCTCTCCTTCGCCGTGGCCGACGTGTAATCTTATCCTGCCCTTCCCCTTATCCTTCTTACTCCTTGTTCCAATCCTGTTTTCCCTCCCGTTTTAATCTTTGGTTGGTTTTCATCTCTCTGTTCTCGATTGAGTTCTGATTTGGTTTGATATTATGTTCCTTATTGTTCTGACGGATTCATAGTAGAGTTGCAGTGGTATAATGAGCTGAAAGTAAACCTACGGCTGGAGTTTAATCGATTCTTTAGGTGGTTTATAAGACGTTGCAAGATTAGTTGATTGTTGCTTTGATCCTAAACTAAAAGTAACTATAATTTGGTAATGCCAGCCGGCGTCGAGCGCTGTCTCCGTTATAGGGACATGTTGAAGCTAGCTACAAGAATGAGAAGTAATGGAATGGAAATATAAGTATGTTTATATCTTTTACTGTGTTGCAATAGAAATAATGTACCGCTTACTCTGTAACTTCTTTCTTTGTTGTTCTGAACAACTTCACCCTTGAAAAGCTTAGACAACTCAATCAATCCTGCAGCCCATGCTAAGAAATATTATTATTATTAAATCAAGGCTTCCTACCTGCTTTCTACAAAATTAACCTATAGGTGAAGACACCTGAATAAGATAGTCTTATGACGGTAATAGGGATTTTAACTCCCATATACATAAGCAAAATTTATAATGATAATTAGAAGAAAAGAGAGTGTTATCTTGTTCATAGCTTACTGCCCTTCTTCACTGCTAATTCCCTGGCTATAAAACCCAGAATGCCAAGTCAAGAACCCAGATAGGACATGTGAGATCTCTTTCTCCACATAATCTTTGAATCCCAATGACACATGCTTTTACAATCTTCTAGATGTAAGGCGTTTGTAATCTTGGGGCCAACCTATGAACCAATAACAAAACCACCGACCAATATCAAGTATGAGAACGGATATTTCCTCTTCACTGGGAGTTTTGTAAAATGTCAGCACATTCTGTCGTTTCCAAACAATCCACAAAGAGGCAGATGTTGTTACTTGTTATATAACTTGAGTGAGTATATTTATTATTACCTCATGTCCACTTGCTTGGATTTAAGTCATTGCTAAATCAACATGTTTCCTCTGAAATTTGATCTTGATCCACGATTTGTATTCTACTTTTCGTATTAGTGTCTTTTTGTTTGGATTTGACTGTTTTCTGTGAATTCCTGATCAAAATATGGTGAGATGGGGGTGCTTCATCTCTTGCAACTTGTTGCTTGCATTTTGCAGTAAGTGTCATGGCTGTTCTCTCTTCTGAAATATGTTAATACTTTTATATGAGAGCCTAACTAAGTGAAAGGAATGCAACATATCACAGTAATCGGGCTGCTGCATATCTGGAACTTGGGAGGTATTACATCATCTTTTGGGCTCTCTCTTATTCTATTATTCGCTTCATGATTGATGGATTTTGTTTTGTTTAACCAGTTACCTTCAAGCTGAAGCTGATTGCAGCACTGCCATTAGCCTTGATAAAAAGGTCAGTGATCTTGTATAGAACAACAATAAGTGGATTCAAGACTTGATATCGTAATGTAGTTCCTTGATCGAAGTTTGTTAAGTGATTATACAAAGCCGTAATCCTAAACCTTCTTTGTGCATTGGCTTTACCATGAGTTCCTAATCCTGCATATCGGAGTGTTTTATTGTTTTTTGGTGGGGGAAGGAGGGCCAAAGCCCATTAATTTTTAAGAGAGAAAGGAATGCAACAGTGAGCCGACCCCCCTAGTGGGGGGTCAAGAGTTACAAGCTAAGTTTACAGCTGGCAGTTAATTTTGTATTCATGCCATGACTGGACTGTGATTCCTCTAGTACTTCACCTAATGAAATTATTTGTGCATAAACTTCATTATGTTACATGTTTTTGGTAAGGGCTGCTTGATCTACATGAGCTTGTACATGGTTTTTGCCTTTAGAGCTGCCGGGCCTCAAGCGCCCTAAGCTATATCCATTTTTAGTCGGGCTTCGGGCCACACCTATGTAAATTTGCCCAAGCCCAGCCCATGATCAGCTCTAGTTGGATTGAATGTTTCTCTTCTTTTAGAGTGGACCCTCCACAAGATTGGTAGTGGGCTCCACAGGCCAGCAGGAAAGGCTGTGACTCAACATGCATGTGGGAAATTTTTGCCTAGCTTGCATAGGTTTGGCACAAACCTTGCTAATGTTTTGCACCTTTCCATGTTAAATTTGTGCTGTTATTGTAGATCATCTCTTTTGTATAAGCAGTTTTAAGGGTTTTTCTTTTTTTCGATAATGAGATGTTCATTTAATTGAGAAAGTCTACCTGATGTTCCATTGAAATAATATCTTACATATAGCAAATTTAGAGCTACACTTTCATTTTCAATCTTGTCAGTCCCTCCCGCATTTTCCCTCATTTTTTTTTTCTCATTCAGAATGTCAAAGCTTATTTACAAAGAAGAGCTGCACAGGAGATACTGGGCTATTACAGAGAGGCAATCGAAGGTCTCTCTGTGTGTGTGTGTGTGTGTGTTCTAAAAGCATGGGATGCTGCCCTTGCCATGGGCATGGAATCAGAATAGCTGAAATCACTATGTCGCTGAGTGCAAGACAGGTTGCCTGTTAAGCTTGCGCAAGTGGATTTGCGCATTCGCTAATTGGTTTGCTTAGCTTACCTTGCATCCAGAAACAAAGCTTTTTTCCAATTTACAAAAGAAATGTACGGGAGATGTCGTCGTTTAAATTTACGGAAATGCATGTAAGCTTTTGCCTCCTCTCACTCCTGTCTTGCAGATTTCAAATATGCACTTATTTTGGAACCAACCAACAAGACTGCAATCCGTGCTACTACTAGATTAAACAAGTTATTCCGGTCGATACCGCACTAGTAATTTGCAGAAGTGCAAATCACCCTCTTTCATGTTCCGAACTCAACATCTAGGTCCGCTACGTGACATGGCTACATACTTTCTAAGGTAAAATTCTAGAAAATATATAAGGCTAGCCGGGTCGTCAGAGACCCTGATAAATTTAGAGATGCATGTTGAGGCAGCACCCCAGAAAGCACTGACCACAGGAGTACAATTATTTATACAAAAAGCAGTACACGCCAAGGATGTTTAACCATAAGGTTTTGCTGGAGTATCCTTTATATTATTTTATAAAAAATTAAGAGATATCTTAGCCGTCCATAGGATAGAATATTTAAGATATTTTATCATTACGTATTGCCAAGTTACTAACAGGTTTCAGTCTCTCTATTTTTTTTATTCTTCTTCTAAAAAAAATTATTGTATTTTTATTTGTTGCCAGACTCTCTATTTTCTGTTTTTTTTTTAAAAAAAAAAGTTACTTTATAGTAGTCCTAGATGATCACGTAACTATGCAACGAGTCAATCAGTGACCAAATTCCGATATCAAGCGAGGAAAAAAAAATGAACTCCACTTGCTCATTGCCGTCAGACATCAGAAAAAGAGGTTTGCCGATGATTGAGTTATTGTCGCCGGGTTTTATGTGGATAATGGTCACTAGGAGTTGTTTGATAACGACATGATCTCGACGGCTTGACGCCGCAGCAGTGCCAAATTGCTATTCTCGATCGCGATGTCGGCTGCTTCGACTTGTCCTAAAGCTAAAAGCTTAAGCTTATGAAATAAAATATATTTGTTTATATATTTGATATTTCCTTAAACAGCTGTGGTGGAGGGTGGGAACTGGAAGAAGAATCCCTCAATCTATGCGGCTGAGAGGAAGCAATACTAGTCTTCGGCCTGGAAAATCTCCATCCCTGGTTTGACTTGGCTTCCGAACGGGAAGGCCTTTCAAAGAAGTAGCTAGGGAAGAAACGGACGGACATTCCCTTCATGCACGAACGGGTTGGTGTGGGCTCCATCCCACCACCCGTCAGTGGGTGGGAATGGACCACTGATACCAGTGTTGAATTTAGGATAGAATAATATGAGCATATGAAGTTAGGCATTCTTGGGAATGGTTTAATACTTGCAAGTTGGACCTTTGAATAGGCTATTATATTGATCAAAAATAACCAACTTGCATTAGCTCCAAATTTTCTGTCCTTGAACTGTGGAAGGAGCAACTAGGTCATCCAATCCCTGAGCTTTAACATGATGCACCACCTGCAGAGAAACAAAGTGACCAGCCCACTTCAATGTTAGTCCCACATGAGTACCATGTTCTGCTGGGGCATGCAGACTTTTGTTTCGAATCAATTCGCATAATGGATCGATGGCATGCAAGGTTTTCATCGATCTAATATAATTAAATTGGACTATAATGAAGTTGAACCAATTTTTCTGCGAGGTATTATATACGTACTACATTTAACCAAGGGTCCTCGTCCTAGTAGACAAATATGTACCACTATGTACATCTGCCTCCAGGAAGACCAGGTGACTGAGAAATAGACTCAAAAACTGAGTGATCCCATATATGTAGTTACTTGAAGTCCAATGCATGGCCTCTAAACGTCCAATGTCCGATGCACCATTACT
Source organism: Phoenix dactylifera (assembly GCF_051530095.1). Taxonomy (NCBI): domain Eukaryota; kingdom Viridiplantae; phylum Streptophyta; class Magnoliopsida; order Arecales; family Arecaceae; genus Phoenix; species Phoenix dactylifera. The sequence continues at coordinate 21,603,330 of NC_143201.1, read as the reverse complement.
TGGCGTTGGGCTTATTAAGTTGGTCCAGTATTTTCCCTTGGATGCTCGGAGATTGAGGGTTCCTAGGTCTCGTAAGCAATTCAGAAAGGAAAGGGAACAATAGAGAAGATTGCTATTCAAGTCAATATGCTGCAAGATGCACGCACCATGCAACCGATCTTTATTCCGTAGAACATATATAAAGTCTGGAGACTTAAATGGTTCACTTTATTAATCCTTATTTACTCCATAACGTACGCACTTCCAACAATTCTTTTAGAGTCTTGAATTATATAAATAGACTCTTAAATATTAACCATGAAGACTCCAACCTAGTGTGCCTAAAGTATTAGGACAATCATAGTTTTGCAGTCACTTTTGGATGGAACCTTCATATCATAACTAGCCAGCCTATACAGGTAAGGGAAGACTATCCTATGTAAATATTATCTAATAAATAATTTGAGCTTCTGTTGACCAATTCATCAATCACTAGCATTTACCAGAGATACAAATAAGTTTATTGTGTTTGCATGTGTGTTCATATGGATGAGCAAAAGCAGCCTCACATATCTTTAATCACAGCCAGTACTTCTGATAGAGGCTCTAAAACAATTGTTTTTTTGTTTGAGTCGATACCTAGGTAGGCATAGGATTGCCTTTGGATAATCTTCTTGACTTTATACGGCTACAGTCTATGTACTATAACTAATTCTTCTTAGCTTCTCATGCTCAAATAAAAGTTTGCAGTGTTCTCTTTTCTCATGGCGTCCTGCCTGCATGGCAAGTTGCGTTCGCGACTACCAAGGCAAGAGTCCTTTTTTTATAAATATGCCATATCGTGACTTCGAAAACCTTTTCCGAGTCCTCATCATTGTGGACCTCGTGATTGCAAGCAAGAGCCCTAAAGCCACAGCTAGGTGAGATCCCTCGATGGTCTTTTCTGTACATGTGAACCATGGCGTCCACATCCTAATCATCTTGTGACATGCCTTCTTCTGAATCATTTCGTTCCTATTTCACTCGCATTTGTTTGACTATAATCTGCCCTTTTCCCACCTTGGCCTCAGGGCATTTATCCAAGATCCAATTCTATTTCATACTCATTGATGCAAACAAAGTTAAAATATGTACTGCAGCTTTGAAGATCATGTATTGATGAAACATGTGTAGTGTCAGCAGCTTCCTCATCCTCCATTCATCCTTCAAGCTGATATATTCTCGCTCCGTGTGGTCCAAACAATGTAAATATAGATTAAGGATCCTCTGTGATACATGATTTGCATCATAGTGTCACGCCCCCGCCTCTGCGGGGCACGTGAGGCACCCAGTGCCCACATGGGGGGGACCGCCGGGCTGCCCTATCAGATATTGTCCGGTTCCAAGGACCGCACGCACGTCGTACGCGCTGCTCAGACCCCTTCCTGATTTTGTTTTCCGTCCAAAACGCATATGCAGAATTTGGAGACACCGGCCTCATATGTCCAAGCTCTGAAATGAGTCTAGCCATGTGGGATTTTTCATTCATCCACCCTCGGACTAAAGTCATTTTCGACTCTGATACCAAATGTCACGTCATTACCTGTGCGAGGCACGTGAGGCACCTAGTGCCTACGTGGGGGCTATATAAGGGGGGAACACGAGGCTCTCCTGCCAGATATTATCCAATTTCGAGCCCCGCACGCACGCATACGCGCCGCTCAGACCCTTTTCGGTTTTGTTTTTTATCCAAAACATGCCTATAGGATTTGAAAACACCCACCTCATATGTTCAGGCTCTGAAACGAGCCTAGCCAATGTGAGATCTTTCATATAGAGCCCGATGCAATGCTCGATGCGGCCATACAACAGGGCATGTTTATGCATCATACACGGCGCAGGTCATCTCTTGACTGCGGCCATCAAAAACTACAGCGAACTGTACGGTGCAAACTGTTCATCGCAAAGGATCCATGCCTATTTATAGTTTTGAATATAAGGGAATATTGCCAAGAAACAGATTGCACTCCTAGCCATGACCAGCCGCCCAATTCAACTTCTTCTGAGCAAAATTTCAGCGTAAACAGGTAAGCGCACCTACTACCAGAAAGCTCCACGACAAACACGGTTACAATTAGTATCACCTAGTGGCCGTATTCTAAATGAATAAGTGAAATCGTTCCAAAAAGTAACTTTGCAATCTCCGTTCCCTTTGGAAATTATGGACTTGTTCTAAAATTACACCCCAATGATTAACACTTTCAAAACAACCAGCCATCAAGAACCAATACCTTAAACAAAACACATCTTAAAGCGTATACATAAACTACGAGGAGAAAGTCAGAAGTTCCGGGAGCAATAAGGGAAAAAAAAACAAGTTAGCTATGTAACTGAATTAAAGACGGCAATTTATAATTCGACCCACGAACGAACCACTTTAAAAAAATTTAAATTTGACATAAACAAATTTGGGTTGTAAATGGGTCAACCCGTCTAAATCTATCTATCAAATTAGTTAGATTTAAGTTTAAACTTTTAATCTGTTTAACCCATTTTGACATGTTTAATAATTAACCTGATCCGTCTAATCCATTTGAAACTTGTTGGCATGTTTAACTCAACCTATTTAATATATTTCATCCATTTAAATTTATTTAATTTATTAAAAATTCGTCTAACTTATTTAATCTGCCTAATTTGTTTAATAAATAAATTAGATCAGATTTAAATTTAAATTTAAATTTATTTAATAAATAAATTAGATATAAATTAATAAATTTTTGATCTAAACGGCATTTAATTCGATCTATATCTGACCGGACCAACTTGATTGCCACCCTAAACCAAATAGCTTTAGCTCAGAGCGACTCATTAAAAAAAGCCCAGAGCATCAGGCCTTCCTCGAATTCCGAGGCCGATGGTGCCGGCTGAATGCGAGACATTCACGTGTCAGAGCTGACACAATTGTAACTTGGCTAGCAAACGCATCTCGCAAATCGACCCATCCATGTGACATTACGTGCTTCATTTATCAACTTAAAGACAATAAACAGCAGCCGGATAAACCATATTAGCACCAAACCCTGCATGAAGCAGCGTTAGCCCAGCAGCCCTCCCGTGAACCCTGATACCTGCACCAATACTGCCATCAAAACCCAGACAAGCACCCACCTTTCCCAATCCCTAAGTAATTAAGAATAAATATCATATGGGTAGGCACCGTGGAATACGTTATGGAGGGAAGTTCTTATTTTGGCATGTTTCTCTGGCCATGGAGATGGAGAGGAAACTCAAAAGTTAAATCTCATAACTTCAAAAAAATTAAATATAAAATAATTAATTATTTGATATGTATTATCTGATCATATAGTATGTTCTGATTAAAAAAAAAAATTAAAAACTATATAATAATTTAACTCGAAGAATATATTGAATCACTGATAGATGTATATTAGATAAGCCTGCAATATATATCAAAAAATTGACAAATTATATCACCACTATGTAGTATGTATTGGTGAATATGATATTATAAAAACTATATATTAATTTGCTTAGAAATATGTATTTGGTTGCTAGATGCTTAATTTGCTAAGTGTGCATCGTCTGATCGTGTATTATATACTAGCGAACATAATGTTTTAGAAATTGTGTATCGATTTATCTAGATGTCTATGTATTGATTTGTTAAATAATTAATTTGTTTAGTGTGTATTATTTAGCTATATAGTATATACTGCAATTTTATTTTTTATTATTTTTAATTATGGAATGGATGACTTTGTTAATAAAAACAATTTATGACTTTTGAATTTTTTTTTAACGTGCAAACTAGAAAAAGACACCATAAAATAGGAAGGCTGCCCACCGACCCATATAATTTTTGTTCATTAATTAATCCCAACACCATCCCCAACAATTGATTACACTCCTAAGTCCCAAGAGCGATTTTGGTCTGCGCGAGAGTGCCGAACAAAAATATGGGGCACAGTTGTCGTATTTCTCTAACGCATCTGAAAAAATTAAAAGTTAAAAATATTTTTTACTCATGGCTCGCAGCGGGTGATTTTCATACTGTCAGAACCGTCGGTGAAAAAATGGGAGGTAGAATGAATTGGTTAGCTTCGTGATTAGAAAAAAATATAATTTTTTTTATTTTTAAAATATATTTTTTACTCATACACATTATATGATTAGATTATACACATCAAGTAAATTAATATATATTTCTAGATAAATCAGTATATAGTTTTCAGAACATGTTATTCATCAATATACAGAATATGACCAGACAATACATACCTAGCAAATCGGTATTCTAGTAACTCAATGTATATCTCCAAACAAATTTATACATAGTTTTCGGAACATTATATTCACGAGTACACACTACATAAACGAATGATCCAATATACACCTCTAAGTAAATCGATACACAATTTTCAAAATATGCTTTTCATCAGAATGTACTATATAGTTAGATGATATACATCAAACAGATTGTTATCTAGCAAGTGATTACATATCTCTAAATAAATTCATACATAATTTCTAAAATATGGTATTCATCAATACTAATATATAATATATAGTTTTCTAACTTTGACTAATTTGCTAAGTATATGCTATTTAGTCATATACCATGTGCGAGTAAACATTATATTCTAAAAATTATATATTAAAATTTTAAAAATATATATTGATATACTAGATGATTAATTTGCTTGTTATATATCATCTTTTTATATATTATGTATCGAGCAAAAAATAAGTTCTAAAAATAATAAAAAATATTATATTTTTTTAATTATAAATTTGATAACCAACATTTAGATTTTTCTAAGGTGGATATTAGAAAAAATACGATAAGATAAGCCCGTATGACTTTTGTTCCGAGAGTTTGTGCGGTGAGAGATGAAGAGGGATGGGGACGCAATCGAGGGGAGTCGCAATCGATTTGACTCCACAAGCTGGGGGTTGCCGCCCGCCCGCCGGCCCTCGCAATTTCCCTATTTAGTGGTGGGTCCAAGGTGTTCCCCCGGTGGGTCCACCCCCATTCCCCCCCTGACAGCCACCTGATCCCGATTGGACAGTTGTGGTCGTGACTCCACTCTCAACTTGTGGGCCCCCGCCACCCTTTTCCATGCTCCTTAGCCTCTCCCTCCGTCGGATAATAATTGTAGGTATTATCTAACAAATCTATGAAAAAAAATGTATACAAAAGAAAGAGAAAGATAGACAGAGAGCCAGTCACCTCACTTTCGACTTAATTGTGCTAAAGGAGGCATATTACCGCACCGTACCATGCTCAGGTTCCACTGTTAAAAGCTTTCTTGTTTTTTAAATAAAAAACACCTCTTCTATTTTATTTAGAAACTAAGGTAGAAGGTACATAGATACACATGATAAAATTCCCAAGAGGATGACAACAACAAACTTAACTAAAAAAGAGAAGAGAGAAGAGAGAAGAGAGGGGAGAGAGAGAGAGAGAGAGACAGGGCCACAGGGGGGAGTC